>NW_027254520.1:1566666-1933333 GCF_044704955.1 Pristiophorus japonicus
TCCCAGCAAGTAAAAACTAACCAACTTCCCGCAGTCTGCCCGAGGAACCAGAAACTGACCAATGACCACAGTCTGATTTAGAAACCAGAAACTGACCAAGTGACAAATGTCTGACAGAGACAACCCGAAACTGACCAACTGACTTCAGTCTGACCGAGATAACTTGAAACTGACCAACTGACCACAGTCTGATATAGAAACCAGAAACTGACCAACTGACCACAGTCTGACATAGAAACCAGAAACTGAACAACTGACCACAGTCTGAGCTAGAAACCAGAAACTGACCAACTGACCACAGTCCGACTTAGAAACCAAAAACTGACCAACTGACCACATTCTGACGTAGAAACAAGAAATTGACCAACTGACCATATTCTGACCTCGCAACCAGAAATTGACCAACTGACCACAGTCTAACCTAGAAACCAGAAACTGACCAACTGCCCACAGTCTGCACGAGGAATCAGAAACTGACAAACTGACAAAAATCTGAAAGGGACAAACTAAAACTGTTCAACTGATAATGTCTGACCTTTACAACCCTAAACTGACCAATTTACTACAGTCTGACCTAGAAATCAGAAACTGACCAACTGACCACAATCTGACCCAGATACCAGAAACTGACCAACTGACTAGAGTCTGACCTAGAAATCAAAAGCTGACCAACTGACCACTGTCTGACCTTGAAAAAAGAAGCTGACCAACTGACCACAGACTGAACTATAAACTAGAAACTGACCAACTGACCACAGTATGACCCAGAAACCAGAAACTGACCAACTGTCCACAGTCTGACGTAGAAACTAGAAACAGAACAACTGACAACAGGCTAACCTAGAAACCAGAAATTGACCAACTGACCACAGTCTGACTTGAAAACCAGAAAGTGACCAACTGACTACATTCTGACCAAGTAACAAGAAATTGACCAACTGAGTATATACTGATCGAGAAAACTGAAATTGACAACTTGGCCACAGTCTAACCTAGAAAGCAGAAACTGACCAACTGATCCCAGTCTGACAAAGCAACCTGAAACTGATCAACAGGCCACATTCCGATCTCGAAACCAGGAACTGACGAACTGACCACATTCTGATTGGAAACTAGAAACTGACCAACTGATCACAGTCTGATATAGAAATCCAAAACTGAGCAACTGACCATAATCTGGCTTCGAAACCAGAAACTGACCAACAGACCATTGTCTGACCCATAAACCAGAAACTGACCAACTGACCACAGTCTGACCTAAGAACCAGAAACTGACCTACTGACCACAGTCTGGCCTTGAAACATAAACTGACCAACTGACTACAGTCTGACTAAGAAACCAGAAACTGACCAACTGACCACAGTCTGACCTTCAAAACAGAAACTGACCAACTGACCGCAGACTGACCTAGAAACCAGAAACTGAAGAAATGACCACAGTTTAACCTCGACAACACAAAATAGACAAACTGACGACAGTCTGACATAGAAAGCAGAAACGGACCAACTGACCACAGTCTGACTGAGCAGACGGTAACTGAACAGATTCTGACCTCGAAACCAGTAACTGACCAAGTGACCACAGTGTGACCGAGGAATCAGAAAATGAGCAATAGATAAAAGTCTGACAGAGACAACCCGAATTTGACCAACTGACCACAATCTGACCGAGACAACTTGAAACTAACCAACTGACCACAGTCTGACCTAGGAATCAAAAACTGACAAACTGACCATAGTCTGACCTTGAAAACAGAAACTGACCAACTGACCACAGACTGACCAAGAAACCAGAAACTGAAGAAATGACCACAGTCTGACCGAGACAACCTGAAACAGACCAACTGATCACAGTCTGACCTAGAAACCAGAAACTGACCAACTGACCGCAGTCTGACCTGGAAACCAGAAACTGACTAAATGACCACAGTCTGACCTTGCAACCAGCAATTGACCAACTGACCACAGTTTGACCGAGCATCCTTAAACTGACCAACTGACCACAGTCTGACATAGAAACCAGAAACTGAACAACTGACCACATTCTGAACTAGAATCCAGAAACTGACCAACTGACCACAGTCTGACATAGAAACCAGAAACTGACCAACTGACCACATTCTGACCTAGAAACAAGAAATTGACCAACTGACCATATTCTGACCTCTCAACGTGAAGTGACCAACTGACCACAGTCTAACCTAGAAACCAGAAACCGACCAACTGCCCACAGTCTGCACGAGGAATCATAAACTGACCAACTGACAAAAGTCTGAAAGGGACAACCTAAAACTGTACAACTGAAAAGGTCTGACCTGTACAACCCTAAACTGACCAATTTACTACAGTCTGACCTAGAAATCAGAAACTGACCAACTGACCACAGTCTGACCCAGAAACCAAAAACTGACAAACTGACAAGAGTCTGACCTAGAAACCAGAAACTGACCAAGTGACCACAGTCTGACCTTGAAAAAAGAAACTGACCAACTGACCACTGACTGACCTATAAACTAGAAACTGAAGAAATGACCACAGTCTGACCTAGAAACCAGAAACTGACAAACTGACCACAGTCTGAGCTAGAAACCTGAAATTGACCAACTGACCACAGTCTGAACTAGCAACCGGCAACAAACTAAATGATCACAGACTGACCTACAATCGAGAAACTGACCAACTGACCATGATCTGACCTCGAAACCAGAAACTGACCAACTAAGCACAGTCTGACATAGAAATCCAAAACGGAGCAACTGACCATAATCTGACTTCGAAACCAGAAACTGACCAACTGACCACTGTCTGACCCATAAACCAGAAACTGACCAACTGACCACAGTCTGACCTAAGAACCAGAAACTGACCAACTGACCACATTCTGGCCTTGAAAACAGAAACTGACCAACTGACTACAATCTGACTAAGAAACCAGAAAATGACCAACTGACCACAGTCTGACCTTCAAAACAGAAACTGACCAACTGACCGCAGACTGACCTAGAAACCAGAAACTGAAGAAATGACCACAGTTTAACCTCGACAACCCAAAATAGACAAACTGACGACAGTCTGACATAGAAAGCAGAAACGGACCAACTGACCACAGTCTGACTGAGCAGACGGTAACTGAACAGATTCTGACCTCGAAACCAGTAACTGACCAAGTGACCACAGTGTGACCGAGGAATCAGAAAATGAGCAACTGACAGAAGTCTGACAGAGACAACCCGAATTTGACCAACTGACCACAATCTGACCGAGACAACTTGAAACTAACCAACTGACCACAGTCTGGCCTAGGAATCAGAAACTGACAAACTGACCATAGTGTGCCCTTGAAAACAGAAACTGACCAACTGACCACAGACTGACCTACAAACCAGAAACTGAAGAAATGACCACAGTCTGACTGAGACAAGCTGAAACAGACCAACTGACCACAGTCTGACCTAGAAACCAGAAACTGACCAACTGACCGCAGTCTGACCTAGAAACCAGAAACTGACTAAATGACCACAGTCTGACCTTGCAACCAGCAATTGACCAACTGACCACAGTTTGAGCGAGCAACCTTAAACTGACCAACTGACCACAGTCTGACATAGAAACCAGAAACTGAACAACTGACCACATTCTGAACTAGAAACCAGAAACTGACCAACTGACCACAGTCTGACATAGAAACCAGAAACTGACCAACCGACCACATTCTGACCTAGAAACAAGAAATTGACCAACTGACCATATTCTGACCTCGCAACCAGAAGTGACCAACTGACCACAGTCTAACCTAGAAACCAGAAACCGACCAACTGCCCACAGTCTGCACGAGGAATCATAAACTGACCAACTGACAAAAGACTGAAAGGGACAATCTAAAACTGTACAACTGAAAAGGTCTGACCTGTACAACGCTAAACTGACCAATTTACTACAGTCTGACCTAGAAATCAGAAACTGACCAACTGACCACAGTCTGACCCAGAAAACAGAAACTGACCAACTGACAAGAGTCTGACCTACAAACCAGAAACTGACCAACTGACCACTGTCTGACCTTGAAAAAAGAACTGACCAACTGACCACAGACTGACCTATAAACTAGAAACTGAAGAACTGACCACAGTCTGACCTAGAAACCAGAAACTGACCAACTGACCACAGTCTGATCTAGAAACCTGAAACTGACCAACTGACCACAGTCTGAACTAGCAACCGGCAACAAACCAAATGACCACAGACAGACCTAGAATCGAGAAACTGACCAACTGACCACGATCTGACCTCGAAACCAGAAACTGACCAACTGACCACAGTCTGACATAGAAATCCAAAACTGAGCAACTGACCATAATCTGACTTCGAAAGCAGAAACTGACCAACTGACCACTGTCTGACCCATAAACCAGAAACTGACCAACTGACCACAGTCTGAACTAAGAACCAGAAACTGACCAACTGACCACAGTCTGGCCTTGAAAACAGAAACTGACCAACTGACTACAGTCTGACTAAGAAACCAGAAACTGACCAACTGACCACAGTCTGGCCTTGAAAACAGAAATTGACCAACTGACTACAGTCTGACTAAGAAACCAGAAAATGACCAACTGACCACAGTCTGACCTTCAAAACAGAAGCTGCCGAACTGCCCGTAGACTGACCGAGAAACCAGAAACTGAAGAAATGACCACAGTTTAACCTCGACAACCCAAAATAGACAAACTGACCACAGTCTGACATAGAAAGCAGAAACGGACCAACTGACCACAGTCTGACTGAGCAGACGGTAACTGTACAGATTCTGACCTTGAAACCAGTAACTGACCAAGTGACCACAGTGTGACCGAGGAATCAGAAAATGAGCAACTAACAAAAGTCTGACAGAGACAACCCGAATTTGTCCAACTGACCACAATCTGACCGAGACAACTTGAAACTAACCAACTGACCACAGTCTGACCTAGGAATCAGAAACTGACAAACTGACCATAGTCTGACCTTGAAAACAGAAACTGGCCAATTGACCACAGACTGACCTAGAAACCAGAAACTGAAGAAATGACCACAGTCTGACCGAGACAACCTGAAACAGACCAACTGACCACAGTCTGACCTAGAAACCAGAAACTGACCAACTGACCGCAGTCTGACCTAGAAACCAGAAACTGACTAAATGACCACAGTCTGACCTTGCAACCAGCAATTGACCAACTGACCATGATCTGACCTCGAAACCAGAAACTGACCAACTAAAGCACAGTCTGACATAGAAATCCAAAACTGAGCAACTGACCATAATCTGACTTCGAAACCAGAAACTTACTAACTGACTACAGTCTGACTAAGAAACCAGAAACTGACCAACTGACCACAGTCTGACCTTCAAAACAGAAACTGACCAACTGACCGCAGACTGATCTAGAAACTAGAAACTGAAGAAATTACCACAGTTTAACCTCGACAACCCAAAATAGACAAACTGACGACAGTCTGACATAGAAAGCAGAAACGGACCAACTGACCACAGTCTGACTGAGCAGACGGTAACTGAACAGATTCTGACCTCGAAACCAGTAACTGACCAAGTGACCACAGTGTGACCGAGGAATCAGAAAATGAGCAACTGACAAAATTCTGACAGAGACAACCCGAATTTGACCAACTGACCACAATCTGACCGAGGCAACCCTAAACTGACCAATTTACTACAGTCTGACCTATAAATCAGAAACTGACCAACTGACCACAGTCTCACCCAGAAACCAGAAACTGACCAACTGACAAGAGTCTGACCTACAAACCAGAAACTGACCAACTGACCACTGTCTGACCTTGAAAAAATAAACTGACCAACTGACCACTGACTGACCTATAAACTAGAAACTGAAGAAATGACCACAGTCTGACCTAGAAACCAGAAACTGACCAACTGACCACAGTCTGACCTAGAAACCTGAAACTGACCAACTGACCACAGTCTGAACTAGCAACCGGCAACAAACCAAATGACCACAGACTGACCTAGAATCGAGAAACTGACCAGCTGACCATGATCTGACCTCGAAACCAGAAACTGACCAACTGACCACAGTCTGACCTAGAAACCAGGAACTGAACTACTGACCACAGTCTCAACTTGACAACACAAAAATGAACAACTGACCACATTCTGACCTAGAAACCAGAAACTGAACAACTGACCACAGCCTGACTTAGAAAACAGCAACTGACCAACTGACCACAATCTTAACTAGAAACAAGAAACTGACCAACTGAACACAGTCTAACCTAGAAACCAGAAACTGTCCAACTGACCACAGTCATACCGAGCAACCTGAAACTGATCAACTGACCTCAGTCTGACCTGGAAACCAGAAACTGACCAGCTGAACACAGTCTGACCTAGAAACACGGAATTGACCAACTGACCACTATCTGACTTAGAAGCCAGAAACTGACCAACTGACCACAATCTGACTTCGTAACCAGAAACTGACCAAGTGACCACAATCTGTCCTAGAAACCAGAAACTGACCAAGTGACCACAGTCTGACCTGGAAACTAGAAACTGACCAACTGACCACAGTCTGACGTAGAAACCAGAAACTGAGCAACTGACCACAGTCTGACCGAGAACCCAGAAACTGACCAACTGACCACAGTCTGACCTAGAAACCAGAAACTGACGGAACTGACCACAGTCTGATCAAGAAACCAGCAACTGACCAATTGACCACAGGACGACCTGGCAACCAAAAAGTAACAAACTGAACACAGACTGATCTAGCAAACACCAATTGACCAACTTTCAACAGGTGACCGAGCAAGTAAAAACTAACCAACTGCATACAGTCTGAACTAGAACCAGCAACTGACCAACTGCCCACAGTCTACTCGAGGAACCAGAAACTCACCAACTGACCAAAGTCTGAACTAGAAACCAGCATCTGACCAACGGACCACAGGATGACCTAGAAATCAGATACTGACCCAAATGACCCTAGTCTGACCGAGAAAACGCGAATCATAGCAACTGACCACAGTCTGACCTAGAAACCGAAACTGAGCAACTGACTAGAGTCTGACCTCAGGACCAGAAACTGACCAACTGACCACAGTCTGAGCGAGACATCGGAACTGACCAACTGACCACAGTCTGACCTAGGAACCAGAAACTGACCAACTGACCACAGTCTGATGTAGAAAGCAGAAACTGACCAACTGACCACAGTATGACCTAGCAACCAGAAACTGACCAACTGACCACAGTCTGAACTCGCAACCAGAAACAAACCAATAATCCACAGACTGACCTAGAAACGAGAAACTGATCAATTGACCACGATCTGACCTCGAAACCAGAAACTGACCAACTGACCATAGTCTGATGTAGAAACCAGAAACTGAACAACAGACCACAATCTGACCTAGAAAACAGAAAGTGACCAACTGACCACAGTCTGACTTAGAGACGAGAAACTGACCAACTGACCACAATCTGAACTAGAAACAAGAAACTGACCAACTGACCACATTGTGACCTCAAACCAGAAACTGACCAACTGCACACAGTCTAAACTAGAAACGACTAATTGTACAACTGACCACAGTCTGACCGAGCAACCTGAAACTGATCAACTGACCACAGTCTGACCTGGAAACCAGAAACTGACCAGCTGACCAAGGTCTGACCTAGAAACCAGGAATTGACAAACTGACCAGTCTGACCTAGAAGCCAGAAACTGACCAACTGACCACAATCTGACTCCGAAACCAGAAACTGACCAAGTGACCATAATCTGACCTAGAAACCAGAAACTGACCAAGTGACCATAGTCTGACCTAGAAACTAAAAACTGACCAACTGACCACAGTCTGTCCTAGAAAGCAGAAATTGAGCAACTGACCACAGACTGACCTAGAAACCAGAAACTGACCAACTGGCCACAGTCTGACCTAGAAAGCAGAAACTGACAGAACTGACCACAGTCTGATCAAAAAACCAGCAACTGACCAATTGATCACAGAATGACCTAGCACACCAAAAAGTAACAAACTGAACACAGACTGATCTAGCAACCACCAATCGACCAACTTCCCACAGGTTTCACAGCAAGTAAAAACTAACCAACTTCCCGCAGTCTGCCCGAGGAACCAGAAACTGACCAATGACCACAGTCTGATTTAGAAACCAGAAACTGACCAAGTGACAAAAGTCTGACAGAGACAACCCGAAACTGACCAACTGACTTCAGTCTGACCGAGACAATTTGAAACTGAACAATTGACCACGATCTGACCTCGAAACCAGAAACTGACCAACTGACCATAGTCTGACCTAGAAACCAGAAACTGAACAACTGACCACAGTCTGACCTAGAAAACAGAAACTGACCAACTGACCACAGTCTAACTTAGAAACGAGAAACTGACCAACTGACCAAAATCTGAACTAGAAACAAGAAACTGACCAACTGACCACATTGTGACCTCGAAACCAGAAACTGACCAACTGAACACAGTCTAACCTAGAAACGAATAATTGTCCAACTGATCACAGTCTGACCGAGCAAGCTGAAACTGATCAACTGACCACAATCTGACCTGGAAACCAGAAACTGACCAGCTGACCAAGGTCTGACCTAGAAACCAGGAATTGACCAACTGACCACAGTCTGATTTAGAAAGAAGAAACTGACCAAGTGACAAAAGTCTGACAGAGACAACCCGAAACTGACCAACTGACCACAGTCTGACCGAGACAACTTGAAATTGACCAACTGACCAGAGTCTGACCTGGGAATCAGAAACTGACGAACTGACCACAGTCTGACCTAGAAATCAGAAACTGACCAACTGACAAAAGTCTGACAGAGACAACCCGAAACTGTTCAACTGACCACAGTCTGACCTTTACAACACAAAACTGACCAACTTACTACAGTCTTTCCCAGAAATCAGAAACAGAGCAACTGACCACAGTCTGACCCAGAAACCAGAAACTGACCAGCTGACCACAGTCTGACCTAGAAACCAGAAACTGACCAACTGACCACAATCTAACCTAGAAACCAGAAATTGACCAACTGACCACAATCTGACTTAGAAGCCAGAAACTGACCAACTGACCACAGTCTGACCCAGAAACAAGAAACTGACCAACTGACCACAGTCTGACCTAGAAATCAGAAACAGAACAACTGACAACAGTCTAACCTAGAAACCAGAAATTGACCAACTGACCACAGTCTGACTTAATAACCAGAAACTGACCAACTGACCACATTCTGACCAAGAAACACGAAATTGACCAACTGACTATATTCTGATCTCGAAAACTGAAATTGACAATTTGACCACAGTCAAACCTAGAAAGCAGAAACTGACCAACTGATCACAGTCTGACAAAGAAACCTGAAACTGATCAACAGGCCACATTCTGAGCTCGAAACCAGGAACTGACCAACTGACCACATTCTGATTGGAAACCAGAAACTGACCAAATGACCACAGTCTGACATTGAAATCCAAAACTGAGCAACTGACCATAATCTGACTTCGAAACCAGAAACTGACCAACTGACCACTGTCTGACCCATAAACCAGAAACTGTCCAACTGACCACAGTCTGACCTAAAAACCAGAAACTGACAAATTGACCACAGTTTGGCCTTGAAAACAGAAACTGACCAACTGATTACAATCTGACTAAGAAACCAGACACTGACCTACTGACCACAGTCTGACCTTCAAAACAGAAACTGACCAACTGACCGCAGACTGACCTAGAAACCAGAAACTAAAGAAAAGACCACAGTTTAACCGAGGGAACCCAAAATAGACAAACTGACCACAGTCTGACATAGAAAGCAGAAACGGACCTACTGACCACAGTCTGAATGAGCAGACAGTAACTGAACAGAGTCTGACCTCGAAAGCAGTAACTGACCAAGTGACCACAGTCTGACCGCGGAATCAGAAATGAGCAACTGACAAAAGTCTGACAGAGACAACCCGAAATTGACCAGCTGACCACAGTTTGACCGAGACAACTTGAAACTGACCTACTGACCACAGTCTGAGCTCGGAATCAGAAATTGACCAATTGGCCACAGTATGACCTCGAAATCAGAAACTGACCAACTGGCAAAAGTTTGACAGAGACAACCCAAAACTGACCAACTGACCACTGTCTGACCTAGCAACCGGAAACAAACCAAACCACCACAGGCTGACCTAGAAACCAGAAACTGACCAACTGACCACGATCTGACCTCGAAACCAGCAACTGACCAACTAACCACAGTCTGACCTAGAAACCAGAAACTAACCTACTGACCATATTTTCACCGCGACAAACAGAAACTGATCAACTGACCACAGTATGACCTAGAAAACAGAAACTGACCAACTGACCACAGTCTGACATAGAAACCATAAACTGACCAACTGACCACAATATGAACTAGAAACAAAAAACTGACCAACTGACCACATTGTGACCTAGAAACCAGAAACTGACCAACCGATCACATTCTAACCAACTGAACACAGTTTAACCTAGAAATCTGAAACTGATCAACTGACCACAGTCTGACCTGGAAACCAGAAACTGACCAGCTGACCAAGGTCTGACCTAGAAACCAGGAATTGACCAACTGACCACAGTCTGACCTAGAAGCCAGAAACTGACCAACTGACCACAATCTTACTTCGAAACCAGAAACTGACTAAGTGACCACAATCTGACCTTGCTACCAGAAACTGACCAAGTGACCACAGTCTGACCTAGAAACTAGAAACTGACCAGCTGACCAAGGTCTGACCTAGAAACCAGAAATTGACCAATTGACCACTGTCTGACTTAAAAACCAGAAACTGACCAACGGACCACATTCTGACCAAGAAACAAGAAATTGACCAACTGACTATATTCTGATCTAGAAAACTGAAATTGACAACTTGACCACAGTCTAACTTCGAAAGCAGAAACTGACCAACTGATCACCGTCTGACAAAGCAACGTGAAACTGATCAACGGGCCACATTCTGCCCTCGAAACCAGGAACTGACCAACTGACCACATTCTGATTGGAAATCAGAAACTGACCAACTGACCACAGTCTGACATAGAAATCCAAAACTGAGCAACTGACCATAATCTGACTTCGAAACCAGAAACTGACCAACTGACCACTGCCTGACCCTAAAACCAGAAACTGACCAACTGACCACTGTCTGACTAAGAAACCAGAAACTGACCAACTGACCGCAGTCTGACCTTCAAAACAGAAACTGACCAACTGACCGCAGACTGACCTAGAAACCATAAACTAAAGAAATGACCACAGTTTAACCGAGACAACCCAAAATAGACAATCTGACCACAGTCTGACATAGAAAGCAGAAACAGACCTACTGACCACAGTCTGACTGAGCAGACAGTAAATGATTAGAGTCTGACCTCGAAAGCAGTAACTGACCAAGTGACCACAGTCTGACCGAGGAATGAGAAATGAGCAACTGACAAATTTCTGACAGAGACAACCCGAAATTGACCAGCTCAGCACAGTCTGACCAACTGACCATAGTCTGAGCTCGGACTCAGAAATTGACCAATTGACCAGAGTATGACCTCGAAATCAGAAACTGACCAACTGACAAAAATTTGACTGAGACAACCCAAAACTGACCAACTGACCACTATCTGACCTAGCAACAGGAAACAAACCAAACGACCATAGGCTGACCTAGAAACCAGAAACTGACCAACTGACCACGATCTGACCTCGAAACCAGCAACTGAACAATTAACCACAGTCTGACCTAGAAACCAGAAACTGACCTACTGACATATTCTAACCTCGACAAACAGAAACTGATCAACTGACCACAGTCTGACCTAGAAAACAGAAACTGACCAACTGACCGCAGCCTGACATAGAAACCAGAAACTGACCAACTGACCACAATATGAACTAGAAACAAAAAACTGACCAACTGACCACATTGTGACCTAGAAACCAGAAACTGACCAACCGATCACAGTCTAACGTAGAAACCAGAAACTGACCAACTGACCACAGTTTAACCTAGAAATCAGAAACTGTCCAACTGACCACAGACTGACCGAGCAACCTGAAACTGATCAACTGACCACAGTCTGATCTGGAAACCAGAAACTGACCAACTGACCACAGTCTGACCTAGAAACCAGGAATTGGACAACTGACCATAGTCTGATCGAGAAACCAGAAACTGACTAAATGACTACAATCTGACTTCGAAACCAGAAACTGACCAACTGACCACAATCTGACCTAGAAACCAGAAACTGACCAACTGACCACAGTTTGACGTAGAAACCAGAAACTGACCAACTGAACACAATCTGACCTCGAAACCTGAAAATGAACAACTGATCACTATCTGATTGAGACAACCTGAAACTGACCATGTGACCACTGTCTGACCGAAAAATCAGAAACTGTCCAACTGACCACAGACTGAGCTAAAAACCAGAAACTGAAGAAATGACCACAGTCTGACCGAGACAATCCGAAACTGACCAACTGACAAAAGTCTGACAGATACAACCCGAAACTGACCAACTGACCCCAGTCTGACCTTGAAACCAAAAACTGCGCAACTCACCACGATCTGACCTCAAACCACAAACTGACCAACTGACCACAATATGAGCTCAAAAACCGAAACTGACCTACTGACCACAGTCTGAACTAGATAACCCGAAAATTAAAAACTGACCACAATATGAGCTCGAAACCCGAAACTGACCTACTGACCACACTCTGACCTGGACAACCCAAAACTGACAAACTGACCAAAGACTGACCTCGAAACCAGAAACTAAACACTGACCACAATCTGACTTAGAAACCAGAAACAGACCAACTGACCACAATCTCTCTTAGAAACAAGAAATTGACCAAGTGACCACATTCTCACCTAAAAATCAGAAACTGACCAACTGATCACAGTCTAAGCTAGAAACCAGAAACTGTCCTACTGGTCACAGTCTGACCGAGCAACCTGAAACTGATCAACAGGCCACATTCTGATTGAGCAACCAGTAATTGACCAACTGACCACAGTCTGACATAGAAACCAGAAACTGACCAACTGACGACAGTCTGACATAGAAACAAGAAACTGACCAACAGCCCACGGTCTGACTGAGAGAAATTAAAACTGACCAACTAACCACAGTCTGACCTGGAAACCTGAATCTGACCAGCTACCTCAGTCTGTCCGAGACAACCAGAAACTGACCAACTGACCACAGTCTGAACTAGACACCAGAAAATGACAAACTGACCACAATATGAGCTCGAAACCCGAAACTGACCTACTGACCACACTCTGACCTGGACAACCCAAAACTGACAAACTGACCAAAGACTGACCTCGAAACCAGAAACTAAACACTGACCACATTCTGACCTAGAAACCCGAAACTGACCAACTGACCACAGTCTGACCTAGGAACTAGAAATTGACCAACTGACCACAGTCTGACCTAGAAACCAGAACATGACCAACTGACCACATTCTGACCTAGAAACCAGAAACTTACGGAACTGACCACAGTCTGATCATGAAACCAGCAGCTGACCAATTGACCACAGGATGACCAGTAAGCAGAAACTGACCAACTGTGCACAGTCTGTCCGAGACAACCAGAAACTGACCAACTGACCACATTCTGATCTAGAAACCAGAACCTGAACAACTGAATATGATATGAGTTCGAAACCAGGAACTGACCAACTGACCATAGTCTGACCTTGAAACTAGAAACTGACCAACTGACCGCAGTTTGACCGAAGAACCAGAAAGTGACCACAGTCTGAGATAGGAACCAGAAACTGACCAACTGACTACAGTCAGATCGAGAATCCAGAAATTGATCAACTGAACACATTCTGACCTAAAAAACAGAAACTGACCAACTGACCACTGCCTCACCTAGAAACCAGAAACTGTCCAACTGCCCACAGTCTGACTGAGACAACTTGAAGAGATCCAACTGACCACAGTCTGACCTAGGAACCAGCAACTGACCACGGTCTGACCTAGACAATCTGAAACTGACCAACAGACCACAGTCTGACCGAGAAACCAGAAACTGACCATCTGACCACAGTCTCACCTTGAAACCATAAACTGAACAACTGACAACAGACTGATAGAGCAACCAGAAACTGACCAACTGAACACTGTCTGATTGAGACAACCTGAAACTGACCATCTGACCACTGTCTGACCGAGAAATCAGAAACTGACCAACTGACCACAGACTGACCTAGTAACCAGAAACTGAAGAAATGACCACAATCTGACCGAGACAATCCGAAACTGACCAACTGACAAAAGTCTGACAGATACAACCCGAAACTGACCAACTGACCACAGTCTGACCTAGAAACCAAAAACTGTGCAACTCACCACGATCTGACCTCAAACCACAAACTGACCAACTGACCACAATATGAGCTCAAAAACCGAAACTGACCTACTGACCAAAGTCTGAACTAGATAAACCGAAAATGAAAAACTGACCGCAATATGACCTCGAAACCCGAAACTGACCTACTGACCACACTCTGACCTGGACAACCCAAAACTGACAAACTGACCAAAGACTGACCTCGAAACCAGAAACTAAACAAGTGACCACAATCTGACTTAGAAACCAGAAACAGACCAACTGACCACAATCTCTCTTAGAAACAAGAAATTGACCAAGTGACCACATTCTCACCTAAAAACCAGAAACTGACCAACTGATCACAGTCTAAGCTAGAAACCAGAAACTGTCCAACTGATCATAGTCTGACCGAGCAACTTGAAACTGATTAACAGGCCACATTCTGATCGAGCAACCAGTAATTCACCAAATGACCACTGTCTGACCTAGAAACCACAAACTGAACAGTTGACCACAGTCGGACCGAGACAACAAAGAACTGACCAACTGACCACAGACTGAACAAGAAACCAGAAACTGACCAACAGACCACAGTCTGACATAGAAACAAGAAACTGACCAACTGCCCACGGTCTGACTGAGAGAACTTGAAACTGACCAACTGACCACAGTCTGACTTGGAAACCTGAAACTGACTAGCTGACCTCAGTCTGACCGAGACAACCAGAAACTGACCAACTGACCACAGTCTGAACTAGACACCAGAAACTGACCAACTGACCACAGTCTGACCAAGAAACCCGAAACTGACCAACTGAACAATGTCTGACAGAAACAACCCGAAGCTACCAACTGACCACAGTCTGGCCTTGAAAACAGAAACTGACCAACTGACCACAGTCTGACCCAGAAACCATAAATTGACTAACTAACCACAGTCTGACCTAGAAACCAGAAACTGACCAAATGACCACAGTCTGACCTAGGAACCAGAAACTGACCAACTGACCACAGTCTGACCTAGCAACCAGAAATTGACCAACTTCCCACGGTGTGACCGAGACAACCGGAAACTGTCCAACTGTCCGCATTCTGACCTAGAAACCCGAAACTTACCAACTGACCACAGTCTGACCTAGGAACTAGAAGCTGACCAACTGACCACAGTTTGACCTAGACAAACAGAAACTTACCAACTGACCGCAGTCTGACCTAGAAACCAGAATTTGACCAACTGACCACATTCTGACCTAGAAACCAGAAACTTACGGAACTGACCACAGTCTGATCAAGAAACCAGCAGCTGGCCAATTGACCACAGGATGGCCAGTAAGCAGAAACTGACCAACTGTGCACAGTCTGACCGAGACAACCAGAAACTGATCAACTGTCCACATTCGGATCTAGAAACCATAAACTGAACAACTGAACATGATATGAGTTCGAAACCAGGAACTGACCAACTGACCACAGTCTGACCAAGAAATTAGAAACTGACCAACTGACCGCAGTCTGACCGAAGAACCAGAAAGTGACCACAGTCTGACATAGGAACCAGAAACTGACCAACTGACCACAGTCAGACCGAGAATCCAGAAACTGATCAACTGAACACATTCCGACCTAAATAACAGAAAGTGACCAACTGACCACTGCCTGACCTAGAAACCAGAAACTGACCAACTGCCCACAGTCTGACCGAGACAACTTGAAGAGATCCAACTGACCAACGTCAGAACTAGGAACCAGCAACTGGCCAACTGACCACGGTCTGACCTAGATAATCTGAAACTGACCAACAGACCACAGTCTGACCGAGACAACCAGAAACTGACCAACTGACCACAGTCTGAACGAGAAACGTGAAACTGACCAACTGCTCTCAGTCTGACTGAGATAACCAGAAACTGACCAACTGACCACAGTCTGACATAGACACGAGAAAATGACCAGATGACCATAGTATGAGCTCGAAACACGAAAGTGACCAACTGAACAAAGTCTGACAGAGACAACCCGAAACTGACCAACTGACCACAGTCTGACGTAGAAACCAGAACATGACCAACTGACCACATTCTGACCTAGAAACCAGAAACTTCCGGAACTGACAACAGTCTGATCAAGAAACCAGCAGCTGACCAATTGACCACAGGATGACCAGTAAGCAGAAAGTGACCAACTATGCACAGTCTGACCGAGACAACCAGAAACTGACCAAGTGACCCCATTCTGATCTAGAAACCAGACACTGAACAACTGAACATGATATGAGTTCGAAACCAGAAACTGATCAACTGAACACATTCTGACCTAAAAAACAGAAACTGACCAACTGACCACTGCCTGACCTAGAAACCAGAACCAGACCAACTGCCCACAGTCTGACCGAGACAATTTTAAGTGCTCCAACTGAACACTGTCTGACCTAGACAACCTGAAACTGAACAACAGACCACAGTCTGACCGAGACAACCAGAAACTGAACAACTGACCACAGTCTGAAAGAGAAACGTGAAACTGACCAACCGACCACAGTCTGACCGAGATAACCAGAAACTGACCAACTGACCACAGTCTGACATAGACACCAGAAAATGACCAGATGACCATAGTATGAGCTCGAAACACGAAAGTGACCAACTGAACAAAGTCTGACAGAGACAACCCGAAACTGACCAACTGACCACAGTCTGACCGAGAAACCAGAAACTGACCAACTGACCACGGTCTGACCTAGCAACCAGAAACTGAGCAACTGATCACAGTCTGACCGTGCAAAAAGCAAGTGAGCAACTGACCACAGGATGAACTAGCAAACAAAAGTAAGAAATTGACCACAGCATCTGACCTAAAAACAACCAGAAACTGACCATCTGCCCACAGTCTGACCTAGAATCCAGAAACTGACCAACTGATCACAGTCTGATCCAGAAACCAGAAACTGACCAACTGACCACAGTCTGACTAGGAAGCCGAAACTGACCAACTGACCACTGTCTGACCTAGAAACCAGAAACGGACCAGCTGACCACAGTCTGACTTGGAAACCTGAAACTGACTAGCTGACCTCAGTCTGACCGAGACAACCAGAAACTGACCAACTGACCACAGTCTGAACTAGACACCAGAAACTGACCAACTGACCACAGTCTGACCAAGAAACCCGAAACTGACCAACTGAACAATGTCTGACAGAGACAACCCGAAGCTACCAACTGACCACAGTCTGGCCTTGAAAACAGAAACTGACCAACTGACCACAGTCTGACCCAGAAACCATAAATTGACTAACTAACCACAGTCTGACCTAGAAACCAGAAACTGACCAAATGACCACAGTCTGACCTAGGAACCAGAAACTGACCAACTGACCACAGTCTGACCTAGCAACCAGAAATTGACCAACTTCCCACGGTGTGACCGAGACAACCGGAAACTGTCCAACTGTCCGCATTCTGACCTAGAAACCCGAAACTTACCAACTGACCACAGTCTGACCTAGGAACTAGAAGCTGACCAACTGACCACAGTTTGACCTAGACAAACAGAAACTTACCAACTGACCGCAGTCTGACCTAGAAACCAGAACTTGACCAACTGACCACATTCTGACCTAGAAACCAGAAACTTACGGAACTGACCACAGTCTGATCAAGAAACCAGCAGCTGGCCAATTGACCACAGGATGGCCAGTAAGCAGAAACTGACCAACTGTGCACAGTCTGACCGAGACAACCAGAAACTGATCAACTGTCCACATTCTGATCTAGAAACCATAAACTGAACAACTGAACATGATATGAGTTCGAAACCAGGAACTGACCAACTGACCACAGTCTGACCAAGAAATTAGAAACTGACCAACTGACCGCAGTCTGACCGAAGAACCAGAAAGTGACCACAGTCTGACATAGGAACCAGAAACTGACCAACTGACCACAGTCAGACCGAGAATCCAGAAACTGATCAACTGAACACATTCCGACCTAAAAAACAGAAAGTGACCAACTGACCACTGCCTGACCTAGAAACCAGAAACTGACCAACTGCCCACAGTCTGACCGAGACAACTTGAAGAGATCCAACTGACCAACGTCAGAACTAGGAACCAGCAACTGGCCAACTGACCACGGTCTGACCTAGATAATCTGAAACTGACCAACAGACCACAGTCTGACCGAGACAACCAGAAACTGACCAACTGACCACAGTCTGAACGAGAAACGTGAAACTGACCAACTGCTCTCAGTCTGACTGAGATAACCAGAAACTGACCAACTGACCACAGTCTGACATAGACACGAGAAAATGACCAGATGACCATAGTATGAGCTCGAAACACGAAAGTGACCAACTGAACAAAGTCTGACAGAGACAACCCGAAACTGACCAACTGACCACAGTCTGACGTAGAAACCAGAACATGACCAACTGACCACATTCTGACCTAGAAACCAGAAACTTCCGGAACTGACAACAGTCTGATCAAGAAACCAGCAGCTGACCAATTGACCACAGGATGACCAGTAAGCAGAAAGTGACCAACTATGCACAGTCTGACCGAGACAACCAGAAACTGACCAAGTGACCCCATTCTGATCTAGAAACCAGACACTGAACAACTGAACATGATATGAGTTCGAAACCAGAAACTGATCAACTGAACACATTCTGACCTAAAAAACAGAAACTGACCAACTGACCACTGCCTGACCTAGAAACCAGAACCAGACCAACTGCCCACAGTCTGACCGAGACAATTTGAAGTGCTCCAACTGAACACTGTCTGACCTAGACAACCTGAAACTGAACAACAGACCACAGTCTGACCGAGACAACCAGAAACTGAACAACTGACCACAGTCTGAAAGAGAAACGTGAAACTGACCAACCGACCACAGTCTGACCGAGATAACCAGAAACTGACCAACTGACCACAGTCTGACATAGACACCAGAAAATGACCAGATGACCATAGTATGAGCTCGAAACACGAAAGTGACCAACTGAACAAAGTCTGACAGAGACAACCCGAAACTGACCAACTGACCACAGTCTGACCGAGAAACCAGAAACTGACCAACTGACCACGGTCTGACCTAGCAACCAGAAACTGAGCAACTGATCACAGTCTGACCGTGCAAAAAGCAAGTGAGCAACTGACCACAGGATGAACTAGCAAACAAAAGTAAGAAATTGACCACAGCATCTGACCTAAAAACAACCAGAAACTGACCATCTGCCCACAGTCTGACCTAGAATCCAGAAACTGACCAACTGATCACAGTCTGATCCAGAAACCAGAAACTGACCAACTGACCACAGTCTGACTAGGAAGCCGAAACTGACCAACTGACCACTGTCTGACCTAGAAACCAGAAACGGACCAGCTGACCACAGTCTGACCTAGACAACAATGAACTGACCAACTGACCACAGACTGACCAAGAAACCAGAAACTGACCAACTGACCACAGTCTGACATAGAAACCAGAAACTGACCAATTGACGACAGTCTGACAGAAACAAGAAACTGACCGACTGCCAACAGTCTGACTGAGAGAACTTGAAACTGACCAACTGACCACAGTCTGACCTGGAAACCTGAAACTGACCAGCTCTCCTCAGTCTGACCGAGACAACCAGAAACTGACCAGCTGACCACAGTCTGACCTAGACAACAATGAACTGACCAACTGACCACAGACTGACCAAGAAACCAGAAACTGACCAACTGACCACAGTCTGACATAGAAACCAGAAACTGACCAATTGACGACAGTCTGACAGAAACAAGAAACTGACCGACTGCCAACGGTCTGACTGAGAGAACTTGAAACTGACCAACTGACCACAGTCTGACCTGGAAACCTGAAACTGACCAGCTCTCCTCAGTCTGACCGAGACAACCAGAAACTGACCGACTGAACAAAGTCTGACAGAGACAACCCGAAACTGTCAACTGACCAAAGTCTGGCCTAGAAAACAGAAACTGACCAACTGACCACAGTCTGACCCAGAAACCATAAATTGACTAACTAACCACAGTCTGACCTTGAAACGAGAAACTGACCAACTGACCACAGTCTGACCTAGGAACCAGAAATTGACAAACTGCCCTCGGTCTGACCGACAAAACCTGAAAATGACCAACTGACCACAATCTGACCGAGAAAAGCAGAGACTAACGAACTGACCACAGTCTGACCTAGCAACCAGAAATTGACCAACTGACCACAGTCTGACCTAGACAAACAGAAAATTACCAACTGACCACAGTCTGACGTAGAGACCAAAACATGACCACTGACCACATTCTGACCTAGAAACCAGAAACTTCCGGAACTGACCACAGTCTGATCAAGAAACCAGCAGCTGACCAATTGACCACAGGATGACCAGTAAGCAGAAAGTGACCAACTGTGCACAGTCTGACCGAGACAACCAGAAACTGACCAAGTGACCCCATTCTGATCTAGAAACCAGACACTGAACAACTGAACATGATATGAGTTCGAAACCAGAAACTGATCAACTGAACACATTCTGACCTAAAAAACAGAAACTGACCAACTGACCACTGCCTGACCTAGAAACCAGAAACAGACCAACTGCCCACAGTCTGACCGAGACAACTTGAAGTGCTCCAACTGAACACTGTCTGACCTAGACAACCTGAAACTGAACAACAGACCACAGTCTGACCGAGACAACCAGAAACTGACCAACTGACCACAGTCTGAACGAGAAACGTGAAACTGACCAACCGACCACAGTCTGACCGAGATAACCAGAAACTGACCAACTGACCACAGTCTGACATAGACACCAGAAAATGACCAGATGACCATAGTATGAGCTCGAAACACGAAAGTGACCAACTGAACAAAGTCTGACAGAGACAACCCGAAACTGACCAACTGACCTCAGTCTGACCGAGAAACCAGAAATTGACCAACTGACCACGGTCTGACCTAGCAACCAGAAACTGAGCAACTGATCACAGTCTGACCGTGCAAAAAGCAAGTGGGCATCTGACCACAGGATGAACTAGCAAACAAAAGTAAGAAATTGACCACAGAAACTGACCTAAAAACAACCAGAAACTGATCATCTGCCCACAGTCTGACCTAGAATCCAGAAACTGACCAACTGATCACAGTCTGATCCAGAAACCAGAAACTGACCAACTGACCACAGTCTGACTAGGAAGCCGAAACTGACCAACTGACCACTGTCTGACCTAGAAACCAGAAACGGACCAGCTGACCACAGTCTGACCTAGACAACAATGAACTGACCAACTGACCACAGACTGACCAAGAAACCAGAAACTGACCAACTGACCACAGTCTGACATAGAAACCAGAAACTGACCAACTGACGACAGTCTGACAGAAACAAGAAACTGACCGACTGCCAACGGTCTGACTGAGAGAACTTGAAACTGACCAACTGACCACAGTCTGACCTGGAAACCTGAAACTGACCAGCTCTCCTCAGTCTGACCGAGACAACCAGAAACTGACCGACTGAACAAAGTCTGACAGAGACAACCCGAAACTGTCAACTGACCAAAGTCTGGCCTAGAAAACAGAAACTGACCAACTGACCACAGTCTGACCCAGAAACCATAAATTGACTAACTAACCACAGTCTGAACTTGAAACGAGAAACTGACCAACTGACCACAGTCTGACCTAGGAACCTGAAATTGACAAACTGCGCTCGGTCTGACCGACAAAACCTGAAAATGACCAACTGACAACAATCTGACCGAGAAAAGCAGAGACTAACGAACTGACCACAGTCTGACCTAGCAACCAGAAATTGACCAACTGACCACAGTCTGACCTAGACAAACAGAAACTTACCAACTGACCACAGTCTGACGTAGAAACCAGAACATGACCAACTGACCACATTCTGACCTAGAAACCAGAAACTTCCGGAACTGACCACAGTCTGATCAAGAAACCAGCAGCTGACCAATTGACCACAGGATGACCAGTAAGCAGAAAGTGACCAACTGTGCACAGTCTGACCGAGACAACCAGAAACTGACCAAGTGACCCCATTCTGATCTAGAAACCAGACACTCAACTACTGAACATGATATGAGTTCGAAACCAGAAACTGATCAACTGAACACATTCTGACCTAAAAAACAGAAACTGACCAACTGACCACTGCCTGACCTAGAAACCAGAAACAGACCAACTGCCCACAGTCTGACCGAGACAACTTGAAGTGCTCCAACTGAACACTGTCTGACCTAGACAACCTGAAACTGACCAACAGACCACAGTCTGACCGAGACAACCAGAAACTGACCAACTGACCACAGTCTGAACGAGAAACGTGAAACTGACCAACTGACCACAGTCTGACCGAGATAACCAGAAACTGACTAACTGACCACAGTCTGACATAGACACAAGAAACTGACCAGCTGACATCAGTATGAGCTCGGAACCCGAAAGTGACCAACTGACCAAAGTCTGACAGAGACAACCGGAAACAGACCAACTGACCACAGTCTGACCGAGAAACCAGAAACTGACCAACTGACAACAGTCTGACCTAGGAACCATAAACTGAGCAACTGACCACAGTCTGACCGTGCAACAAGCAAGTGAGCAACTGACCACAGGATGAACTAGCAAACAAAAGTAAGAAACTGACCACAGAAACTGACAGAAAAACAACCAGAAACTGACCAACTGCCCACAGTCTGATCTAGAAACCAGAAACTGACCAACTGATCAGAGTCTGATCCAGAAATCAGAAACTGACCAACTGACCACAGTCTGACTAGGAACCCGAAACTGACCAACTGACCACAGACTGGCCTAGAAACCAGAAACTGACGAACTGACCACAATCTGACCGAGAAAACAGAAGCTGACCAACTGATCACAGACTGACATAGAAACCAGACAATGACCAACTGACCACAGTCTGACCAAGAAATCAGAAACTGGCCAACAGACCATAGTCTGGTCGTGGAAGCAGAAACTGACCAAGTGACCACAGTCTGCCCGAGACAACCCGAAACTGACCAACTGACCACAGTTGACCTAGAAACCAGAAACTGACCAACTGACCACATTCTGACCTAGAAACCAGAAACTGACCGACAACAGTCTGACCTCGAAACCAGAAACTGACCAACTGACCACAGTCTGACCGTGAAAACGCGAATCATAGCAACTGACCACTGTCTGACCTAGAAACAGAAACTGACCAACTGACCACAGTCTGAGCAAGACACCGGAACTGACCAACTGACAATAGTTTGACCTAGGAACCAGAAACTGACCAACTGACCACAGTCTGACCTAGAAAGCAGAAACTGACAGAACTGACCACAGTCTGATCAGGAAACCAGAAACTGACCAATTGACCACAGTCTGACCTAGCAAGCAGAAACTGACCAACTGACCACAGTCTGATCGAGACAACCAGAAACTGACCAACTGACCACTGCCTGACCTAGAAAGCAGAAACTGACCAACTGTGCACCTTCTGACCGAGACAACCAGAAACTGACCAACTGACCACTGTCTGACCTAGAAAGCAGAAACTGACCAACTTCCCACAGTCTGACCGAGACAACTTGAAGAGATCCAACTGACCACAGTCTGACCTAGCAACCAGCAACTGACCAACTGTCCACTGTCTGACCTAGAAAACCTGAAACTAAACAACAGACCACAGTCTGACCGAGACAACCAGAAACTGACCAACTGACCACAGTCTGAACGAGAAACGTGAAACTGACCAACTTACCACAGTCTGACTGAGATAACCAGAAACTGACCAACTGACAAAGGTCTGACTTAGACACCAGGAACTGACCAGCTGACCACAGTATGAGATCGAAACCCGAAAGTGACCAACTGACCAAAGTCTGACAGAGACAACCCGAAACTGACCAACTGACCACAGTCTGACCGAGAAACCAGAAACTGACCAACTGACCACAGTCTGACCTAGGAACCAATAACTGAGCAACTGACCGTGCAACAAGCAAGTGAGCAACTGACCACAGTATGAACTAGCAAACAAAAGTAAGAAACTGAGAACAGAAACTGACATAAAAACAACCAGAAACTGACCAACTGCCCACAGTCTGACCTAGAAACCAAAACTGACCAACTGATCACAGTCTGATGCAGAAACCAGAAACTGACCAACTGACCACAGTCTAACTAGGAACCCGAAACTGACCAACTGACCACTGTCTGACCTAGAAACCAGAAACTGACCAGCTGACCATAGTCTGACCTGAACAACAATGAACTGACCAACTGACCACAGACGGACCAAGAAACCAGAAACTGACCAACTGACCACAGTCTGACATAGAAACAAGAAACTGACCAACTGCCCACGGTCCGACTGAGAGAACTTGAAACTGACCAACTGACCACAGTCTGACCTGGAAACCTGAAACTGACCAGCTGACCTCAGTCTGACCGAGACAACCAGAAACTGACCAACTGACCACAGTCTGAACTAGACACCAGAAACTGAACAACTGAACAAAGTCTGACAGAGACAACCCGAAACTGCCAACTGACCACAGTCTGGCCTAGAAAACAGAAACTGACCAACTGACCACAGTCTGACCCAGAACCCATAAATTGACCAATTAACCACAGTCTGACCGAGAAAACCAGAGACTAACCAACTGACCACAGTCTGACCTTGACAAACAGAAAATTACCAACTGACCACAGTCTGACCTGGAAACCTGAAACTGACCAGCTGACCTCAGTCTGACCGAGACAACCAGAAACTGACCAACTGACCACAGTCTGACATAGAAACCAGAAACTGACCAACTGACGACAGTCTGACAAAGAAACAAGAAACTGACCAACTGCCCACGGTCCGACTGAGAGAACTTGAAACTGACCAACTGACCACAGTCTGACCTGGAAACCTGAAACTGACCAGCTGACCTCAGTCTGACCGAGACAACCAGAAACTGACCAACTGACCACAGTCTGAACTAGACACCAGAAACTGACCAACTGAACAAAGTCTGACAGAGACAACCCGAAACTGCCAACTGACCACAGTCTGGCCTAGAAAACAGAAACTGACCAACTGACCACAGTCTGACCCAGAACCCATAAATTGACTAACTAACCACAGTCTGACCGAGAAAACCAGAGACTAACCAACTGACCACAGTCTGACCTAGACAAACAGAAAATTACCAACTGACCGCAGTCTGACCTAGAAACCAGAACATGACCAACTGACCACATTCTGACCTAGAATCCAGAAACTTACTGAACTGACCACAGTCTGATCAAGAAACCAGCAGCTGACCAATTGACCACAGGATGACCAGTAAGCAGAAACTGACCAACTGTGCACAGTCTGACCGAGGCAACCAGAAACTGACCAACTGACCACATTCTGATCTAGAAACCAGGAACTGAACAACTGAACATGATATGAGTTCGAAACCAGAAACTGACCAACTGACCACAGTCTGACCTAGAAACCATAAAATTGACCAACTGACCGCAGTCTGACCGAAGAACCAGAAAGTGACCACAGTCTGACATAGGAACGAGAAACTGACCAACTGACCACAGTCAGACCGAGAATACAGAAACTGAACAACTGAACACATTCAGACCTAAAAAACAGAGACTGACCAACTGACCACTGCCTGACCTAGAAATCAGAAGCTTACCAACTGCCCACAGTCTGACCGAGACAACTTGAAGAGATCCAACTGACCATAGTCTGACCTTGGAACCAGCAACTGACCAACTGAACACTGTCTGACCTAGACAACCTGAGACTAACCAGCTGACCACAGTATGAGCTCGAAACCAGAAAGTGACCAACTGACCAAAGTCTGACAGAGACAACCCGAAACTGACCAACTGACCACAGTGTGACCGAGAAACCAGCAACTGACCAACTGACCACAGTCTGACCTAGGAACCAGAAACTGAGCAACTGACCACAGTCTGACTGTGCAACAAGCAAGTGAGCAACTGACCACAGGAGAACTAGCAAACAAAAGTAAGAAACTGACCACAGAAACTGACCTAAAAACAACCAGAAACTGACCAACTGCCCACAGTCTGATCTAGAAACCATGAAACTGACCAACTGATCCGAGTCTGATCCAGAAATCAGAAACTGACCAACTGACCACAGTCTGACTAGGAACCCGAAACTGACCAACTGACCACAGACTGGCCTAGAAACCAGAAACTGACGAACTGACCACAATCTGACCGAGAAAACAGAAGCTGACCAACTGATCACAGACTGACATAGAAACCAGACAATGACCAACTGACCACAGTCTGAACAAGAAATCAGAAACTGACCAACAGACCACAGTCTGGTCGTGGAACCAGAAACTGACCAAGTGACTACAGTCTGCCCGAGACAACCCGAAACTGACCAACTGACCACAGTCTGACCTAGAAACCAGAAACTGACCAACTGACCACATTCTGACCTAGAAACCAGAAACTGACCGACAACAGTCTGACCTCGAAACCAGAAACTGACCAACTGACCACAGTCTGACCGAGAAAACGCGAATCATAGCAACTGACCACTGTCTGACCTAGAAACCGAAACTGACCAACTGACCACAGTCTGAACTAGACACCAGGAACTGAGCAACTGACCAGAGTCTGACCTAAGAATCCCAAACTGACCAAATGACCACAGTCTGAGCAAGACACCGGAACTGACCAACTGACAATAGTTTGACCTAGGAACCAGAAACTGACCAACTGACCACAGTCTGACCTAGAAACCAGAAACTGACCAACTGACCACAGTCAAACCTAGAAAGCAGAAACTGACCAACTGTGCACATTCTGACCGAGACAACCAGAAACTGACCAACTGACCACTGTCTGACCTAGAAAGCAGAAACTGACCAACTTCCCACAGTCTGACCGAGACAACTTGAAGAGATCCAACTGACCACAGTCTGACCTAGCAACCAGCAACTGACCAACTGTCCACTGTCTGACCAAGACAACCTGAAACTAAACAACAGACCACAGTCTGACCGAGACAACCAGAAACTGACCAACTGACCACAGTCTGAACGAGAAACGTGAAACTGACCAACTTACCACAGTCTGACTGAGATAACCAGAAACTGACCAACTGACAAAGGTCTGACTTAGACACTAGGAACTGACCAGCTGACCACAGTATGAGATCGAAACCCGAAAGTGACCAACTGACCAAAGTCTGACAGAGACAACCCGAAACTGACCAACTGACCACAGTCTGACCGAGAAACCAGAAACTGACCAACTGACCACAGTCTGACCTAGGAACCAATAACTGAGCAACTGACCGTGCAACAAGCAAGTGAGCAACTGACCACAGTATGAACTAGCAAACAAAAGTAAGAAACTGAGAACAGAAACTGACATAAAAACAACCAGAAACTGACCAACTGCCCACAGTCTGACCTAGAAACCAAAACTGACCAACTGATCACAGTCTGATGCAGAAACCAGAAACTGACCAACTGACCACAGTCTAACTAGGAACCCGAAACTGACCAACTGACCACTGTCTGACCTAGAAACCAGAAACTGACCAGCTGACCATAGTCTGACCTGGACAACAATGAACTGATCAACTGACCACAGACTGACCAAGAAACCAGAAACTGCCCAACTGCCCACAGTCTGACCGAGAAAACCAGAAACTATCCAACTGACCACAGTGTGATCTAGAAACATGAAACTGACCAATTGACCACATTCTCACCTAGAAAGCAGAAACTGAACAGCTGACCATAATCTGACATCTAAACCAGAAACTGACCAACTGACCACAGTCTGACCTTGTAAAAAAGAAACTGACCAACTGACCACAGTCTGATCCAGAAACAAGAAACTGACCAACTGACCACAGTCTGACTGGGAACCCGAAACTGACCAACTGACCATAGACTGACCTAGAAACCAGAAACTGACCAACTGACCACAATCTGACCGAGAAACCAGAAACTGACCAACTGACCACAGTCTGGCCGTGGAACCAGAAACTGACCAAGTGACCACAGTCTGACATAGAAACCAGAAAATGACCAACTGACCACAGTCTGACCAAGAAATCAGAAACTGACCAACTTACCACAGTCTGGCCGTGGAACCAGAAACTGACCAAGTGACCACAGTCTGCCCGAGACAACCCGAAACTGACCAACTGAGCACAGTCTGATCTAGAAAGAAGATACTGACCAACTGACCACATTCTGAACTTGAAACCAGAAACTGACCAACTGACAACAATCTGACCTCGAAACCAGAAACTGACCAACTGACCACAGTCTGACCGAGAAAAAGCGAATCATAGCAACTGACCACAGTCTGACCTAGAAACCGAAACTGACCAACTGACCACAGTCTGAACTAGACACCAGGAACTGAGCAACTGACCAGAGTCTGACCTAGTAAGCAGAAACTGACCAAATGACCACAGTCTGAGCAAGACACCGGAACTGACCAACTGACAAAAGTCTGACCTAGTAACCAGAAACTGACCAACTGACTACAGTCTGACCTAGAAACCAGAAACTGACCAACTGTGCACATTCTGACCGAGACAACCAGAAACTGACCAACTGACCACTGTCTGACCTAGAAAGCAGAAACTGACCAACTTCCCACAGTCTGACCGAGACACACTGAAGCTGACCAACTGATCATAGTCTGACCTAGAAACCAGAAACTGACCAAATGACCACAGTCTGAATGAGACAACCTGAAACTGACCAACAGAGCAGAGTCTGACCTTGGAACCAGCAACTGACCAACTGACCAATGTCTGACCTATACAACCTGAAACTGACCAACAGACCACAGTCTGACCGAGACAACCAGAAACTGACCAACTGACCAAAGTCTGACCGAGAAACCAGAAACTCAGCAACTGCCCACAGTCTGACCGAGACAACCTGAAACTGACCAACTGACCACAGTCTGAACGAGAAACGTGAAACTGACCAACTGACCACAGTCTGACCGAGATAATCAGAAACTGAACAACTGACCGCAGTCTGACTGAGACACCAGAAACTGACCAGCTGACCAAAGTATGAGCTCGAAACCCGAAAGTGACCAACTGACCAAAGTCTGACAGAGACATCCCGAAACTGACCAACTGACCACAGTCTGAACGTGAAACGTGAAACTGACCAACTGACCACAGTCTGACCGAGATAACCAGAAACTGACTAACTGACAGTCTGACATAAACACCAGAAACTGACCAGCTGACCACAGTATGAGCTCGAATCCCGAAAGTGAACAACTGACCAAAGTCTGACAGAGACAACCCGAAACTGACCAACTGACCACAGTCTGACCTAGAAACAGAAACTGACCAACTGAGTACAGTCTGAACGAGACACCAGGAACTGAGCAACTGACCACATGATGAACTAGCAAACACAATTAAGAAACTGACCACAGAAACTGACCTAAAAACAACCAGAAACTGACCAACTGACAAAAGTCTGACCTAGTAACCAGAAACTGACCAACTGACCACAGTCTAACCTAGAAACCAGAAACTGACCAACTGACCAATGTCTGACCGAGAAACCAGAAACTCAGCAACTGCCCACAGTCTGACCGAGACAACCTGAAACTGACCAACTGACCACATTTTGGACGAGAAACGTGAAACTGACCAACTGACCACAGTCTGACCGAGATAACCAGAAACTGAACAATTGACCGCAGTCTGACTTAGACACCAGAAACTGACCAGCTGACCAAAGTATGAGCTCGAATCCCGAAAGTGACCAACTGACCAAAGTCTGACAGAGACAACCCGAAACTGACCAACTGACCACAGTCTGAACGTGAAACGTGAAACTGACCAACTGACCACAGTCTGACCGAGATAACCAGAAACTGACCAACTGACCACAGTCTGACATAGACACCAGAAACTGACCAGCTGACCACAGTATGAGCTCGAAACCCGAAAGTGACCAACTGAACAAAGTCTGACAGAGACAACCCGAAACTGACCAACTGACCACAGTCTGACCGGGAAACCAGAAACTGACCAATTGACCACAGTCTGACCGTGCAACAAGCAAGTGAGCAACTGACCACAGGATGAACTAGCAAACACAATTAAGAAACTGACCACAGAAACTTACCTAAAAACAACCATAAACTCACCAACTGCCCAGAGTCTGACATAGAAACCAGAAACTGAACAACTGATCACAGTCTGATCCAGAAACAAGAAACTGACCAACTGACCACAGTCTGACTAGGAACCCGAAACTGACCAACTGACCACAGACTGACCTAGAAACCAGAAACTGACCAACTGACCACAATCTGACCGAGAAACCAGAAACTGACCAACTGATCACAGTCTGACATAGAAACCAGACAATGACCAAATTACCACAGTCTGACCAAGAAATCAGAAACTGACCAACTGACCACAGTCTGGACGTGGAACCAGCAACTGACCAAGTGACCACAGTCTGCCCGAGACAAACCGAAACTGACCAACTGACCACAGTCTGACCTTGAAACCAGAAACTGACCAACTGACCACATTCTGACTTAGAAACCAGAAACTGATCAACTGACCACAGTCTGACTAAAAACCGAAACTGACAAACTGACCACAATCTGAACTAGACACCAGGAACTGAGCAATTGACCAGAGCCTGACCGAAGAACCAGAAACTGACCAAATGACCACAGTCTGAGCAAGACACCGGAACTGACCAACTGACAAAAGTCTGACCTAGGAACCAGAAACTGACCAACTGACCACAGTCTGACCGAGAAACCAGAAAGTGACCAAATGACCACAGTCTGAGCAAGGCACCGGAACTGACCAACTGACAAAAGTCTGACCTAGGAACCAGAAACTGACCAACTGAGCACGGTCTGACCTAGCAAGCAGAAACTGACCAACTGTGCACAGTCTGACCGAGACAACCAGAAACTGACCAACTGACCACTGCCTGACCTAGAAAGCAGAAACTGACCAACTTCCCACAGTCTCACCGAGACAAACTGAAACGGACCAACTGAGCAGAGTCTGACCTAGGAACCAGCAACTGACCAACTGACCAATGTCTGACCTATAAAACCTGAAACTGACCAACAGACCACAGTCTGACCGAGACAACCAGAAACTGACCAACTGACCAAAGTCTGACCGAGAATCCAGAAACTCAGCAACTGCCCACAGTCTGACCGAGACAAGCTGAAACTGACAAACTGACCACAGTCTGAACGTGAAACGTGAAACTGACCAACTGACCACAGTCTGACCGAGATAACCAGAAACTGAACAACTGACCACAGTCTGACTTAGACACCAGAAACTGACAGCTGACCAAAGTATGAGATCGAAACCCGAAAGTGACCAACTGACCATAGTAGGACCTAGATAACCAGAAACTGACCAACTGACCACAGTCTGACTTCGAAACTTGAAACTGATCAACTTTGCACATCTGACCGAGACAACGCGAATCATAGCAACTGACCAAAGTCTGACCTAGAAATCAGAAACTGACCAACTGACCACAGACTGACCTAGGAACGAGAAACTGACCAACTGACTGCAGTCTGACCTAGAAACCAGAAAATGACCATCTGACCACAGTTTGACCTAGAAACCAGAAACTGACAGAACTGACCACAGTCTGATCAGGATACCAGCAACTGACCAACTGACCACTGTCTGATCTAGAAAGCAGAAACTGACCAACTTCCCACAGTCTGACCGAGACAAACTGAAGCTGACCAACTGATCACAGACTGACCTAGAAACCAGAAACTGACCATGAACCACAGTCTGAAATCGAAACCAGAAACTGATCAGAACTGACCACAGTCTGATCAAGAAACCAGCAAATGACCAATTGACCACAGGATGACCTAGCGAGCAGAAACTGTCCAACTGTGCACAGTCTGACCGAGAAAAACCGAAAATAAACCAAGTCACCACTGTCTGACCTCGAAACCAGAAACTGCCCAACTGCCCACAGTCTGACCGAGAAAACCAGAAACTGATCAACTTTGCACAGTCTGACCGAGACAACGCGACTCATAGCAACTGACCACAATCTGACCTAGAAATCAGAAACTGACCAACGGACCACAGACTGACTAGGAACGAGAAACTAACCAACTGACTGCAGTCTGACCTAGAAACCAGAAAGTGACCAACTGACCACAGTCTGACCTCGAAACCAGAAACTGACAGAACTGACCACAGTCTGATCAAGAAACCAGCAAATGACCAATTGACCACAGGATGAGCTAGCAAGCAGAAACTGACCAATTGTGCACAGTCTGACCGAGAAAATCCGAAAATAAACCAAGTCACCACTGTCGGACATCGAAACCAGAAACTGCCCAACTGCCCACAGTCTGACCTAGAAACATGAAACTGACGAACTGACCACATTCTGAACTAGAAACCTGAAACTGAACAGCTGACCATAATCTGACTTCTAAACCAGAAATTGACCAACTCACCACAGTCTGATCTTGAAAAAAGAAACTGACCAACTGACCACAGTCTGACCTAAAAACCAGAAACTGATCAACTGACCACAGCCTGACATAGGAACCAGAAACTGACCAGCTGATCATAGTTTGATGTAGAAACCAGAAACTGACCAACTGACCACAGTCTGACCTAGGAAACACAAATTGTCCAACAGACCACAGTCTGACTTAGAAACCAAAAACTGACCAACTGACCACATTCTGACTTAGACACCAGAAACTGAACAACTTACCACAGTCTTACCGAGACAACCAGAAACTGACCAACAGCCCACAGTCTGACCTAGAAACCAGAAACAGACCAACTGCACACAGTCTGACCTAGAAACCAGTAACTGACCAACTGACTGCAGTCTGACCTAGAAACCAGAAAGTGACCAATTGACCACAGTCTGACCTCGAAACCAGAAACTGACAGAACTGACCACAGTCTGATCAAGAAACCAGCAAATGACCAATTGACCACAGGATAACCTAACAAGCAGAAACTGACCAACTGTGCACAGTCTGACCGAGAAAATCCGAAAATAAACCAAGTCACCACTGTCTGACCTCGAAACCAGAAACTGCCCAACTGCCCACAGTCTGACCTGGAAACATGAAACTGACCAACTGACCACATTCTGACCTAGAAACCAGAAACTGAACAGCTGACAATAATCTGACTTCTAAACCAGAAACTGACCAACTGACCACAGTCTGACATTGAAAACAGAAACTGACCAACTGACCACAGTCTGACCTAAAAACCAGAAACTGACCAACTGACCACAGCCTGACATAGGAACCAGAAACTGACCAACTGACCACAGTCTGACCTAGGCACCACAAACTGACCAACTGACCACAGTCTGACCTTGGAACCTGAAACTGACCAAATGACCACAGTATGACCTAGAAAACAGAAATTGACCAACTGACCATAGTCTGACATATAAACCAGAAACTGAACAACTTACCACAATCTTACCGAGAAATAGAAACCAGAAACTGACCAACTGACCACAGTCTGACTTAGACACCAGAAACTGACCAACTGACCATAGTCTGACCTATAAACCAGAAACTGAACAACTTACCACAGTCTTACCGAGACAACCAGAAACTGACCAACTGCCCAAAGTCTGACCTAGAAACCAGAAACTGACCAAATGCCCACAGTCTGACCTAGAAACCAGTAACTGACCAACTGACCACAGTCTGAACTAGGAACCAGAAACTGACCAACTGACCACATTCTGACATAGGAACCAGAAACTGACCAACTGACCATAGTCTGATGTAGAAACCAGAAACTGACGAACTGACCACATTCTGACCTAGAAACCAGAAACTGACCAACTGACCACAGTCTCACCGTGAAAGCAGAAACTGACCAACGGTGCACAGTCTGACCTACACAACCCGAAAATTACCAAGTGACCACTTTCTGAACTCGAAGCAAGAAACTGACCAACTGCCCACAGTCTGACCGAGACAACCAGAAACTGACCACAGTCTGAACTAGAAACTTGACACTGACCAACTGACCTCATTCTGAGCTAGAAACCAGAACCTGAACAACTGACCATAATCTGACTTCGAAACCAGAAACTGACCAACTGACCACAGTCTGACTTAAGATCCAGAAACTGACCAACTGACCACAGTCTGACATAGGAACCAGAAACTGACCAACTGATCATAGTCTGACCTAGGAACCAGAAACTGACCAACTGACCACAGTCTGACCTAGGAACCACAAACTGACCAACTGACCACAGACTGACCTAGAAACCAGAAACTGACCAACTGACCACAGTCTGACCTAGATACCAGAAAATGACCAACTGACCAAAGTCTGACCTAGAAACCAGAAACTGACAGAAATCACCACAGTCTGATCAACATACCAGCAACACACCAATTGACAACAGGATGACCTATCAAGCAGAAACTGACCATCTGTGCACAGTCTGAACGATCAATCCGAAAATGAACCAACTGACCAACTGACCACAGTCTCACAGAGACAACGCGAATCAGAGCAAAGGAACCGAGTCTGACCTCGAAACCAGAAATTGACCAGCTGACCACAGTCTGACCTAGGAACCAGAAACTGACCAACTGACCACAGTCTGACCTCGGAACCAGAAACTGACCAACTGACTACAGTCTGACCTAGAAACCAGAAAATGACCAACTGACTATACTCTGACCTAGAAACCAGAAAAAGACCAATTGACCACAGTCTGACCTAGAAACCAGAAACTGACAGAACTGACCACAGTCTGATCAACAAACCAGCAACACACCAATTGACCACAGGATGACCTATCTAGCGGAAACTGACCAACTGTGCACAGTCTGACCGATCAATCCGAAAATGAACCAAGTGACCACTGTCTGAACTAGAATCCAGAAACTGACCAACTGCCCACAGTCTGAGCTCGAAACCAGAAACTGAACAGCTGACCATAATCTGACTTCGATACCAGAAACTGACCAACTGACCACAGTCTGATCTAAAAACCAGAAACTGACCAACTGACCACAGTCTGACCTAGAAACATGAAACTGACGAACTGACCACATTCTGAACTAGAAACCAGAAACTGAACAGCTGACCATAATCTGACTTCTAAACCAGAAATTGACCAACTCACCACAGTCTGATCTTGAAAAAAGAAACTGACCAACTGACCACAGTCTGACCTAAAAACCAGAAACTGATCAACTGACCACAGCCTGACATAGGAACCAGAAACTGACCAGCTGATCATAGTTTGATGTAGAAACCAGAAACTGACCAACTGACCACAGTCTGACCTAGGAAACACAAATTGTCCAACAGACCACAGTCTGACTTAGAAACCAGAAACTGACCAACTGACCATATTCTGACTTAGACACCAGAAACTGAACAACTTACCACAGTCTTACCGAGACAGCCAGAAACTGACCAACTGACCACAATCTAACCTAGGACGCAGAAACTGACCAACTGACCACATTTAGACCTAGAAACCAGAAATTGACCAACTGACCATAGTCTGACTTAAAACCAGAATCTGACCAACTGACCACATTCTGTCCGAGAATCCAGAAACTCAGCAACAGACCACAGTCTAACCAAGAAACCAGAAACTGACCAACTGACCACAGTTTGACCTAGAAACCAGAAACTGACAAACTGACCTCAAACTGACCAAGGAACCAGAAACTGACCAACTGACGACAGTCTGACATAGCAAACAGAAACTGACCAATTGGCCACATTCTGATCTGGCAACCAGTAACTGACCAACTCTCCGCAGTCTGACCTCGAAACCCGAAACTGAGCAACTGACCACAATCTGACGTAGAAATCAGAATCTGACCAACTGACCACATTCTGTCCTAGAAACCAGAAACTCACCAACAGACCACAGTCTAATCAAAAAACCAGAAACTGACCAACTGACCACAGTCTGACCTAGAAACCAGAACCTGACAAACTGACCTCAAACTGACCTAGGAAACAGAAACTGACCAACTGACCACAGTCTGACATAGCAACCATAAACTGACCAACTGGTCACATTCTGATCTGGCAACGAGTATCTGACCAACTCTCCGCAGTCTGACCTCCAAACCCGAAACTGAGCAACTGACCACAATCTGACGTAGAAATCAGAAACTGACCAACTGACCACAGTCTGACCTAGCAACCCGAAACTGACCAACTGACCACAGTCTGACCTAGAAATCAGTAACCGACCAACTCACCTCAGTCTGACTTATAATCCAGAAACTAACCAACCGAGCGCAATCTGACCTAGAAAACAGAAACTGACCATCTGACCACAGGCTGACCTAGAAACCAGAACCTGCAAACTGAACTCATACTGATCGAGGAACAAGATTCTGACCAACTGACCACAGTCTGACCTAGCAACCAGAAACTGACCAACTGGCCACATTCTGACCTAGCAAACAGAAACTGCCAAACTGACCTCAGACTGATCTAGCAACCCGAAACTGACCAACTGACAAAAGTCTGACCTAGGAACAAGAATCTGACTAACTGACCCCAGTCTGACCTCGGAACTAGAAACTGACCAACTGACCACAGTCAGACCTAGCAACCCGAAACTAACCAACTGACCACAATCTAACCTAGGACCCAGAAACTGACCAACTGACCACAGTCTGACCTGGAATACAGAAACTGACCAACTGACCAATGTCTGACCTAGAAACCAGAAACTGACCAACAGACCACAGACTGAACTAGAAACCCGAAACTGACCAACTGACCACAGTCTGACCTGGAATACAGAAACTGAACAACTGATCACAGTCAGACCGACAAACCAGAAACTGACCAACTGACCACAGACTTAACTAGGAACGAGAAACTAACCAAGTGACCACAGACTGACCTAGAAACCAGAAACTGAAGAACTGATCTCAATCTAACCGAGACAACCCGAAACTGACCAACTGACCACATTGTGACCTAGATACCAGAAACTGTCCAAACTGACCACAGTTTGACCGAGCAGCCAGTAACTGAGCAACTGACCACATTCTGACCGAGAAACCATAAACTGAAGAAATGACCACAGTCTGACCTAGCAACCAGTAACTGACCAACTGCCCACAGTCTGACCTAGAAACCCGAAACTGACCAACTGACCACAGTCTGACCTAGAAATCAGTAACCGACCAACTCACCTCAGTCTGACTTATAATCCAGAAACTAACCAACCGAGCGCAATCTGACCTAGAAAACAGAAACTGACCATCTGACCACAGGCTGACCTAGAAACCAGAACCTGCAAACTGAACTCATACTGATCGAGGAACAAGATTCTGACCAACTGACCACAGTCTGACCTAGCAACCAGAAACTGACCAACTGGCCACATTCTGACCTAGCAAACAGAAACTGCCAAACTGACCTCAGACTGATCTAGCAACCCGAAACTGACCAACTGACAAAAGTCTGACCTAGGAACAAGAATCTGACTAACTGACCCCAGTCTGACCTCGGAACTAGAAACTGACCAACTGACCACAGTCAGACCTAGCAACCCGAAACTAACCAACTGACCACAATCTAACCTAGGACCCAGAAACTGACCAACTGACCACAGTCTGACCTGGAATACAGAAACTGACCAACTGACCAATGTCTGACCTAGAAACCAGAAACTGACCAACAGACCACAGACTGAACTAGAAACCCGAAACTGACCAACTGACCACAGTCTGACCTGGAATACAGAAACTGAACAACTGATCACAGTCAGACCGACAAACCAGAAACTGACCAACTGACCACAGACTTAACTAGGAACGAGAAACTAACCAAGTGACCACAGACTGACCTAGAAACCAGAAACTGAAGAACTGATCTCAATCTAACCGAGACAACCCGAAACTGACCAACTGACCACATTGTGACCTAGATACCAGAAACTGTCCAAACTGACCACAGTTTGACCGAGCAGCCAGTAACTGAGCAACTGACCACATTCTGACCGAGAAACCATAAACTGAAGAAATGACCACAGTCTGACCTAGCAACCAGTAACTGACCAACTGCCCACAGTCTGACCTAGAAACCAGAAACTGACCAACTGACCACAGTATGACCTAGATATCAGAAATTGACCAACTGACCACAGTCTGAACTAGAAACCAGAAACTGACCAACTGACCACAGTCTGACCGAGAAACCAAAAACTGACCAACTGACCACAGTCTGAGTTAGAAAGCCGAAACTGAGCAACTGATAAAAATCTGACGTAGAAAGCAGAAACTGACCAACTGACCACAGTCTGACCTCGGAACCAGAAACTGACCAACTGACCACAGTATGACCTAGAAATCAGAAATTGCCCAACTGACCACAGTCTGAACTAGAAACCAGAAACTGACCAACTGACCACAGTCTGACCGAGAAACCAAAAACTGACCAACTGACCACAGTCTGAGTTAGTAACCAGAAACTGACCAACTGAGCACAGTGTGACCTAGAAACCAGAAATTGACCAACTGACTACAGTCTTACCGAGCAGCCAGTAAATGAGCAACTCACCACAGTCTGACCGAGAAACCATAAATTGACTAACTGACCACATTCTGACCTAGAAACCAGAAACTGAAGAGCTGAGCATAGTCTGACCTAGAAAACAGAAACTGAACGACTGACCACAGTCTAACCGAGACAACCCGAAACTGACCAACTGACCATAGTGTGATCTAGAAACTTGAAACTGACCAACTGACCACAGTCTGACCGAGCAGCGAGTAACTGAGCAACTGACCACATTCTGACCTAGTAACCCGAAAATGACCAACTGACCACAGACTGATCTTGAAAGCAGAAATTGACCAACTGACCACAGTCTGAACTCGAAACCTGAAATTGACCAGCTGACCACAGTCTGACCGAAAGTACCAGAAACTGACCAACTGACCTCAGTCTGACCTTGCAACCAGTAACTGACCAACTGACCACAGTCTGACCTTGGAACCAGAAACTGACCAACTGACTACAGACTGACCTAGAAACCAGAAACTAAAGAACTGGTCACAGTTTACCCGAGACAACCTCAAACTGTCCAACTGATCACAGTGTGATCTAGAAACAGAAACTGACCAATTGACGACAGTCTGACCGAGCAGCCAGTAACTGAGCAAATGACCACAGTCTGACATAGCAACCAGAAACTGACCAACTGACCACAGTCTGACATAGCAACCAGAAACTGACCAACTGGCCACATTCTGATCTGGCAACCAGTAACTGACCAACTCTCCGCAGTCTGACCTCGAAACCCGAAACTGAGTAACTGACCACAATCTGACGTAGAAATCAGAAACTGACCAACTGACCACAGTCTGACCTAGCAACCCGAAACTGACCAACTGACCACAGTCTGACCTAGAAATCAGTAACCGACCAACTCACCTCAGTCTGACCTCGAATCCAGAAAATTATCAACTGAGCGCAGTCTGACCTAGAAACCAGAAACTGACCGTCTGACCACAGTCTGACCTAGAAACCAGAACCTGCAAACTGAACTCATACTGATCTAGGAACCAGAAACTGACCAACTGACCACAGTCTGACCGAGCAACCAGAAACTGACCAACTGGCCACATTCTGACCTAGCAAACAGTAACTGTCAAAATGACCTCAGACTGATCTAGCAACCCGAACCTGACCAACTGACAACAGTCTGACCTAGGAACAAGAAACTGACTAACTGACCCCAGTCTGACCTCGGAACCAGAAACTGACGAACTGACCACAGTCAGACCAAGCAACCCGAAACTAACCAACTGACCACAATCTAACCTAAGAATCAGGAACTGACCAACTGGCCACATTTAGACATAGAAACCTGAAATTGACCAGTTGACCACAGTCTGAACGAGAATACCAGAAACTGAGCAACTTACCACAGTCTGACCTTGCAAGCAGTAACTGACCAACGGACCACAGTATGGCCTAGAAACCAGAAATTGACCAACTGTCCATAGTCTGACTTAAAAACCAGAATATGACCAACTGACCACATTCTGTCCTAGAAACCAGAAACTCAGCAACAGACCACAGTCTAACCAAGAAACCAGAAACTGAGCAACTGACCACAGTCTGACCTAGAAACCAGAACCTGACAAACTGACCTCAAACTGACCTAGGAACCAGAAATTGACCAACTGATCACAGTCTGACATAGCAACCAGAAACTGACCAACTGGCCACATTCTGATCTGGCAACCAGTAACTGACCAACTCTCCGCAGTCTGACTTCGAAACCCGAAACTGAGCAACTGACCACAATCTGACGTAGAAATCAGAAACTGACCAACAGACCACAGACTGAACTAGAAACCCGAAACTGACCAACTGACCACAGTCTGACCTGGAATACAGAAACTGACCAACTGACCGCTGTCTGACCTACAAACCAGAAACTGACCAACATACCACAGACTGAACTAGAAACCCGAAACTGACCAACTGACCACAGTCTGACCTGGAATACAGAAACTGAACAACTGATCACAGTCAGACCGACAAACCAGAAAAAGACCAACTGACCACAGACTTAACTAGGAACGAGAAACTAACCAAGTGACCACAGACTGACCTAGAAACCAGAAACTGAAGAACTGATCTCAATCTAACCGAGACAACCCGAAACTGACCAACTAACCACATTGTGACCTAGATACCTGAAACTGTCCAAACTGACCACAGTTTGACCGAGCAGCCAGTAACTGAGCAACTGACCACATTCTGACCGAGATACCATAAACTGAAGAAAAGACCACAGTCTGACCTAGCAACCAGTAACTGACCAACTGCCCACAGTCTGACCTACAAACCAGAAACTGACCAACTGACCACAGTATGACGTAGAAATCAGAAATTGACCAACTGACCACAGTCTGAACTAGAAACCAGAAACTGACCAACTGACCACAGTCTGACCGAGAAACCAAAAACTGACCAACTGACCACAGTCTGAGTTAGAAAGCCGAAACTGAGCAACTGATAAAAATCTGAGGTAGAAAGCAGAAACTGACCAACTGACCACAGTCTGACCTCGGAACCAGAAACTGACCAACTGACCACAGTATGACCTAGAAATCAGAAATTGACCAACTGACCACAGTCTGAACTAGAAACCATAAACTGACCAACTGACCACAGTCTGACCGAGAAACCAAAACTGACCAACTGACCACAGTCTGAGTTAGAAACCAGAAACTGACCAACTGAGCACAGTGTGACCTAGAAACCAGAAATTGACCAACTGACCACAGTCTTACCGAGCAGCCAGTAACTGAGCAACTGACCACAGTCTGACCGAGAAACCATAAATTGACTAACTGACCACATTCTGACCTAGAAACCAGAAACTGAAGAGCTGAGCATAGTCTGACCTAGAAAACAGAAACTGAACGACTGACCACAGTCTAACCGAGACAACCCGAAACTGACCAACTGACCATAGTGTGATCTAGAAACTTGAAACTGACCAACTGACCACAGTCTGACCGAGCAGCGAGTAACTGAGCAACTGACCACATTCTGACCTAGTAACCCGAAAATGACCAACTGACCACAGACTGATCTTGAAAGTAGAAATTGACCAACTGACCACAGTCTGACCTCGAAACCTGAAATTGACCAGCTGACCACAGTCTGACCGAAAATACCAGAAACTGACCAACTGACCACAGTCTGACCTTGCAACCAGTAACTGACCAACTGACCACAGTCTGACCTTGGAACCAGAAACTGACCAACTGACTACAGACTGACCTAGAAACCAGAAACTAAAGAACTGGTCACAGTTTACCCGAGACAACCTCAAACTGTCCAACTGATCACAGTGTGATCTAGAAACAGAAACTGACTAATTGACCACAGTCTGACCGAGCAGCCAGTAACTGAGCAAATGACCACAGTCTGACATAGCAACCAGAAACTGACCAACTGACCACAGTCTGACATAGCAACCAGAAACTGACCAACTGACCACAGTATGACCTAGAAATCAGAAATTGACCAACTGACCACAGTCTGAACTAGAAACCAGAAACTGACCAACTGACCACAATCTGACCGAGAAACCAAAAACTGACCAACTGACCACAGTCTGAGATAGAAACCAGAAACTGACCAACTGAGCACAGTGTGACCTAGAAACCAGAAATTGACCAACTGACCACATTCTTGCCGAGCAGCCAGTAACTGACCAACTGACCACAGTCTGACCGAGAAACCAGATATTGACTAACTGACCACATTCTGACCTAGAAACCAGAAACTGAAGAGCTGAGCATAGTCTGACCTAGAAACCAGAAACTTACCAACCGAGCGCAGTCTGACCTCGAAACCAGAAACTGACCGTCTGACCACAGTCTGACCTAGAAACCAGAACCTGCAAACTGAACTCATACTGATCTAGGAACCAGAAACTGACCAACTGACCACAGTCTGACCTAGCAACCAGAAACTGACCAACTGGCCACATTCTGACCTAGCAAACAGTAACTGTCAAACTGACCTCAGACTGATCTAGCAACCCGAACCTGACCAACTGACAACAGTCTGACCTAGGAATAAGAAACTGACTAACTGACCCCAGTCTGACCTCGGAACCAGAAACTGACCAACTGACCACAGTCAGACCAACCAACCCGAAACTAACCAACTGACCACAATCTAACCTAAGAATCAGGAACTGACCAACTGACCACATTTAGACATAGAAACCTGAAATTGACCAGTTGACCACAGTCTGAACGAGAATACCAGAAACTGAGCAACTGACCACAGTCTGACCTGGAATACAGAAACTGACCAACTGACCACTGTCTGACCTACAAACCAGAAACTGACCAACAGACCACAGACTGAACTAGAAACCCGAAACTGACCAACTGACCACAGTCTGACCTGGAATACAGAAACTGAACAACTGATCACAGTCAGACCGACAAACCAGAAACTGACCAACTGACCACAGACTTAACTAGGAACGAGAAACGAACCAAGTGACCACAGACTGACCTAGAAACCAGAAACTGAAGAACTGATCTCAATCTAACCGAGACAACCCGAAACTGACCAACTAACCACATTGTGACCTAGATACCTGAAACTGTCCAAACTGACCACAGTTTGACAGAGCAGCCAGTAACTGAGCAACTGACCACATTCTGACCGAGAAACCATAAACTGAAGAAAAGACCACAGTCTGACCGAGCAACCAGTAACTGACCAACTGCCCACAGTCTGACCTACAAACCAGAAACTGACCAACTGACCACAGTATGACGTAGAAATCAGAAATTGACCAACTGACCACAGTCTGAACTAGAAACCAGAAACTGACCAACTGACCACAGTCTGACCGAGAAACCAAAAACTGACCAACTGACCACAGTCTGAGTTAGAAAGCCGAAACTGAGCAACTGATAAAAATCTGAGGTAGAAAGCAGAAACTGACCAACTGACCACAGTCTGACCTCGGAACCAGAAACTGACCAACTGACCACAGTATGACCTAGAAATCAGAAATTGACCAACTGACCACAGTCTGAACTAGAAACCAGAAACTGACCAACTGACCACAGTCTGACCGAGAAACCAAAAACTGACCAACTGACCACAGTCTGAGTTAGAAACCAGAAACTGACCAACTGAGCACAGTGTGACCTAGAAACCAGAAATTGACCAACTGACCACAGTCTTACCGAGCAGCCAGTAACTGAGCAACTGACCACAGTCTGACCGAGAAACCATGAATTGACTAACTGACCACATTCTGACCTAGAAACCAGAAACTGAAGAGCTGAGCATAGTCTGACCTAGAAAACAGAAACTGAACGACTGACCACAGTCTAACCGAGACAACCCGAAACTGACCAACTGACCATAGTGTGATCTAGAAACTTGAAACTGACCAACTGACCACAGTCTGACCGAGCAGCGAGTAACTGAGCAACTGACCACATTCTGACCTAGTAACCCGAAAATGACCAACTGACCACAGACTGATCTTGAAAGTAGAAATTGACCAACTGACCACAGTCTGACCTCGAAACCTGAAATTGACCAGCTGACCACAGTCTGACCGAAAATATCAGAAACTGACCAACTGACCACAGTCTGACCTTGCAACCAGTAACTGACCAACTGACCACAGTCTGACCTTGGAACCAGAAACTGACCAACTGACTACAGACTGACCTAGAAACCAGAAACTAAAGAACTGGTCACAGTTTACCCGAGACAACCTCAAACTGTCCAACTGATCACAGTGTGATCTAGAAACAGAAACTGACCAATTGACCACAGTCTGACCGAGCAGCCAGTAACTGAGCAAATGACCACAGTCTGACATAGAAACCAGAAACTGACCAACTGACCACAGTCTGACATAGCAACCAGAAACTGACCAACTGACCACAGTATGACCTAGAAATCAGAAATTAACCAACTGACCACAGTCTGAACTAGAAACCAGAAACTGACCAACTGACCACAGTCTGACCGAGAAACCAAAAACTGACCAACTGACCACAGTGTGAGTTAGAAACCAGAAACTGACCAACTGAGCACAGTGTGACCTAGAAACCAGAAATTGACCAACTGACCACAGTCTTACCGAGCAGCCAGTAACTGACCAACTGACCACAGTCTGACCGAGAAACCAGATATTGACTAACTGACCACATTCTGACCTAGAAACCAGAAACTGAAGAGCTGAGCATAGTCTGACCTCGAAACCAGAAACTGAACGACTGACCACAGTCTAACCGAGACAACCCGAAACTGACCAACTGACCATAGTGTGACCTAGAAACTTGAAATTGACCAACTGACCACAGTCTGACCGAGCAGCCAGTAACTGAGCAAATGACCACATTCTGACCTAGTAAACTGAAAATGACCAACTGACCACAGACTGATCTTGAAAGCAGAAATTGACCAACTGACCACAGTCTGACCTCGAAACCTGAAATTGACCAGCTGACCACAGTCTGACCGAAAATAACAGAAACTGACCAACTGACCACAGTCTGACCTTGCAACAAGTAACTGACCAACTGACCACAGTCTGACCTTGGAACCAGAAACTGACCAACTGACTACAGACTGACCTAGAAACCAGAAACTGAAGAACTGGTCACAGATTACCCGAGACAACCTTAAACTGTCCAACTGATCACAGTGTGATCTAGAAACAGAAACTGACCAATTGACCAGAGTCTGACCGAGCAGCCAGTAACTGAGCAAATGACCACATTTTCACCTAGAAAACAAATAATGAAGAAATGACCACAGGCTGACCTGGAAACGAAAAACTGAGCAACTGACCTCACTCTGACCTAGACACTCGAAACTGACCAACTGACCACCGACTGACCTAGAAACCAGAATCTGACCAACTGACCACAGTCTGACCTAGCTACCAGAAACTGGCTAACTGGCCATATTCTGACCTAGAAACCATAAACTGAAGAGCTCAGCGCAGTCTGACCTCGACACCAGAAACTGAACAACTGACCACAGTCTGACCTAGAAACCAGAAACTGACCAACAGACCACAGTCTGAACTAGAAACCAGAAACTGACCAATTGACCACAGTCTGACCTGGAATACAGAAACTGACCAACTGATCACAGTCTGACCGACAAACCAGAAACAGACCAACTGACCACATTCTGACCGAGACAAACAGAAACTGACCAACTGACCACAGTCTTCATTAGGAACCAGAAACTGACCAAGTGACCGCAGACTGACCTAGAAACCAGAAACTGAAGAACTGATCACAATCTAACCGAGACAACCCGAAAGTAACCAACTGACCACAGTGTGACCTAGAAACCAGAAACTGTCCAATTGACCACAGTTTGACTGAGCAGCCAGTAACTGAGCAACTGACCACATTCTGACCGAGAAACAAGAAACTGAAGTAATGACCACAGTCTGACCAGCAACCAGTAACTGACCAACTGACCACAGTCTGTATTGGAAACCAGAAACTTACCAACCAAGCACAGTCTGACCTCGAAACCAGAAATTGACCAACTGACCACAGTCTCACCTAGAAACCAGAAACTGACAAACTGACATCAGACTGACCTAGGAACCAGAACCTGCAAACTAAACTCCTACTGATCTAGGAACCAGAAACTGACCAACTGACCACAGTCTGATCTAGCAACCCGAAACTGACCAACTGACAACAATCTGACCTCGGAACCAGAAACTGACTAACTGACCCCAGTCTGACCTCGGAACCAGAAACTGACAAACTGACCACAGTCAGACCTAGCAACCCGAAACTAACCAAGTGACCACAGTCCAACCTAGCAACCAGAAACTGACCAACTAACCACATTTCGACCTAGAAACCTGAAATTAACCAGTTGACCAGAGTCTGACCGAAAATACCAGAAACTGAGCAACTGACCACAGTCTGACCTTGCAAGCAGTAACTGACGAACTGACCACAGTATGGCCAAGAAACCAGAAACTGACCAACTGACCACAGTCTGACTTAAAAACGAGAATCTGACCAACTGACCACATTCTGTCCTAGAAAGCAGAAACTCACCAACAGAACACAGTCTAACCAAAAAACCAGAAACTGACCAACTGACCACAGTCTGACCTAGAAACTAGAACCTGACAAACTGACCTCAAACTGACCAAGGAACCAGAAACTGACCAACTGACCACAGCCTGACATAGCAACCAGAAACTGACCAACTGGCCACATTCTGATCTGGCAACCAGTAACTGACCAACTCTCCGCAGTCTGACCTCGAAACCCGAAACTGAGCAACAGACCACAATCTGACGTAGAAATCAGAAACTGACCAACTGATCACAGTCTGACCTAGCAACCCGAAACTGACCAAGTGACCACAGTCTGACCTAGAAATCAGAAACCGACCAATTCACCTCAGTCTGACCTAGAATCCAGAAACTTATCAACCGAGCGCAGTCTGACCTAGAAACCAGAAACTGACCGTCTGACCACAGTCTGACCTAGAAACCAGAACCTGCAAACTGAACTCATACTGATCTAGGAACCAGAAACTGACCAACTGACTACAGTCTGACCTAGCAACCAGAAACTGACCAACTGGCCACATTCTGACCTAGCAACCAGAAACTGCCAAACTGACCTCAGACTGATCTAGCAACCCGAAACTGACCAACTGACAACAGTCTGACCTCGGAACCAGAAACTGACTAACTGACCCCAGTCTGACCTCGGAACCAGAAACTGACAAACTGACCACAGTCAGACCTAGCAACCCGAAACTGACCACAGTCAGACCTAGCAACCCGAAACTAACCAACTGACCACAGTCCAACCTAGCAACTAGAAACTGACCAACTAACCACATTTAGACCTAGAAACCTGAAATTGACCAGTTGACCACAGTCTGAACGAAAATACCAGAAACTGAGCAACTGACCACAGCCTGACCTTGCAAGCAGTAACTGACCAACTGACCACAGTATTGCCTAGAAACCAGAAACTGACCAACTGACCACATTCTGTCCTATAAACCAGAAACTCACCAACAGACCACAGTCTAATCAAAAAACCAGAAACTGACCAACTGACCACAGTCTGACCGAGAAACCAGAACCTGACAAACTGACCTCAAACTGACCTAGGAAACAGAAACTGACCAACTGACCACAGTCTGACATAGCAACCATAAACTGACCAACTGGCCACATTCTGATCTGGCAACCAGTATCTGACCAACTCTCCGCAGTCTGACCTCCAAACCCGAAACTGAGCAACTGACCACAATCTGACGTAGAAATCAGAAACTGACCAACTGACCACAGTCTGACCTAGCAACCCGAAACTGACCAACTGACCACAGTCTGACCTAGAAATCAGTAACCGACCAACTCACCTCAGTCTGACTTAGAATCCAGAAACTTACCAACCGAGCGCAATCTGACCTAGAAAACAGAAACTGACCATCTGACCACAGTCTGACCTAGAAACCAGAACCTGCAAACTGAACTCATACTGATCTAGGAACAAGATTCTGACCAACTGACGACAGTCTGTCCTAGCAACCAGAAACTGACCAACTGGCCACATTCTGACCTAGCAAACAGAAACTGCCAAACTGACCTCAGACTGATCTAGCAACCCGAAACTGACCAACTGACAAAAGTCTGACCTAGGAACAAGAATCTGACTAACTGACCCCAGTCTGACCTCGGAACTAGAAACTGACCAACTGACCACTGTCAGACCTAGCAACCCGAAACTAACGAACTGACCACAATCTAACCTAGGAACCAGAAACTGACCAACTGACCACATTTAGAACTAGAAACCTGAAATTGACTAGTTGACCACAGTCTGAACGAGAATACTAGAAACTGAGCAACTGACCACAGTCTGACCTTGCAAGCAGTAACTGACCAACGGACCACAGTATGGCCTAGAAACCAGAAATTTACCAACTGACCATAGTCTGACTTAAAACCAGAATCTGACCAACTGACCACATTCTGTCCGAGAATCCAGAAACTCAGCAACAGACCACAGTCTAACCAAGAAACCAGAAACTGACCAACTGACCACAGTCTGACCTAGAAACCAGAAACTGACAAACTGACCTCAAACTGACCTAGGAACCAGAAACTGACCAACTGACGACAGTCTGACATAGCAACCAGAAACTGACCAATTGGCGACATTCTGATCTGGCAACCAGTAACTGACCAACTCTCCGCAGTCTGACCTCGAAACCCGAAACTGAGCAACTGACCACAATCTGACGTAGAAATCAGAAACTGACCAACTGACCACAGTCTGACCACGCAACCCAAAACTGACCAACTGACCACAGTCTGACCTAGAAACCAGAAACTGACCAACAGACCACAGACTGAACTAGAAAGCCGAAACTGACCAACTGACCACAGTCTGACCTGGAATACAGAAACTGACCAACTGACCACAGTCTGACCTAGAAACCAGAAACTGACTAACAGACCACAGACTGACCTGGAATACAGAAACTGACCAACTGACCACAGTCTGACCGTCAAACCAGAAACTGACCAACTGACCACAGTCTTAACTAGGAACCAGAAACTAACCAAGAGACCACAGACTGACCTAGAAACCAGAAACTGAAGAACTGATCACAATCTAACCGAGACAACCCGAAACAGACCAACTGACCACATTGTGATGAGATACCAGAAACTGTCCAAACTGACCACAGTTTGACCGAGCAGCCAGTAACTGAGCAAATGACCACATTCTGACCGAGAAACCATAAACTGAAGAAATTACCACAGTCTGACCTAGCAACCAGTAACTGACCAACTGCCCACAGTCTGACTTAGAAACGAGAAACTGACCAACTGAGCACAGTCTGACCTAGAAACCACAAACTGACCAACTGACCACAGACTAACCAACCAACTAATAACTGACCAACTGACCACAGTCTGACCTCGGAACCAGAAACTGACCAACTGACCACAGTATGACCTAGAAATCAGAAATTGACCAACTGACCACAGCCTGAACTACAAACCAGAAGCTGACCAACTGAGCACAGTGTGACCTATAAACCAGAAATTGTCCAACTGACCACAGTCTTACCGAGCAGCCAGTAAATGAGCAACTCACCACAGTCTGACCGAGAAACCAGAAATTGACTAACTGACCACATTCTGACCTAGAAACCAGAAACTGAAGAGCTGAGCATAGTCTGACCTAGAAACCTGAAACTGAGCTACTGACCACAGTCTAACCGAGACAACCAGAAACTGACCAACTGACCACATTTAGACCGAGAAACCTGAAATTGACCAGTTGATCACAGTCTGAACGAAAATACCAGAAACTGACCAACTGACCACAGTCTAACCTTGCAAGCAGTAACTGACCAAGTGACCACATTCTGTCCTAGAAACCAGAAACTCACCAACAGACCACCACAGTCTAACCAAAAAACCAGAAACTGACCAACTGACAACAGTCTGACCGAGAAACCAGAACCTGACAAACTAACCTCAAACTGACCTAGGAAACAGAAACTGACCAACTGACCACAGTCTGACATAGCAACCAGAAACTGACCAACTGGCCACATTCTGACCTGGCAACCAGTAACTGACCAACTCTCCGCAGTCTGACCTCGAAACCCGAAACTGAGCAACTGACCATAATCTGACGTAGAAATCAGAAACTGACCAACTGACCACAGTCTGACCTAGCAACCCGAAACTGACCAACTGACCACAGTCTGACCTAGAAATCAGTAACCGACCAACTCACCTCAGTCTGACCTAGAATCCAGAAACTTACCAACCGAGCGCAGTCTGACCTAGAAACCAGAAACTGACCGTCTGACCACAGTCTGACCTAGAAACCAGAACCTGCAAACTGTACTCATACTGATCTAGGAACCAGAAACTGACCAACTGCCCACATTCTGACCTAGCAAACAGAAACTGCCAAACTGACCTCAGACTGATCTAGCAACCCGAAACTGACCAACTGACAACAGTCTGACCTAGGAACAAGAAACTGACTAACTGACCCCAGTCTGACCTCGGAATTAGAAACTGACCAACTGACCACAGTCAGACCTAGCAACCCGAAACTAACCAACTGACCACAATCTAACCTAAGAATCAGGAACTGACCAACTGACCACATTTAGACATAGAAACCTGAAATTGACCAGTTGACCACAGTCTGAACGAGAATACCAGAAACTGAGCAACTGACCATAGTCTGACCTTGCAAGCAGTAACTGACCAACGGACCACAGTATGGCCTAGAAACCAGAAATTGACCAACTGTCCATAGTCTGACTTAAAAACCAGAATCTGACCAACTGACCACTTTCTGTCCTAGAAACCAGAAACTCAGCAACAGACCACAGTCTAACCAAGAAACCAGAAACTGACCAACTGACCACAGTCTGACATAGCAACCAGAAACTGACCAACTGGCCACATTCTGATCTGGCAACCAATAACTGACCAAATCTCCGCAGTCTGACCTCCAAACCCGAAACTAAGCCACTGACCACAATCTGACGTAGAAATCAGAAACTGACCAACTGACCACAGTCTGACCTAGCAACCCGAAACTGACCAACTGACCACAGTCTGACCTAGAAACCAGAAACTGACCAACAGACCACAGACTGAACTAGAAACCCGAAACTGACCAACTGACCACAGTCTTACCTGGAATACAGAAACTGACCAACTGACCAATGTCTGACCTAGAAACCAGAAACTGACCAACAGACCACAGACTGAACTAGAAACCCGAAACTGACCAACTGACCACAGTCTGAGCTGGAATACAGAAACTGAACAACTGAACACAGTCAGACCGACAAACCAGAAACTGACCAACTGACCACAGACTTAACTAGGAACGAGAAACTAACCAAGTGACCACAGACTGACCTAGAAACCAGAAACTGAAGAACTGATCTCAATCTAACCGAGACAACCCGAAACTGACCAACTGACCACATTGTGACCTAGATAACAGAAACTGTCCAAACTGACCACAGTTTGACCGAGCAGCCAGTAACTGAGCAACTGACCACATTCTGACCGTGAAACCATAAACTGAAGAAATGACCACAGTCTGACCTAGCAACCAGTAACTGACCAACTGCCCACAGTCTGACCTAGAAACCAGAAACTGACCAACTGAGCACAGTATGACCTAGATATCAGAAATTGACCAACTGACCACAGTCTGAACTAGAAACCAGAAACTGACCAACTGACCACAGTCTGACCGAGAAACCAAAAACTGACCAACTGACCACTGTCTGAGTTAGAACGCCGAAACTGAGCAACTGATAAAAATCTGACGTAGAAAGCAGAAACTGACCAACTGACCACAGTCTGACCTCGGAACCAGAAACTGACCAACTGACGACAGTATGACCTAGAAATCAGAAATTGACCAACTGACCACAGTCTGAACTAGAAACCAGAAACTGACCAACTGACCACAGTCTGACCACGAAACCAAAAACTGACCAACTGACCACAGTCTGAGTTAGAAACCAGAAACTGACCAACTGAGCACAGTGTGACCTAGAAACCAGAAATTGACCAACTGACCACAGTCTTACCGAGCAGCCAGTAACTGAGCAACTGACCACAGTCTGACCGAGAAACCATAAATTGACTAACTGACCACATTCTGACCTAGAAACCAGAAACTGAAGAGCTGAGCATAGTCTGACCTAGAAAACAGAAACTGAACGACTGACCACAGTCTAACCGAGACAACCCGAAACTGACCAACTGACCATAGTGTGATCTAGAAACTTGAAACTGACCAACTGACCACAGTCTGACCGAGCAGCGAGTAACTGAGCAACTGACCACATTCTGACCTAGTAACCCGAAAATGACCAACTGACCACAGACTGATCTTGAAAGTAGAAATTGACCAACTGACCACAGTCTGAACTCGAAACCTGAAATTGACCAGCTGACCACAGTCTGACCGAAAATACCAGAAACTGACCAACTGACCACAGTCTGACCTTGCAACCAGTAACTGACCAACTGACCACAGTCTGACCTTGGAACCAGAAACTGACCAACTGACTACAGACTGACCTAGAAACCAGAAACTAAAGAACTGGTCACAGTTTACCCGAGACAACCTCAAACTGTCCAACTGATCACAGTGTGATCTAGAAACAGAAACAGACCAATTGACCACAGTCTGACCGAGCAGCCAGTAACTGAGCAAATGACCACAGTCTGACATAGCAACCAGAAACTGACCAACTGACCACAGTCTGACATAGCAACCAGAAACTGACCAACTGGCCACATTCTGATCTGGCAACCAGTAACTGACCAATTCTCCGCAGTCTGACCTAGAAACCAGAAACTGACCGTCTGACCACAGTCTGACCTAGAAACCAGAACCTGCAAACTGAACTCATACTGATCTAGGAACCAGAAACTGACCAACTAACCACAGTCTGACCTAGCAACCAGAAACTGACCAACTGGCCACATTCTGACCTAGCAAACAGTAACTGTCAAAATGACCTCAGACTGATCTAGCAACCCGAACCTGACCAACTGACAACAGTCTGACCTAGGAACAAGAAACTGACTAACTGACCCCAGTCTGACCTCGGAACCAGAAACTGACGAACTGACCACAGTCAGACCAAGCAACCCGAAACTAACCAACTGACCACAATCTAACCTAAGAATCAGGAACTGACCAACTGGCCACATTTAGACATAGAAACCTGAAATTGACCAGTTGACCACAGTCTGAACGAGAATACCAGAAACTGAGCAACTGACCACAGTCTGACCTTGCAAGCAGTAACTGACCAACGGACCACAGTATGGCCTAGAAACCAGAAATTGACCAACTGTCCATAGTCTGACTTAAAAACCAGAATATGACCAACTGACCACATTCTGTCCTAGAAACCAGAAACTCAGCAACAGACCACAGTCTAACCAAGAAACCAGAAACTGAGCAACTGACCACAGTCTGACCTAGAAACCAGAACCTGACAAACTGACCTCAAACTGACCTAGGAACCAGAAATTGACCAACTGACCACAGTCTGACATAGCAACCAGAAACTGACCAACTGGCCACATTCTGATCTGGCAACCAGTAACTGACCAACTCTCCGCAGTCTGACCTCGAAACCCGAAACTGAGCAACTGACCACAATCTGACGTAGAAATCAGAAACTGACCAACTGACCACAGTCTGACCTAGCAACCCGAAACTGACCAACTGACCACAGTCTGACCTAGAAATCAGTAACCGACCAACTCACCTCAGTCTGACCTAGAATCCAGAAACTTACCAACCGAGCGCAGTCTGACCTAGAAACCAGAAACTGACCGTCTGACCACAGTCTGACCTAGAAACCAGAACCTGCAAACTGAACTCATACTGATCTAGGAACCAGAAACTGACCAACTGGCCACATTCTGACCTAGCAAACAGTAACTGTCAAACTGACCTCAGACTGATCTAGCAACCAGAACCTGACCAACTGACAACAGTCTGACCTAGGAATAAGAAACTGACTAACTGACCCCAGTCTGACCTCGGAACCAGAAACTGACCAACTGACCACAGTCAGACCAAGCAACCCGAAACTAACCAACTGACAACAATCTAACCTAAGAATCAGGAACTGACCAACTGACCACATTTAGACATAGAAACCTGAAATTGACCAGTTGACCACAGTCTGAACGAGAATACCAGAAACTGAGCAACTGACCACAGTCTGACCTTGCAAGCAGTAACTGACCAACGGACCACAGTATGGCCTAGAAACCAGAAATTGACCAACTGTCCATCGTCTGACTTAAAAACCAGAATATGACCAACTGACCACTTTCTGTCCTAGAAACCAGAAACTCAGCAACTGACCACAGTCTAACCAAGAAACCAGAAACTGAGCAACTGACCACAGTCTGACCTAGAAACCAGAACCTGACAAACTGACCTCAAACTGACCTAGGAACCAGAAATTGACCAACTGACCACAGTCTGACATAGCAACCAGAAACTGACCAACTGGCCACATTCTGATCTGGCAACCAGTAACTGACCAACTCTCCGCAGTCTGACCTCGAAACCCGAAACTGAGCAACTGACCACAATCTGACGTAGAAATCAGAAACTGACTAACAGACCACAGACTGAACTAGAAACCCGAAACTGACCAACTGACCACAGTCTGACCTGGAATACAGAAACTGACCAACTGACCACTGTCTGACCTACAAACCAGAAACTGACCAACAGACCACAGACTGAACTAGAAACCCGAAACTGACCAACTGACCACAGTCTGACCTGTAATACAGAAACTGAACAACTGATCACAGTCAGACCGACAAACCAGAAACTGACCAACTGACCACAGACTTAACTAGGAACGAGAAACTAACCAAGTGACCACAGACTGACCTAGAAACCAGAAACTGAAGAACTGATCTCAATCTAACCGAGACAACCCGAAACTGACCAACTAACCACATTGTGACGTAGATACCTGAAACTGTCCAAACTGACCACAGTTTGACCGAGCAGCCAGTAACTGAGCAACTGACCACATTCTGACCGAGAAACCATAAACTGAAGAAAAGACCACAGTCTGACCTAGCAACCAGTAACTGACCAACTGCCCACAGTCTGACCTACAAACCAGAAACTGACCAACTGACCACAGTATGACGTAGAAATCAGAAATTGACCAACTGACCACAGTCTGAACTAGAAACCAAAAACTGACCAACTGACCACAGTCTGAGTTAGAAAGCCGAAACTGAGCAACTGATAAAAATCTGAGGTAGAAAGCAGAAACTGACCAACTGACCACAGTCTGACCTCGGAACCAGAAACTGACCAACTGACCACAGTATGACCTAGAAATCAGAAATTGACCAACTGACCACAGTCTGAACTAGAAATCAGAAACTGACGAACTGACCACAGTCTGACCGAGAAACCAAAAACTGACCAACTGACCACAGTCTGAGTTAGAAACCAGAAACTGACCAACTGAGCACAGTGTGACCTAGAAACCAGAAAGTGACCAACTGACCACAGTCTTACCGAGCAGCCAGTAACTGAGCAACTGACCACAGTCTGACCGAGAAACCAGATATTGACTAACTGACCACATTCTGACCTAGAAACCAGAAACTGAAGAGCTGAGCATAGTCTGACCTAGAAACCAGAAACTGAACGACTGACCACAGTCTAACCGAGACACCCCGAAACTGACCAACTGACCATAGTGTGACCTAGAAACTTGAAACTGACCAACTGACCACAGTCTGACCGAGCAGCCAGTAACTGAGCAAATGACCACATTCTGACCTAGTAAACTGAAAATGACCAACTGACCACAGACTGATCTTGAAAGCAGAAATTGACCAACTGACCACAGTCTGACCTCGAAACCTGAAATTGACCAGCTGACCACAGTCTGACCGAAAATACCAGAAACTGACCAACTGACCACAGTCTGACCTTGCAACAAGTAACTGACCAACTGACCACAGTCTGACCTTGGAACCAGAAACTGACCAACTGACTACAGACTGACCTAGAAACCAGAAACTGAAGAACTGGTCACAGTTTACCCGAGACAACCTCAAACTGTCCAACTGATCACAGTGTGATCTAGAAACAGAAACTGACCAATTGACCACAGTCTGACCGAGCAGCCAGTAACTGAGCAAATGACCACATTTTCACCTAGAAAACAAATAATGAAGAAATGACCACAGGCTGACCTGGAAACGATAAACTGAGCAACTGACCTCACTCTGACCGAGACACTCGAAACTGACCAACTGACCACCGACTGACCTAGAAACCAGAATCTGACCAACTGACCACAGTCTGACCTAGCTACCAGAAACTGGCTAACTGGCCATATTCTGACCTAGAAACCATAAACTGAAGAGCTCATCGCAGTCTGACCTCGACACCAGAAACTGAACAACTGACCACAGTCTGACCTAGAAACCAGAAACTGACCAACAGACCACAGTCTGAACTAGAAACCAGAAACTGACCAATTGACCACAGTCTGACCTGGAATACAGAAACTGACCAACTGATCACAGTCTGACCGACAAACCAGAAACAGACCAACTGACCACATTCTGACCGAGACAAACAGAAACTGACCAACTGACCACAGTCTTCACTAGGAACCAGAAACTGACCAAGTGACCGCAGACTGACCTAGAAACCAGAAACTGAAGAACTGATCACAATCTAACCGAGACAACCCGAAAGTAACCAACTGACCACAGTGTGACCTAGAAACCAGAAACTGTCCAATTGACCACAGTTTGACTGAGCAGCCAGTAACTGAGCAACTGACCACATTCTGACCGAGAAACAAGAAACTGAAGTAATGACCACAGTCTGACCAGCAACCAGTAACTGACCAACTGACCACAGTCTGTATTGGAAACCAGAAACTTACCAACCAAGCACAGTCTGACCTCGAAACCAGAAATTGACCAACTGACCACAGTCTCACCTAGAAACCAGAAACTGACAAACTGACATCAGACTGACCTAGGAACCAGAACCTGCAAACTAAACTCATACTGATCTAGGAACCAGAAACTGACCAACTGACCACAGTCTGACCTAGCAGGCAGAAACTGACCAACTGGCCACATTCTGACCTAGCAGCCAGAAACTGCCAATCTGACCTCAGACTGATCTAGCAACCCGAAACTGACCAACTGACAACAATCTGACCTCGGAACCAGAAACTGAGCAACTGACCACAGTCTGACCTAGAAACTAGAACCTGACAAACTGACCTCAAACTGACCAAGGAACCAGAAACTGACCAACTGACCACAGCCTGACATAGCAACCAGAAACTGACCAACTGGCCACATTCTGATCTGGCAACCAGTAACTGACCAACTCTCCGCAGTCTGACCTCGAAACCCGAAACTGAGCAACAGACCACAATCTGACGTAGAAATCAGAAACTGACCAACTGATCACAGTCTGACCTAGCAACCCGAAACTGACCAACTGACCACAGTCTGACCTAGAAATCAGAAACCGACCAACTCACCTCAGTCTGACCTAGAATCCAGAAACTTATCAACCGAGCGCAGTCTGACCTAGAAACCAGAAACTGACAGTCTGACCACAGTCTGACCTAGAAACCAGAACCTGCAAACTGAACTCAAACTGATCTAGGAACCAGAAACTGACCAACTGACCACAGTCTGACCTAGCAACCAGAAACTGACCAACTGGCCACATTCTGACCTAGCAACCAGAAACTGCCAAACTGACCTCAGACTGATCTAGCAACCCGAAACTGACCAACTGACAACAGTCTGACCTCGGAACCAGAAACTGACTAACTGACCCCAGTCTGACCTCGGAACCAGAAACTGACAAACTGACCACAGTCAGACCTAGCAACCCGAAACTAACCAACTGACCACAGTCCAACCTAGCAACTAGAAACTGACCAACTAACCACATTTAGACCTAGAAACCTGAAATTGACCAGTTGACCACAGTCTGACCGAAAATACCAGAAACTGAGCAACTGACCACAGCCTGACCTTGCAAGCAGTAACTGACCAACTGACCACAGTATTGCCTAGAAACCAGAAACTGACCAACTGACCACAGTCTGACTTAAAAACCAGAATCTGACCAACTGACCACATTCTGTCCTATAAACACGAAACTCACCAACAGACCACAGTCTAATCAAAAAACCAGAAACTGACCAACTGACCACAGTCTGACCGAGAAACCAGAACCTGACAAACTGACCTCAAACTGACCTAGGAAACAGAAACTGACCAACTGACCACAGTCTGACATAGCAACCATAAACTGACCAACTGGCCACATTCTGATCTGGCAACCAGTATCTGACCAACTCTCCGCAGTCTGACCTCCAAACCCGAAACTGAGCAACTGACCACAATCTGACGTAGAAATCAGAAACTGACCAACTGACCACAGTCTGACCTAGCAACCCGAAACTGACCAACCGAGCGCAATCTGACCTAGAAAACAGAAACTGACCATCTGACCACAGTCTGACCTAGAAACCAGAACCTGCAAACTGAACTCATACTGATCTAGGAACAAGATTCTGACCAACTGACGACAGTCTGACCTAGCAACCAGAAACTGCCAAACTGACCTCAGACTGATCTAGCAACCCGAAACTGACCAACTGACAAAAGTCTGACCTAGGAACAAGAATCTGACTAACTGACCCCAGTCTGACCTCGGAACTAGAAACTGACCAACTGACCACAGTCAGACCTAGCAACCCGAAACTAACCAACTGACCACAATCTAACCTAGGAACCAGAAACTGACCAACTGACCACATTTAGACCTAGAAACCTGAAATTGACTAGTTGACCACAGTCTGAACGAGAATACCAGAAACTGAGCAACTGACCACAGTCTGACCTTGCAAGCAGTAACTGACCAACGGACCACAGTATGGCCTAGAAACCAGAAATTGACCAACTGACCATAGTCTGACTTAAAACCAGAATCTGACCAACTGACCACATTCTGTCCGAGAATCCAGAAACTCAGCAACAGACCACAGTCTAACCAAGAAACCAGAAACTGACCAACTGACCACAGTCTGACCTAGAAACCAGAAACTGACAAACTGACCTCAAACTGACCTAGGAACCAGAAACTGACCAACTGACGACAGTCTGACATAGCAACCAGAAACTGACCAATTGGACACATTCTGATCTGGCAACCAGTAACTGACCAACTCTCCGCAGTATGACCTCGAAACCCGAAACTGTGCAACTGACCACAATCTGACGTAGAAATCAGAAACTGACCAACTGACCACAGTCTGACCACGCAACCCAAAACTGACCAACTGACCACAGTCTGACCTAGAAACCAGAAACTGACCAACAGACCACAGACTGAACTAGAAAGCCGAAACTGACCAACTGACCACAGTCTGACCTGGAATACAGAAACTGACCAACTGACCACAGTCTGACCTAGAAACCAGAAACTGACCAACAGACCACAGACTGACCTGGAATACAGAAACTGACCAACTGACCACAGTCTGACCGTCAAACCAGAAACTGACCAACTGACCACAGTCTTAACTAGGAACCAGAAACTAACCAAGAGACCACAGACTGACCTAGAAACCAGAAACTGAAGAACTGATCACAATCTATCCGAGACAACCCGAAACTGACCAACTGACCACATTGTGACCGAGATACCAGAAACTGTCCAAACTGACCACAGTTTGACCGAGCAGCCAGTAACTGAGCAAATGACCACATTCTGACCGAGAAACCATAAACTGAAGAAATTACCACAGTCTGACCTAGCAACCAGTAACTGACCAACTGCCCACAGTCTGACTTAGAAATGAGAAACTGACCAACTGAGCACAGTCTGACCTAGAAACCACAAACTGACCAACTGACCACAGACTAACCAACCAACCAATAACTGACCAACTGTCCACAGTCTGACCTAGAAAGCCGTAACTGAGCAACTGACAAAAATCTGACGTAATAAGCAGAAACTGACCAACTGACCACAGTCTGACCTCGGAACCAGAAACTGACCAACTGACCACAGTATGACCTAGAAATCAGAAATTGACCAACTGACCACAGCCTGAACTACAAACCAGAAGCTGACCAACTGAGCACAGTGTGACCTAGAAACCAGAAATTGTCCAACTGACCACAGTCTTACCGAGCAGCCAGTAAATGAGCAACTCACCACAGTCTGACCGAGAAACCAGAAATTGACTAACTGACCACATTCTGACCTAGAAACCAGAAACTGAAGAGCTGAGCATAGTCTGAACTAGAAACCTGAAACTGAGCTACTGACCAGAGTCTAACCGAGACAACCAGAAACTGACCAACTGACCACATTTAGACCGAGAAACCTGAAATTGACCAGTTGATCACAGTCTGAACGAAAATACCAGAAACTGACCAACTGACCACAGTCTAACCTTGCAAGCAGTAACTGACCAACTGACGACATTCTGTCCTAGAAACCAGAAACTCACCAACAGACCACCACAGTCTAACCAAAAAACCAGAAACTGACCAACTGACAACAGTCTGACCGAGAAACCAGAACCTGACAAACTAACCTCAAACTGACCTAGGAAACAGAAACTGACCAACTGACCACAGTCTGAAATAGCAACCAGAAACTGACCAACTGGCCACATTCTGACCTGGCAACCAGTAACTGACCAACTCTCCGCAGTCTGACCTCGAAACCCGAAACTGAGCAACTGACCACAATCTGACGTAGAAATCAGAAACTGACCAACTGACCACAGTCTGACCTAGCAACCCGAAACTGACCAACTGACCACAGTCTGACCTAGAAATCAGTAACCGACCAACTCACCTCAGTCTGACCTAGAATCCAGAAACTTACCAACCGAGCGCAGTCTGACCTAGAAACCAGAAACTGACCGTCTGACCACAGTCTGACCTAGAAACCAGAACCTGCAAACTGTACTCATACTGATCTAGGAACCAGAAACTGACCAACTGCCCACATTCTGACCTAGCAAACAGAAACTGCCAAACTGACCTCAGACTGATCTAGCAACCCGAAACTGACCAACTGACAACAGTCTGACCTAGAAACCAGAACCTGCAAACTGAACTCATACTGATCTAGGAACCAGAAACTGACCAACTGGCCACATTCTGACCTAGCAAACAGTAACTGTCAAACTGACCTCAGACTGATCTAGCAACCAGAACCTGACCAACTGACAACAGTCTGACCTAGGAATAAGAAACTGACTAACTGACCCCAGTCTGACCTCGGAACCAGAAACTGACCAACTGACCACAGTCAGACCAAGCAACCCGAAACTAACCAACTGACAACAATCTAACCTAAGAATCAGGAACTGACCAACTGACCACATTTAGACATAGAAACCTGAAATTGACCAGTTGACCACAGTCTGAACGAGAATACCAGAAACTGAGCAACTGACCACAGTCTGACCTTGCAAGCAGTAACTGACCAACGGACCACAGTATGGCCTAGAAACCAGAAATTGACCAACTGTCCATCGTCTGACTTAAAAACCAGAATATGACCAACTGACCACTTTCTGTCCTAGAAACCAGAAACTCAGCAACTGACCACAGTCTAACCAAGAAACCAGAAACTGAGCAACTGACCACAGTCTGACCTAGAAACCAGAACCTGACAAACTGACCTCAAACTGACCTAGGAACCAGAAATTGACCAACTGACCACAGTCTGACATAGCAACCAGAAACTGACCAACTGGCCACATTCTGATCTGGCAACCAGTAACTGACCAACTCTCCGCAGTCTGACCTCGAAACCCGAAACTGAGCAACTGACCACAATCTGACGTAGAAATCAGAAACTGACTAACAGACCACAGACTGAACTAGAAACCCGAAACTGACCAACTGACCACAGTCTGACCTGGAATACAGAAACTGACCAACTGACCACTGTCTGACCTACAAACCAGAAACTGACCAACAGACCACAGACTGAACTAGAAACCCGAAACTGACCAACTGACCACAGTCTGACCTGTAATACAGAAACTGAACAACTGATCACAGTCAGACCGACAAACCAGAAACTGACCAACTGACCACAGACTTAACTAGGAACGAGAAACTAACCAAGTGACCACAGACTGACCTAGAAACCAGAAACTGAAGAACTGATCTCAATCTAACCGAGACAACCCGAAACTGACCAACTAACCACATTGTGACGTAGATACCTGAAACTGTCCAAACTGACCACAGTTTGACCGAGCAGCCAGTAACTGAGCAACTGACCACATTCTGACCGAGAAACCATAAACTGAAGAAAAGACCACAGTCTGACCTAGCAACCAGTAACTGACCAACTGCCCACAGTCTGACCTACAAACCAGAAACTGACCAACTGACCACAGTATGACGTAGAAATCAGAAATTGACCAACTGACCACAGTCTGAACTAGAAACCAAAAACTGACCAACTGACCACAGTCTGAGTTAGAAAGCCGAAACTGAGCAACTGATAAAAATCTGAGGTAGAAAGCAGAAACTGACCAACTGACCACAGTCTGACCTCGGAACCAGAAACTGACCAACTGACCACAGTATGACCTAGAAATCAGAAATTGACCAACTGACCACAGTCTGAACTAGAAATCAGAAACTGACGAACTGACCACAGTCTGACCGAGAAACCAAAAACTGACCAACTGACCACAGTCTGAGTTAGAAACCAGAAACTGACCAACTGAGCACAGTGTGACCTAGAAACCAGAAAGTGACCAACTGACCACAGTCTTACCGAGCAGCCAGTAACTGAGCAACTGACCACAGTCTGACCGAGAAACCAGATATTGACTAACTGACCACATTCTGACCTAGAAACCAGAAACTGAAGAGCTGAGCATAGTCTGACCTAGAAACCAGAAACTGAACGACTGACCACAGTCTAACCGAGACACCCCGAAACTGACCAACTGACCATAGTGTGACCTAGAAACTTGAAACTGACCAACTGACCACAGTCTGACCGAGCAGCCAGTAACTGAGCAAATGACCACATTCTGACCTAGTAAACTGAAAATGACCAACTGACCACAGACTGATCTTGAAAGCAGAAATTGACCAACTGACCACAGTCTGACCTCGAAACCTGAAATTGACCAGCTGACCACAGTCTGACCGAAAATACCAGAAACTGACCAACTGACCACAGTCTGACCTTGCAACAAGTAACTGACCAACTGACCACAGTCTGACCTTGGAACCAGAAACTGACCAACTGACTACAGACTGACCTAGAAACCAGAAACTGAAGAACTGGTCACAGTTTACCCGAGACAACCTCAAACTGTCCAACTGATCACAGTGTGATCTAGAAACAGAAACTGACCAATTGACCACAGTCTGACCGAGCAGCCAGTAACTGAGCAAATGACCACATTTTCACCTAGAAAACAAATAATGAAGAAATGACCACAGGCTGACCTGGAAACGATAAACTGAGCAACTGACCTCACTCTGACCGAGACACTCGAAACTGACCAACTGACCACCGACTGACCTAGAAACCAGAATCTGACCAACTGACCACAGTCTGACCTAGCTACCAGAAACTGGCTAACTGGCCATATTCTGACCTAGAAACCATAAACTGAAGAGCTCATCGCAGTCTGACCTCGACACCAGAAACTGAACAACTGACCACAGTCTGACCTAGAAACCAGAAACTGACCAACAGACCACAGTCTGAACTAGAAACCAGAAACTGACCAATTGACCACAGTCTGACCTGGAATACAGAAACTGACCAACTGATCACAGTCTGACCGACAAACCAGAAACAGACCAACTGACCACATTCTGACCGAGACAAACAGAAACTGACCAACTGACCACAGTCTTCACTAGGAACCAGAAACTGACCAAGTGACCGCAGACTGACCTAGAAACCAGAAACTGAAGAACTGATCACAATCTAACCGAGACAACCCGAAAGTAACCAACTGACCACAGTGTGACCTAGAAACCAGAAACTGTCCAATTGACCACAGTTTGACTGAGCAGCCAGTAACTGAGCAACTGACCACATTCTGACCGAGAAACAAGAAACTGAAGTAATGACCACAGTCTGACCAGCAACCAGTAACTGACCAACTGACCACAGTCTGTATTGGAAACCAGAAACTTACCAACCAAGCACAGTCTGACCTCGAAACCAGAAATTGACCAACTGACCACAGTCTCACCTAGAAACCAGAAACTGACAAACTGACATCAGACTGACCTAGGAACCAGAACCTGCAAACTAAACTCATACTGATCTAGGAACCAGAAACTGACCAACTGACCACAGTCTGACCTAGCAGGCAGAAACTGACCAACTGGCCACATTCTGACCTAGCAGCCAGAAACTGCCAATCTGACCTCAGACTGATCTAGCAACCCGAAACTGACCAACTGACAACAATCTGACCTCGGAACCAGAAACTGAGCAACTGACCACAGTCTGACCTAGAAACTAGAACCTGACAAACTGACCTCAAACTGACCAAGGAACCAGAAACTGACCAACTGACCACAGCCTGACATAGCAACCAGAAACTGACCAACTGGCCACATTCTGATCTGGCAACCAGTAACTGACCAACTCTCCGCAGTCTGACCTCGAAACCCGAAACTGAGCAACAGACCACAATCTGACGTAGAAATCAGAAACTGACCAACTGATCACAGTCTGACCTAGCAACCCGAAACTGACCAACTGACCACAGTCTGACCTAGAAATCAGAAACCGACCAACTCACCTCAGTCTGACCTAGAATCCAGAAACTTATCAACCGAGCGCAGTCTGACCTAGAAACCAGAAACTGACAGTCTGACCACAGTCTGACCTAGAAACCAGAACCTGCAAACTGAACTCAAACTGATCTAGGAACCAGAAACTGACCAACTGACCACAGTCTGACCTAGCAACCAGAAACTGACCAACTGGCCACATTCTGACCTAGCAACCAGAAACTGCCAAACTGACCTCAGACTGATCTAGCAACCCGAAACTGACCAACTGACAACAGTCTGACCTCGGAACCAGAAACTGACTAACTGACCCCAGTCTGACCTCGGAACCAGAAACTGACAAACTGACCACAGTCAGACCTAGCAACCCGAAACTAACCAACTGACCACAGTCCAACCTAGCAACTAGAAACTGACCAACTAACCACATTTAGACCTAGAAACCTGAAATTGACCAGTTGACCACAGTCTGACCGAAAATACCAGAAACTGAGCAACTGACCACAGCCTGACCTTGCAAGCAGTAACTGACCAACTGACCACAGTATTGCCTAGAAACCAGAAACTGACCAACTGACCACAGTCTGACTTAAAAACCAGAATCTGACCAACTGACCACATTCTGTCCTATAAACACGAAACTCACCAACAGACCACAGTCTAATCAAAAAACCAGAAACTGACCAACTGACCACAGTCTGACCGAGAAACCAGAACCTGACAAACTGACCTCAAACTGACCTAGGAAACAGAAACTGACCAACTGACCACAGTCTGACATAGCAACCATAAACTGACCAACTGGCCACATTCTGATCTGGCAACCAGTATCTGACCAACTCTCCGCAGTCTGACCTCCAAACCCGAAACTGAGCAACTGACCACAATCTGACGTAGAAATCAGAAACTGACCAACTGACCACAGTCTGACCTAGCAACCCGAAACTGACCAACCGAGCGCAATCTGACCTAGAAAACAGAAACTGACCATCTGACCACAGTCTGACCTAGAAACCAGAACCTGCAAACTGAACTCATACTGATCTAGGAACAAGATTCTGACCAACTGACGACAGTCTGACCTAGCAACCAGAAACTGCCAAACTGACCTCAGACTGATCTAGCAACCCGAAACTGACCAACTGACAAAAGTCTGACCTAGGAACAAGAATCTGACTAACTGACCCCAGTCTGACCTCGGAACTAGAAACTGACCAACTGACCACAGTCAGACCTAGCAACCCGAAACTAACCAACTGACCACAATCTAACCTAGGAACCAGAAACTGACCAACTGACCACATTTAGACCTAGAAACCTGAAATTGACTAGTTGACCACAGTCTGAACGAGAATACCAGAAACTGAGCAACTGACCACAGTCTGACCTTGCAAGCAGTAACTGACCAACGGACCACAGTATGGCCTAGAAACCAGAAATTGACCAACTGACCATAGTCTGACTTAAAACCAGAATCTGACCAACTGACCACATTCTGTCCGAGAATCCAGAAACTCAGCAACAGACCACAGTCTAACCAAGAAACCAGAAACTGACCAACTGACCACAGTCTGACCTAGAAACCAGAAACTGACAAACTGACCTCAAACTGACCTAGGAACCAGAAACTGACCAACTGACGACAGTCTGACATAGCAACCAGAAACTGACCAATTGGACACATTCTGATCTGGCAACCAGTAACTGACCAACTCTCCGCAGTATGACCTCGAAACCCGAAACTGTGCAACTGACCACAATCTGACGTAGAAATCAGAAACTGACCAACTGACCACAGTCTGACCACGCAACCCAAAACTGACCAACTGACCACAGTCTGACCTAGAAACCAGAAACTGACCAACAGACCACAGACTGAACTAGAAAGCCGAAACTGACCAACTGACCACAGTCTGACCTGGAATACAGAAACTGACCAACTGACCACAGTCTGACCTAGAAACCAGAAACTGACCAACAGACCACAGACTGACCTGGAATACAGAAACTGACCAACTGACCACAGTCTGACCGTCAAACCAGAAACTGACCAACTGACCACAGTCTTAACTAGGAACCAGAAACTAACCAAGAGACCACAGACTGACCTAGAAACCAGAAACTGAAGAACTGATCACAATCTATCCGAGACAACCCGAAACTGACCAACTGACCACATTGTGACCGAGATACCAGAAACTGTCCAAACTGACCACAGTTTGACCGAGCAGCCAGTAACTGAGCAAATGACCACATTCTGACCGAGAAACCATAAACTGAAGAAATTACCACAGTCTGACCTAGCAACCAGTAACTGACCAACTGCCCACAGTCTGACTTAGAAATGAGAAACTGACCAACTGAGCACAGTCTGACCTAGAAACCACAAACTGACCAACTGACCACAGACTAACCAACCAACCAATAACTGACCAACTGTCCACAGTCTGACCTAGAAAGCCGTAACTGAGCAACTGACAAAAATCTGACGTAATAAGCAGAAACTGACCAACTGACCACAGTCTGACCTCGGAACCAGAAACTGACCAACTGACCACAGTATGACCTAGAAATCAGAAATTGACCAACTGACCACAGCCTGAACTACAAACCAGAAGCTGACCAACTGAGCACAGTGTGACCTAGAAACCAGAAATTGTCCAACTGACCACAGTCTTACCGAGCAGCCAGTAAATGAGCAACTCACCACAGTCTGACCGAGAAACCAGAAATTGACTAACTGACCACATTCTGACCTAGAAACCAGAAACTGAAGAGCTGAGCATAGTCTGAACTAGAAACCTGAAACTGAGCTACTGACCAGAGTCTAACCGAGACAACCAGAAACTGACCAACTGACCACATTTAGACCGAGAAACCTGAAATTGACCAGTTGATCACAGTCTGAACGAAAATACCAGAAACTGACCAACTGACCACAGTCTAACCTTGCAAGCAGTAACTGACCAACTGACGACATTCTGTCCTAGAAACCAGAAACTCACCAACAGACCACCACAGTCTAACCAAAAAACCAGAAACTGACCAACTGACAACAGTCTGACCGAGAAACCAGAACCTGACAAACTAACCTCAAACTGACCTAGGAAACAGAAACTGACCAACTGACCACAGTCTGAAATAGCAACCAGAAACTGACCAACTGGCCACATTCTGACCTGGCAACCAGTAACTGACCAACTCTCCGCAGTCTGACCTCGAAACCCGAAACTGAGCAACTGACCACAATCTGACGTAGAAATCAGAAACTGACCAACTGACCACAGTCTGACCTAGCAACCCGAAACTGACCAACTGACCACAGTCTGACCTAGAAATCAGTAACCGACCAACTCACCTCAGTCTGACCTAGAATCCAGAAACTTACCAACCGAGCGCAGTCTGACCTAGAAACCAGAAACTGACCGTCTGACCACAGTCTGACCTAGAAACCAGAACCTGCAAACTGTACTCATACTGATCTAGGAACCAGAAACTGACCAACTGCCCACATTCTGACCTAGCAAACAGAAACTGCCAAACTGACCTCAGACTGATCTAGCAACCCGAAACTGACCAACTGACAACAGTCTGACCTAGGAACAAGAAACTGACTAACTGACCCTAGTCTGACTTCGGAATTAGAAACTGACCAACTGACCACAGTCAGACCTAGCAACCCGAAACTAACCAACTGACCACAATCTGACCTAAGAATCAGGAACTGACCAACTGACCACATTTAGACATAGAAACCTGAAATTGACCAGTTGACCACAGTCTGAACGAGAATACCAGAAACTGAGCAACTGACCACAGTCTGATCTTGCAAGCAGTAACTGACCAACGGACCACAGTATGGCCTAGAAACCAGAAATTGACCAACTGTCCATAGTCTGACTTAAAAACCAGAATCTGACCAACTGACCACTTTCTGTCCTAGAAACCAGAAACTCAGCAACAGAACACAGTCTAACCAAGAAACCAGAAACTGACCAACTGACCACAGTCTGACCTAGAAACCAGAACCTGACAAACTGACCTCAAACTGACCTAGGAACCAGAAACTGACCAACTGACCACAGTCTGACATAGCAACCAGAAACTGACCAACTGGCCACATTCTGATCTGGCAACCAATAACTGACCAAATCTCCGCAGTCTGACCTCCAAACCCGAAACTGAGCCACTGACCACAATCTGACGTAGAAATCAGAAACTGACCAACTGACCACAGTCTGACCTAGCAACCCGAAACTGACCAACTGACCACAGTCTGACCTAGAAACCAGAAACTGACCAACAGACCACAGACTGAACTAGAAACCCGAAACTGACCAACTGACCACAGCCTGACCTGGAATACAGAAACTGACCAACTGACCAATGTCTGACCTAGAAACCAGAAACTGACCAACAGACCACAGACTGAACTAGAAACCCGAAACTGACCAACTGACCACAGTCTGACCTGGAATACAGAAACTGAACAACTGATCACAGTCAGACCGACAAACCAGAAACTGACCAACTGACCACAGACTTAACTAGGAACGAGAAACTAACCAAGTGACCACAGACTGACCTAGAAACCAGAAACTGAAGAACTGATCTCAATCTAACCGAGACAACCCGAAACTGACCAACTGACCACATTGTGACCTAGATACCAGAAACTGTCCAAACTGACCACAGTTTGACCGAGCAGCCAGTAACTGAGCAACTGACCACATTCTGACCGTGAAAGCATAAACTGAAGAAATGACCACAGTCTGACCTAGCAACCAGTAACTGACCAACGGCCCACAGTCTGACCTAGAAACCAGAAACTGACCAACTGACCACAGTATGACCTAGATATCAGAAATTGACCAACTGACCACAGTATGACCTAGATATCAGAAATTGACCAACTGACCACAGTCTGAACTAGAAACCAGAAACTGACCAACTGACCACAGTCTGAACTAGGAACCAAAAACTGACCAACTGACCACAGTCTGAGTTAGAAAGCCGAAACTGAGCAACTGATAAAAATCTGACGTAGAAAGCAGAAACTGACCAACTGACCACAGTCTGACCTCGGAACCAGAAACTGACCAACTGACCACAGTATGACCTAGAAATCAGAAATTGACCAAATGACCACAGTCTGAACTAGAAACCAGAAACTGACCAACTGACCACAGTCTGACCGAGAAACCATAAATTGACTAACTGACCACATTCTGACCTAGAAACCAGAAACTGAAGAGCTGAGCATAGTCTGACCTAGAAAACAGAAACTGAACGACTGACCACAGTCTGACCTCGGAACCAGAAACTGACCAACTGACCACAGTATGACCTAGAAATCAGAAATTGACCAACTGACCACAGTCTGAACTAGAAACCAGAAACTGACCAACTGACCACAGTCTAACCGAGACAACCCGAAACTGACCAACTGACCATAGTGTGATCTAGAAACTTGAAACTGACCAACTGACCACAGTCTGACCGAGCAGCGAGTAACTGAGCAACTGACCACATTCTGACCTAGTAACCCGAAAATGACCAACTGACCACAGACTGATCTTGAAAGTAGAAATTGACCAACTGACCACAGTCTGACCTCGAAACCTGAAATTGACCAGCTGACCACAGTCTGACCGAAAATACCAGAAACTGACCAACTGACCACAGTCTGACCTTGCAACCAGTAACTGACCAACTGACCACAGTCTGACCTTGGAACCAGAAACTGACCAACTGACTACAGACTGACCTAGAAACCAGAAACTAAAGAACTGGTCACAGTTTACCCGAGACAACCTCAAACTGTCCAACTGATCACAGTGTGATCTAGAAACAGAAACTGACCAATTGACCACAGTCTGACCGAGCAGCCAGTAACTGAGCAAATGACCACAGTCTGACATAGCAACCAGAAACTGACCAACTGACCACAATCTGACGTAGAAATCAGAAACTGACCAACTGACCACAGTCTGACCAAGCAACCCGAAACTGACCAACTGACCACAGTCTGACCTAGAAATCAGTAACCGACCAACTCACCTCAGTCTGACCTAGAATCCAGAAACTTACCAACCGAGCGCAGTCTGACCTAGAAACCAGAAACTGACCGTCTGACCACAGTCTGACCTAGAAACCAGAATCTGTAAACTGAACTCATACTGATCTAGGAACCAGAAACTGACCAACTGACCACAGTCTGACCTAGCAACCAGAAACTGACCAACTGGCCACATTCTGACCTAGCAAACAGTAACTGTCAAACTGACCTCAGACTGATCTAGCAACCCGAAACTGACCAACTGACCACAGTCTGACCTGGAATACAGAAACTGACCAACTGACCACTGTCTGACCTACAAACCAGAAACTGACCAACAGACCACAGACTGAACTAGAAACCCGAAACTGACCAACTGACCACAGTCTGACCTGGAATACAGAAACTGAACAACTGATCACAGTCAGACCGACAAACCAGAAACTGACCAACTGACCACAGACTTAACTAGGAACGAGAAACTAACCAAGTGACCACAGACTGACCTAGAAACCAGAAACTGAAGAACTGATCTCAATCTAACCGAGACAACCCGAAACTGACCAACTAACCACATTGTGACCTAGATACCTGAAACTGTCCAAACTGACCACAGTTTGACCGAGCAGCCAGTAACTGAGCAACTGACCACATTCTGACCGAGAAACCATAAACTGAAGAAAAGACCACAGTCTGACCTAGCAACCAGTAACTGACCAACTGCCCACAGTCTGACCTACAAACCAGAAACTGACCAACTGACCACAGTATGACGTAGAAATCAGAAATTGACCAACTGACCACAGTCTGAACTAGAAACCAGAAACTGACCAACTGACCACAGTCTGACCGAGAAACCAAAAACTGACCAACTGACCACAGTCTGAGTTAGAAAGCCGAAACTGAGCAACTGATAAAAATCTGAGGTAGAAAGCAGAAACTGACCAACTGACCACAGTCTGACCTCGGAACCAGAAACTGACCAACTGACCACAGTATGACCTAGAAATCAGAAATTGACCAACTGACCACAGTCTGAACTAGAAACCAGAAACTGACCAACTGACCACAGTCTGACCGAGAAACCAAAAACTGACCAACTGACCACAGTCTGAGTTAGAAACCAGAAACTGACCAACTGAGCACAGTGTGACCTAGAAACCAGAAATTGACCAACTGACCACAGTCTTACCGAGCAGCCAGTAACTGAGCAACTGACCACAGTCTGACCGAGAAACCAGATATTGACTAACTGACCACATTCTGACCTAGAAACCAGAAACTGAAGAGCTGAGCATAGTCTGACCTAGAAACCAGAAACTGAACGACTGACCACAGTCTAACCGAGACAACCCGAAACTGACCAACTGACCATAGTGTGACCTAGAAACTTGAAACTGACCAACTGACCACAGTCTGACCGAGCAGCCAGTAACTGAGCAAATGACCACATTCTGACCTAGTAAACTGAAAATCACCAACTGACCACAGACTGATCTTGAAAGCAGAAATTGACCAACTGACCACAGTCTGACCTCGAAACCTGAAATTGACCAGCTGACCACAGTCTGACCGAAAATACCAGAAACTGACCAACTGACCACAGTCTGACCTTGCAACAAGTAACTGACCAACTGACCACAGTCTGACCTTGGAACCAGAAACTGACCAACTGACTACAGACTGACATAGAAACCAGAAACTGAAGAACTGGTCACAGTTTACCCGAGACAACCTCAAACTGTCCAACTGATCACAGTGTGATCTAGAAACAGAAACAGACCAATTGACCACAGTCTGACCGAGCAGCCAGTAACTGAGCAAATGACCACATTTTCACCTAGAAAACAAATAATGAAGAAATGACCACAGGCTGACCTGGAAACGAAAAACTGAGCAACTGACTTCACTCTGACCTAGACACTCGAAACTGACCAACTGACCACCGACTGACCTAGAAACCAGAATCTGACCAACTGAACACAGTCTGACCTAGCTACCAGAAACTGGCTAACTGGCCATATTCTGACCTGGAAACCATAAACTGAAGAGCTCAGCGCAGTCTGACCTCGACACCAGAAACTGAACAACTGACCACAGTCTGACCTAGAAACCAGAAACTGACCAACTGATCACAGTCTGACCGACAAACCAGAAACAGACCAACTGACCACATTCTGACCGAGACAAACAGAAACTGACCAACTGACCACAGTCTTCACTAGAAACCAGAAACTGACCAAGTGACCGCAGACTGACCTAGAAACCAGAAACTGAAGAACTGATCACAATCTAACCGAGACAACCCGAAAGTAACCAACTGACCACAGTGTGACCTAGAAACCAGAAACTGTCCAATTGACCACAGTTTGACTGAGCAGCCAGTAACTGAGCAACTGACCACATTCTGACCGAGAAACAAGAAACTGAAGTAATGACCACAGTCTGACCAGCAACCAGTAACTGACCAACTGACCACTGTCTGTATTGGAAACCAGAAACTTACCAACCAAGCACAGTCTGACCTCGAAACCAGAAATTGACCAACTGACCACAGTCTCACCTAGAAACCAGAAACTGACAAACTGACATCAGACTGACCTAGGAACCAGAACCTGCAAACTAAACTCATACTGATCTAGGAACCAGAAACTGACCAACTGACCACAGTCTGACCTAGCAGGCAGAAACTGACCAACTGGCCACATTCTGACCTAGCAGCCAGAAACTGCCAAACTGACCTCAGACTGATCTAGCAACCCGAAACTGACCAACTGACAACAATCTGACCTCGGAACCAGAAACTGACTAACTGACCCCAGTCTGACCTCGGAACCAGAAACTGACAAACTGACCACAGTCAGACCTAGCAACCCGAAACTAACCAAGTGACCACAGTCCAACCTAGCAACCAGAAACTGACCAACTAACCACATTTCGACCTAGAAACCTGAAATTAACCAGTTGACCAGAGTCTGACCGAAAATACCAGAAACTGAGCCACTGACCACAGTCTGACCTTGCAAGCAGTAACTGACCAACTGACCACAGTATGGCCAAGAAACCAGAAACTGACCAACTGACCACAGTCTGACTTAAAAACCAGAATCTGACCAACTGACCACATTCTGTCCTAGAAAGCAGAAACTCACCAACAGAACACAGTCTAACCAAAAAACCAGAAACTGACCAACTGACCACAGTCTGACCTAGAAACTAGAACCTGACAAACTGACCTCAAACTGACCAAGGAACCAGAAACTGACCAACTGACCACAGCCTGACATAGCAACCAGAAACTGACCAACTGGCCACATTCTGATCTGGCAACCAGTAACTGACCAACTCTCCGCAGTCTGACCTCGAAAACCGAAACTGAGCAACAGACCACAATCTGACGTAGAAATCAGAAACTGACCAACTGATCACAGTCTGACCTAGCAACCCGAAACTGACCAACTGACCACAGTCTGACCTAGAAATCAGAAACCGACCAACTCACCTCAGTCTGACCTAGAATCCAGAAACATATCAACCGAGCGCAGTCTGACCTAGAAACCAGAAACTGACCGTCTGACCACAGTCTGACCTAGAAACCAGAACCTGCAAACTGAACTCATACTGATCTAGGAACCAGAAACTGACCAACTGACCACAGTCTGACCTAGCAACCAGAAACTGACCAACTGGCCACATTCTGAACTAGCAACCAGAAACTGCCAAACTGACCTCAGACTGATCTAGCAACCCGAAACTGACCAACTGACAACAGTCTGACCTCGGAACCAGAAACTGACTAACGGACCCCAGTCTGACCTCGGAACCAGAAACTGACAAACTGACCACAGTCAGACCAAGCAACCCGAAACTAACCAACTGACCACAGTCCAACCTAGCAACTAGAAACTGACCAACTAACCACATTTAGACCTAGAAACCTGAAATTGACCAGTTGACCACAGTCTGACCGAAAATACCAGAAACTGAGCAACTGACCACAGCCTGACTTAAAAACCAGAATCTGACCAACTGACCACATTCTGTCCTATAAACCAGAAACTCACCAACAGACCACAGTCTAATCAAAAAACCAGAAACTGACCAACTGACCACAGTCTGACCGAGAAACCAGAACCTGACAAACTGACCTCAAACTGACCTAGGAAACAGAAACTGACCAACTGACCACAGCCTGACATAGCAACCATAAACTGACCAACTGGCCACAATCTGATCTGGCAACCAGTATCTGACCAACTCTCCGCAGTCTGACCTCCAAACCCGAAACTGAGCAACTGACCACAATCTGACGTAGAAATCAGAAACTGACCAACTGACCACAGTCTGACCTAGCAACCCGAAACTGACCAACTGACCACAGTCTGACCTAGAAATCAGTAACCGACCAACTCACCTCAGTCTGACTTAGAATCCAGAAACTTACCAACCGAGCGCAATCTGACCTAGAAAACAGAAACTTACCATCTGACCACAGTCTGACCTAGAAACCAGAACCTGCAAACTGAACTCATACTGATCTAGGAACAAGATTCTGACCAACTGACGACAGTCTGACCTAGCAACCAGAAACTGACCAACTGGCCACATTCTGACCTAGCAAACAGAAACTGCCAAACTGACCTCAGACTGATCTAGCAACCCGAAACTGACCAACTGACAAAAGTCTGACCTAGGAACAAGAATCTGACTAACTGACCCCAGTCTGACCTCGGAACTAGAAACTGACCAACTGACCACAGTCAGACCTAGCAACCCGAAACTAACCAACTGACCACAATCTAACCTAGGAACCAGAAACTGACCAACTGACCACATTTAGACCTAGAAACCTGAAATTGACTAGTTGACCACAGTCTGAACGAGAATACCAGAAACTGAGCAACTGACCACAGTCTGACCTTGCAAGCAGTAACTGACCAACGGACCACAGTATGGCCTAGAAACCAGAAATTTACCAACTGACCATAGTCTGACTTAAAACCAGAATCTGACCAACTGACCACATTCTGTCCGAGAATCCAGAAACTCAGCAACAGACCACAGTCTAACCAAGAAACCAGAAACTGACCAACTGACCACAGTCTGACCTAGAAACCAGAAACTGACAAACTGACCTCAAACTGACCTAGGAACCAGAAACTGACCAACTGACGACAGTCTGACATAGCAACCAGAAACTGACCAATTGGCCACATTCTGATCTGGCAACCAGTAACTGACCAACTCTCCGCAGTCTGACCTCGAGACCCGAAACTGAGCAACTGACCACAATCTGACGTAGAAATCAGAAACTGACCAACTGACCACAGTCTGACCACGCAACCCAAAACTGACCAACTGACCACAGTCTGACCTAGAAACCAGAAACTGACCAACAGACCACAGACTGAAATAGAAAGCCGAAACTGACCAACTGACCACAGTCTGACCTGGAATACAGAAACTGACCAACTGACCACAGTCTGATCTAGAAACCAGAAACTGACCAACAGACCACAGACTGACCTGGAATACAGAAACTGACCAACTGACCACAGTCTGACCGTCAAACCAGAAACTGACCAACTGACCACAGTCTTAACTAGGAACCAGAAACTAACCAAGAGACCACAGACTGACCTAGAAACCAGAAACTGAAGAACTGATCACAATCTAACCGAGACAACCCGAAACTGACCAACTGACCACATTGTGACTGAGATACCAGAAACTGTCCAAACTGACCACAGTTTGACCGAGCAGCCAGTAACTGAGCAAATGACCACATTCTGACCGAGAAACCATAAACTGAAGAAATTACCACAGTCTGACCTAGCAACCAGTAACTGACCAACTGCCCACAGTCTGACTTAGAAACGAGAAACTGACCAACTGAGCACAGTCTGACCTAGAAACCACAAACTGACCAACTGACCACAGACTAACCAACCAACCAATAACTGACCAACTGTCCACAGTCTGACCTAGAAAGCCGTAACTGAGCAACTGACAAAAATCTGACGTAGAAAGCAGAAACTGACCAACTGACCACATTCTGACCTCGGAACCAGAAACTGACCAACTGACCACAGTATGACCTAGAAATCAGAAATTGACCAACTGACCACATTCTGAACTACAAACCAGAAGCTGACCAACTGAGCACAGTGTGACCTAGAAACCAGAAATTGTCCAACTGACCACAGTCTTACCGAGCAGCCAGTAAATGAGCAACTCACCACAGTCTGACCGAGAAACCAGAAATTGACTAACTGACCACATTCTGACCTAGAAACCAGAAACTGAAGAGCTGAGCATAGTCTGACCTAGAAACCTGAAACTGAGCTACTGACCAGAGTCTAACCGAGACAACCAGAAACTGACCAACTGACCACATTTAGACCGAGAAACCTGAAATTGACCAGTTGATCACAGTCTGAACGAAAATACCAGAAACTGACCAACTGACCACAGTCTAACCTTGCAACCAGAAACTGACCAACTGGCCACATTCTGACCTGGCAATCAGTAACTGACCAACTCTCCGCAGTCTGACCTCGAAACCCGAAACTGAGCAACTGACCATAATCTGACGTAGAAATCAGAAACTGACCAACTGACCACAGTCTGACCTAGCAACCCGAAACTGACCAACTGACCACAGTCTGACCTAGAAATCAGTAACCGACCAACTCACCTCAGTCTGACCTAGAATCCAGAAACTTACCAACCGAGCGCAGTCTGACCTAGAAACCAGAAACTGACCGTCTGACCACAGTCTGACCTAGAAACCAGAACCTGCAAACTGTACTCATACTGATCTAGGAACCAGAAACTGACCAACTGCCCACATTCTGACCTAGCAAACAGAAACTGCCAAACTGACCTCAGACTGATCTAGCAACCCGAAACTGACCAACTGACAACAGTCTGACCTAGGAACAAGAAACTGACTAACTGACCCCAGTCTGACCTCGGAATTAGAAACTGACCAACTGACCACAGTCAGACCTAGCAACCCGAAACTAACCAACTGACCACAATCTAACCTAAGAATCAGGAACTGACCAACTGACCACATTTAGACATAGAAACCTGAAATTGACCAGTTGACCACAGTCTGAACGAGAATACCAGAAACTGAGCAACTGACCACAGTCTGACCTTGCAAGCAGTAACTGACCAACGGACCACAGTATGGCCTAGAAACCAGAAATTGACCAACTGTCCATAGTCTGACTTAAAAACCAGAATCGGACCAACTGACCACTTTCTGTCCTAGAAACCAGAAACTCAGCAACAGTCCACAGTCTAACCAAGAAACCAGAAACTGACCAACTGACCACAGTCTGACCTAGAAACCAGAACCTGACAAACTGACCTCAAACTGACCTAGGAACCAGAAACTGACCAACTGACCACAGTCTGACATAGCAACCAGAAACTGACCAACTGGCCACATTCTGATCTGGCAACCAATAACTGACCAAATCTCCGCAGTCTGACCTCCAAACCCGAAACTGAGCCACTGACCACAATCTGACGTAGAAATCAGAAACTGACCAACTGACCACAGTCTGACCTAGCAACCCGAAACTGACCAACTGACCACAGTCTGACCTAGAAACCAGAAACTGACCAACAGACCACAGACTGAACTAGAAACCCGAAACTGACCAACTGACCACAGTCTGACCTGGAATACAGAATCTGACCAACTGACCAATGTCTGACCTAGAAACCAGAAACTGACCAACAGACCACAGACTGAACTAGAAACCCGAAACTGACCAACTGACCACAGACTTAACTAGGAACGAGAAACTAACCAAGTGACCACAGACTGACCTAGCAACCAGAAACTGAAGAACTGATCTCAATCTAACCGAGACAACCCGAAACTGACCAACTGACCACATTGTGACCTAGATACCAGAAACTGTCCAAACTGACCACAGTTTGACCGAGCAGCCAGTAACTGAGCAACTGACCACATTCTGACCGTGAAACCATAAACTGAAGAAATGACCACAGTCTGACCTAGCAACCAGTAACTGACCAACTGCCCACAGTCTGACCTAGAAACCTAAACTGACCAACTGACCACAGTATGACCTAGATATCAGAAATTGACCAACTGACCACAGTCTGAACTAGAAACCAGAAACTGACCAACTGACCACAGTCTGACCGAGGAACCAAAAACTGACCAACTGACCACAGTCTGAGTTAGAAAGCCGAAACTGAGCAACTGATAAAAATCTGACGTAGAAAGCAGAAACTGACCAACTGACCACAGTCTGACCTCGGAACCAGAAACTGACCAACTGACCACAGTATGACCTAGAAATCAGAAATTGACCAACTGACCACAGTCTGAACTAGAAACCAGAAACTGACCAACTGACCACAGTCTGACCGAGAAACCAAAAACTGACCAACTGACCACAGTCTGAGTTAGAAACCAGAAACTGACCAACTGAGCACAGTGTGACCTAGAAACCAGAAATTGACCAACTGACCACAGTCTTACCGAGCAGCCAGTAACTGAGCAACTGACCACAGTCTGACCGAGAAACCATAAATTGACTAACTGACCACATTCTGACCTAGAAACCAGAAACTGAAGAGCTGAGCATAGTCTGACCTAGAAAACAGAAACTGAACGACTGACCACAGTCTAACCGAGACAACCCGAAACTGACCAACTGAACATAGTGTGATCTAGAAACTTGAAACTGACCAACTGACCACAGTCTGACCGAGCAGCGAGTAACTGAGCAACTGACCACATTCTGACCTAGTAACCCGAAAATGACCAACTGACCACAGACTGATCTTGAAAGTAGAAATTGACCAACTGACCACAGTCTGACCTCGAAACCTGAAATTGACCAGCTGACCACAGTCTGACCGAAAATACCAGAAACTGACCAACTGACCACAGTCTGACCTTGCAACCAGTAACTGACCAACTGACCACAGTCTGACCTTGGAACCAGAAACTGACCAACTGACTACAGACTGACGTAGAAACCAGAAACTAAAGAACTGGTCACAGTTTACCCGAGACAACCTCAAACTGTCCAACTGATCACAGTGTGATCTAGAAACAGAAACTGACCAATTGACCACAGTCTGACCGAGCAGCCAGCAACTGAGCAAATGACCACAGTCTGACATAGCAACCAGAAACTGACCAACTGACCACAGTCTGACATAGCAACCAGAAACTGACCAACTGGCCACATTCTGATCTGGCAACCAGTAACTGACCAATTCTCCGCAGTCTGACCTCGAAACCCGAAAATGAGCAACTGACCACAATCTGACGTAGAAATCAGAAACTGACCAACTGACCACAGTCTGACCTAGCAACCCGAAACTGACCAACTGACCACAGTCTGACCTAGAAATCAGTAACGGACCAACTCACCTCAGTCTGACCGAGAATCCAGAAACTTATCAACCGAGCGCAGTCTGACCTAGAAACCAGAACCTGCAAACTGAACTCATACTGATCTAGGAACCAGAAACTGACCAACTGACCACAGTCTGACCTAGCAACCAGAAACTGACCAACTGGCCACATTCTGACCTAGCAAACAGTAACTGTCAAAATGACCTCAGACTGATCTAGCAACCCGAACCTGACCAACTGACAACAGTCTGACCTAGGAACAAGAAACTGACTAACTGACCCCAGTCTGACCTCGGAACCAGAAACTGACGAACTGACCACAGTCAGACCAAGCAACCCGAAACTAACCAACTGACCACAATCTAAGCTAAGAATCAGGAACTGACCAACTGGCCACATTTAGACATAGAAACCTGAAATTGACCAGTTGACCACAGTCTGAACGAGAATTCCAGAAACTGAGCAACTGACCACAGTCTGACCTTGCAAGCAGTAACTGACCAACGGACCACAGTATGGCCTAGAAACCAGAAATTGACCAACTGTCCATAGTCTGACTTAAAAACCAGAATATGACCAACTGACCACATTCTGTCCTAGAAACCAGAAACTCAGCAACAGACCACAGTCTAACCAAGAAACCAGAAACTGAGCAACTGACCACAGTCTGACCTAGAAACCAGAACCTGACAAACTGACCTCAAACTGACCTAGGAACCAGAAATTGACCAACTGACCACAGTCTGACATAGCAACCAGAAACTGACCAACTGGCCACATTCTGATCTGGCAACCAGTAACTGACCAACTCTCCGCAGTCTGACCTCGAAACCCGAAACTGAGCAACTGACCACAATCTGACGTAGAAATCAGAAACTGACCAACTGACCACAGTCTGACCTAGCAACCCGAAACTGACCAACTGACCACAGTCTGACCTAGAAATCAGTAACCGACCAACTCACCTCAGTCTGACCAAAATCCAGAAACTTACCAACCGAGCGCAGTCTGACCTAGAAACCAGAAACTGACCGTCTGACCACAGTCTGACCTAGAAACCAGAACCTGCAAACTGAACTCATACTGATCTAGGAACCAGAAACAGACCAACTGACCACAGTCTGACCTAGCAACCAGAAACTGACCAACTGGCCACATTCTGACCTAGCAAACAGTAACTGTCAAACTGACATCAGACTGATCTAGCAACCCGAACCTGACCAACTGACAACAGTCTGACCTAGGAATAAGAAACTGACTAACTGACCCCAGTCTGACCTCGGAACCAGAAACTGACGAACTGACCACAGTCAGACCAAGCAACCCGAAACTAACCAACTGACAACAATCTAACCTAAGAATCAGGAACTGACCAACTGACCACATTTAGACATAGAAACCTGAAATTGACCAGTTGACCACAGTCTGAACGAGAATACCAGAAACTGAGCAACTGACCACAGTCTGACCTGGAATACAGAAACTGACCAACTGACCACTGTCTGACCTACAAACCAGAAACTGACCAACAGACCACAGACTGAACTAGAAACCCGAAACTGACCAACTGACCACAGTCTGACCTGGAATACAGAAACTGAACAACTGATCACAGTCAGACCGACAAACCAGAAACTGACCAACTGACCACAGACTTAACCAGGAACGAGAAACTAACCAAGTGACCACAGACTGACCTAGAAACCAGAAACTGAAGAACTGATCTCAATCTAACCGAGACAACCCGAAACTGACCAACTAACCACATTGTGACCTAGATACCTGAAACTGTCCAAACTGACCACAGTTTGACCGAGCAGCCAGTAACTGAGCAACTGACCACATTCTGACCGAGAAACCATAAACTGAAGAAAATACCACAGTCTGACCTAGCAACCAGTAACTGACCAACTGCCCACAGTCTGACCTACAGACCAGAAACTGACCAACTGACCACAGTATGACGTAGAAATCAGAAATTGACCAACTGACCACAGTCTGAACTAGAAACCAGAAACTGACCAACTGACCACAGTCTGACCGAGAAACCAAAAACTGACCAACTGACCACAGTCTGAGTTAGAAAGCCGAAACTGAGCAACTGATAAAAAACTGAGGTAGAAAGCAGAAACTGACCAACTGACCACAGTCTGACCTCGGAACCAGAAACTGACCAACTGACCACAGTATGACCTAGAAATCAGAAATTGACCAACTGACCACAGTCTGAACTAGAAACCAGAAACTGACCAACTGACCACAGTCTGACCGAGAAACTAAAAACTGACCAACTGACCACAGTCTGAGTTAGAAACCAGAAACTGACCAACTGAGCACAGTGTGACCTAGAAACCAGAAATTGACCAACTGACCACAGTCTTACCGAGCAGCCAGTAACTGAGCAACTGACCAAAGTCTGACCGAGAAACCAGATATTGACTAACTGACCACATTCTGACCTAGAAACCAGAAACTGAAGAGTTGAGCATAGTCTGACCTAGAAACCAGAAACTGAACGACTGACCACAGTCTAACCGAGACAACCCGAAACTGACCAACTGACCATAGTGTGACCTAGAAACTTGAAACTGACCAACTGACCACAGTCTGACCGAGCAGCCAGTAACTGAGCAAATGACCACATTCTGACCTAGTAAACTGAAAATGACCAACTGACCACAGACTGATCTTGAAAGCAGAAATTGACCAACTGACCACAGTCTGACCTCGAAACCTGAAATTGACCAGCTGACCACAGTCTGACCGAAAATACCAGAAACTGACCAACTGACCACAGTCTGACCTTGCAACAAGTAACTGACCAACTGACCACAGTCTGAACTTGGAACCAGAAACTGACCAACTGACTACAGACTGACCTAGAAACCAGAAACTGAAGAACTGGTCACAGTTTACCCGAGACAACCTCAAACTGTCCAACTGATCACAGTGTGATCTAGAAACAGAAACTGACCAATTGACCACAGTCTGACCGAGCAGCCAGTAACTGAGCAAATGACCACATTTTCACCTAGAAAACAAATAATGAAGAAATGACCACAGGCTGACCTGGAAACGAAAAACTGAGCAACTGACCTCACTCTGACCTAGACACTCGAAACTGACCAACTGACCACCGACTGACCTAGAAACCAGAATCTGACCAACTGACCACAGTCTGACCTAGCTACCAGAAACTGGCTAACTGGCCATATTCTGACCTAGAAACCATAAACTGAAGAGCTCAGCGCAGTCTGACCTCGACACCAGAAACTGAACAACTGACCACAGTCTGACCTAGAAACCAGAAACTGACCAACAGACCACAGTCTGAACTAGAAACCAGAAACTGACCAATTGACCACAGTCTGACCTGGAATACAGAAACTGACCAACTAATCACAGTCTGACCGACAAACCAGAAACAGACCAACTGACCACATTCTGACCGAGACAAACAGAAACTGACCAACTGACCACAGTCTTCACTATGAACCAGAAACTGACCAAGTGACCGCAGACTGACCTAGAAACCAGAAACTGAAGAACTGATCACAATCTAACCGAGACAACCCGAAAGTAACCAACTGACCACAGTGTGACCTAGAAACCAGAAACTGTCCAATTGACCACAGTTTGACTGAGCAGCCAGTAACTGAGCAACTGACCACATTCTGACCGAGAAACAAGAAACTGAAGTAATGACCACAGTCTGACCAGCAACCAGCAACTGACCAACTGACCACAGTCTGTATTGGAAACCAGAAACTTACCAACCAAGCACAGTCTGACCTCGAAACCACAAATTGACCAACTGACCACAGTCTCACCTAGAAACCAGAAACTGACAAACTGACATCAGACTGACCTAGGAACCAGAACCTGCAAACTAAACTCATACTGATCTAGGAACCAGAAACTGACCAACTGACCACAGTCTGACCTAGCAGGCAGAAACTGACCAACTGGCCACATTCTGACCTAGCAGCCAGAAACTGCCAAACTGACCTCAGACTGATCTAGCAACCCGAAACTGACTACTGACAACAATCTGACCTCGGAACCAGAAACTGAGCAACTGACCACAGTCTGACCTTGCAAGCAGTAACTGACCAACTGACCACAGTATGGCCAAGAAACCAGAAACTGACCAACTGACCACAGTCTGACTTAAAAACCAGAATCTGACCAACTGACCACATTCTGTCCGAGAATCCAGAAACTCAGCAACAGACCACAGTCTAACCAAGAAACCAGAAACTGACCAACTGACCACAGTCTGACCTAGAAACCAGAAACTGACAAACTGACCTCAAACTGACCTAGGAACCAGAAACTGACCAACTGACGACAGTCTGACATAGCAACCAGAAACTGACCAATTGGCCACATTCTGATCTGGCAACCAGTAACTGACCAACTCTCCGCAGTCTGACCTCGAAACCCGAAACTGAGCAACTGACCACAATCTGACGTAGAAATCAGAAACTGACCAACTGACCACAGTCTGACCACGCAACCCAAAACTGACCAACTGACCACAGTCTGACCTAGAAACCAGAAACTGACCAACAGACCACAGACTGAACTAAAAAGCCGAAACTGACCAACTGACCACAGTCTGACCTGGAATACAGAAACTGACCAACTGACCACAGTCTGACCTAGAAACCAGAAACTGACCAACAGACCACAGACTGACCTGGAATACAGAAACTGACCAACTGACCACAGTCTGACCGTCAAACCAGAAACTGACCAACTGACCACAGTCTTAACTAGGAACCAGAAACTAACCAAGAGACCACAGACTGACCTAGAAACCAGAAACTGAAGAACTGATCACAATCTAACCGAGACAACCCGAAACTGACCAACTGACCACATTGTGACCGAGATACCAGAAACTGTCCAAACTGACCACAGTTTGACCGAGCAGCCAGTAACTGAGCAAATGACCACATTCTGACCGAGAAACCATAAACTGAAGAAATTACCACAGTCTGACCTAGCAACCAGTAACTGACCAACTGCCCACAGTCTGACTTAGAAACGAGAAACTGACCAACTGAGCACAGTCTGACCTAGAAACCACAAACTGACCAACTGACCACAGACTAACCAACCAACCAATAACTGACCAACTGTCCACAGTCTGACCTAGAAAGCCGTAACTGAGCAACTGACAAAAATCTGACGTAATAAGCAGAAACTGACCAACTGACCACAGTCTGACCTCGGAACCAGAAACTGACCAACTGACCACAGTATGACCTAGAAATCAGAAATTGACCAACTGACCACAGCCTGAACTACAAACCAGAAGCTGACCAACTGAGCACAGTGTGACCTAGAAACCAGAAATTGTCCAACTGACCACAGTCTTACCGAGCAGCCAGTAAATGAGCAACTCACCACAGTCTGACCGAGAAACCAGAAATTGACTAACTGACCACATTCTGACCTAGAAACCAGAAACTGAAGAGCTGAGCATAATCTGACCTAGAAACCTGAAACTGAGCTACTGACCAGAGTCTAACCGAGACAACCAGAAACTGACCACAGTCTGACCACATTTAGACCGAGAAACCTGAAATTGACCAGTTGATCACAGTCTGAACGAAAATACCAGAAACTGACCAACTGACCACAGTCTAACCTTGCAAGCAGTAACTGACCAACTGACCACATTCTGTCCTAGAAACCAGAAACTCACCAACAGACCACCACAGTCTAACCAAAAAACCAGAAACTGACCAACTGACAACAGTCTGACCGAGAAACCAGAACCTGACAAACTAACCTCAAACTGACCTAGGAAACAGAAACTGACCAACTGACCACAGTCTGACATAGCAACCAGAAACTGACCAACTGGCCACATTCTGACCTGGCAACCAGTAACTGACCAACTCTCCGCAGTCTGACCTCGAAACCCGAAACTGAGCAACTGACCACAATCTGACGTAGAAATCAGAAACTGACCAACTGACCACAGTCTGACCTAGCAACCCGAAACTGACCAACTGACCACAGTCTGACCTAGAAATCAGTAACCGACCAACTCACCTCAGTCTGACCTAGAATCCAGAAATTTACCAACCGAGCGCAGTCTGACCTAGAAACCAGAAACTGACCGTCTGACCACAGTCTGACCTAGAAACCAGAACCTGCAAACTGTACTCATACTGATCTAGGAACCAGAAACTGACAAACTGCCCACATTCTGACCGAGCAAACAGAAACTGCCAAACTGATCTCAGACTGATATAGCAACCCGAAACTGACCAACTGACAACAGTCTGACCTAGGAACAAGAAACTGACTAACTGACCGCAGTCTGACCTCGGAATTAGAAACTGACCAACTGACCACAGTCAGACCTAGCAACCCGAAACTAACCAACTGACCACAATCTAACCTAAGAATCAGGAACTGACCAACTGACCACATTTAGACATAGAAACCTGAAATTGACCAGTTGACCACAGTCTGAACGAGAATACCAGAAACTGAGCAACTGACCACAGTCTGACCTTGCAAGCAGTAACTGACCAACGGACCACAGTATGGCCTAGAAACCAGAATTTGAGCAACTGTCCATAGTCTGACTTAAAAACCAGAATATGACCAACTGACCACTTTCTGTCCTAGAAACCAGAAACTCAGCAACAGACCACAGTCTAACCAAGAAACCAGAAACTGACCGACTGACCACAGTCTGACCTAGAAACCAGAACCTGACAAACTGACCTCAAACTGACCTAGGAACCAGAAACTGACCAACTGACCACAGTCTGACATAGCAACCAGAAACTGACCAACTGGCCACATTCTGATCTGGCAATCAATAACTGACCAAATCTCCGCAGTCTGACCTCCAAACCCGAAACTGAGCCACTGACCACAATCTGACGTAGAAATCAGAAACTGACCAACTGACCACAGTCTGACCTAGCAACCCGAAACTGACCAACTGACCACAGTCTGACCTAGAAACCAGAAACTGACCAACAGACCACAGACTGAACTAGAAACCCGAAACTGACCAACTGACCACAGTCTGACCTGGAATACAGAAACTGACCAACTGACCAATGTCTGACCTAGAAACCAGAAACTGACCAACAGACCACAGACTGAACTAGAAACCCGAAACTGACCAACTGACCACAGTCTGACCTGGAATACAGAAACTGAACAACTGATCACAGTCAGACCGACAAACCAGAAACTGACCAACTGACCACAGACTTAACTAGGAACGAGAAACTAACCAAGTGACCACAGACTGACCTAGAAACCAGAAACTGAAGAACTGATCTCAATCTAACCGAGACAACCCGAAACTGACCAACTGACCACATTGTGACCTAGATACCAGAAACTGTCCAAACTGACCACAGTTTGACCGAGCAGCCAGTAACTGAGCAACTGACCACATTCTGACCGTGAAACCATAAACTGAAGAAATGACCACAGTCTGACCTACCAACCAGTAACTGACCAACTGCCCACAGTCTGACCTAGAAACCAGAAACTGACCAACTGACAACAGTATGACCTAGATATCAGAAATTGACCAACTGACCACAGTCTGAACTAGAAACCAGAAACTGACCAACTGACCACAGTCTGACCGAGAAACCAAAAACTGACCAACTGACCACAGTCTGAGTTAGAAAGCCGAAACTGAGCAACTGATAAAAATCTGACGTAGAAAGCAGAAACTGACCAACTGACCACAGTCTGACCTCAGAACCAGAAACTGACCAACTGACCACAGTATGACCTAGAAATCAGAAATTGACCAACTGACCACAGTCTGAACTAGAAACCAGAAACTGACCAACTGACCACAGTCTGACCGAGAAACCAAAAACTGACCAACTGACCACAGTCTGAGTTAGAAACCAGAAACTGACCAACTGAGCACAGTGTGACCTAGAAACCAGAAATTGACCAACTGACCACAGTCTTACCGAGCAGCCAGTAACTGAGCAACTGACCACAGTCTGACCGAGAAACCATAAATTGACTAACTGACCACATTCTGAACTAGAAACCAGAAACTGAAGAGCTGAGCATAGTCTGACCTAGAAAACAGAAACTGAACGACTGACCACAGTCTAACCGAGACAACCCGAAACTGACCAACTGACCATAGTGTGATCTAGAAACTTGAAACTGACCAACTGACCACAGTCTGACCGAGCAGCGAGTAACTGAGCAACTGACCACATTCTGACCTAGTAACCCGAAAATGACCAACTGACCACAGTCTGACCGAGAAACCAAAAACTGACCAACTGACCACAGTCTGACCTCGAAACCTGAAATTGACCAGCTGACCACAGTCTGACCGAAAATACCAGAAACTGACCCACTGACCACAGTCTGACCTTGCAACCAGTAACTGACCAACTGACCACAGTCTGACCTTGGAACCAGAAACTGACCAACTGACTACAGACTGACCTAGAAACCAGAAACTAAAGAACTGGTCACAGTTTACCCGAGACAACCTCAAACTGTCCAACTGATCACAGTGTGATCTAGAAACAGAAACTGACCAATTGACCACAGTCTGACCGAGCAGCCAGTAACTGAGCAAATGACCACAGTCTGACATAGCAACCAGAAACTGACCAACTGACCACAGTCTGACATAGCAACCAGAAACTGACCAACTGGCCACATTCTGATCTGGCAACCAGTAACTGACCAATTCTCCGCAGTCTGACCTCGAAACCCGAAACTGAGCAACTGACCACAATCTGACGTAGAAATCAGAAACTGACCAACTGACCACAGTCTGACCTAGCAACCCGAAACTGACCAACTGACCACAGTCTGACCTAGAAATCAGTAACCGACCAACTCACCTCAGTCTGACCTAGAATCCAGAAACTTATCAACCGAGCGCAGTCTGACCTAGAAACCAGAAACTCATACTGATCTAGGAACCAGAAACTGACCAATTGACCACAGTCTGACCTAGCAACCAGAAACTGACCAACTGGCCACATTCTGACCTAGCAAACAGTAACTGTCAAAATGACCTCAGACTGATCTAGCAACACGAACCTGACCAACTGACAACAGTCTGACCTAGGAACAAGAAACTGACTAACTGACCCCAGTCTGACCTCGGAACCAGAAACTGACGAACTGATCACAGTCAGACCAAGCAACCCGAAACTAACCAACTGACCACAATCTAACCTAAGAATCAGGAACTGACCAACTGGCCACATTTAGACATAGAAACCTGAAATTGACCAGTTGACCACAGTCTGAACGAGAATACCAGAAACTGAGCAACTGACCACAGTCTGACCTTGCAAGCAGTAACTGACCAACGGACCACAGTATGGCCTAGAAACCAGAAATTGACCAACTGTCCATAGTCTGACTTAAAAACCAGAATATGACCAACTGACCACATTCTGTCCTAGAAACCAGAAACTCAGCAACAGACCACACTCTAACCAAGAAACCAGAAACTGAGCAACTGACCACAGTCTGACCTAGAAACCAGAACCTGACAAACTGACCTCAAACTGACCTAGGAACCAGAAATTGACCAACTGACCACAGTCTGACATAGCAACCAGAAACTGACCAACTGGCCACATTCTGATCTGGCAACCAGTAACTGACCAACTCTCCGCAGTCTGACCTCGAAACCCGAAACTGAGCAACTGACCACAATCTGACGTAGAAATCAGAAACTGACCAACTGACCACAGTCTGACCTAGCAACCCGAAACTGACCAACTGACCACAGTCTGACCTAGAAATCAGTAACCGACCAACTCACCTCAGTCTGACCTAGAATCCAGAAACTTACCAACCGAGCGCAGTCTGACCTAGAAACCAGAAACTGACCGTCTGACCACAGTCTGACCTAGAAACCAGAACCTGCAAACTGAACTCATACTGATCTAGAAACCAGAAACTGACCAACTGACCACAGTCTGACCTAGCAACCAGAAACTGACCAACTGGCCACATTCTGACCTAGCAAACAGTAACTGTCAAACTGACCTCAGACTGATCTAGCAACCCGAACCTGACCAACTGACAACAGTCTGACCTAGGAATAAGAAACTGACTAACTGACCCCAGTCTGACCTCGGAACCAGAAACTGACCAACTGACCACAGTCAGACCAAGCAACCCGAAACTAACCAACTGACCACAATCTAACCTAAGAATCAGGAACTGACCAACTGACCACATTTAGACATAGAAACCTGAAATTGACCAGTTGACCACAGTCTGAACGAAAATACCAGAAACTGAGCAACTGACCACAGTCTGACCTTGCAAGCAGTAACTGACCAACGGACCACAGTATGGCCTAGAAACCAGAAATTGACCAACTGTCCATAGTCTGACTTAAAAACCAGAATATGACCAACTGACCACTTTCTGTCCTAGAAACCAGAAACTCAGCAACTGACCACAGTCTAACCAAGAAACCAGAAACTGAGCAACTGACCACAGTCTGACCTAGAAACCAGAACCTGACAAACTGACCTCAAACTGACCTAGGAACCAGAAATTGACCAACTGACCACAGTCTGACATAGCAACCAGAAACTGACCAACTGGCCACATTCTGATCTGGCAACCAGTAACTGACCAACTCTCCGCAGTCTGACCTCGAAACCCGAAACTGAGCAACTGACCACAATCTGACGTAGAAATCAGAAACTGACCAACAGACCACAGACTGAACTAGAAACCCGAAACTGACCAACTGACCACAGTCTGACCTGGAATACAGAAACTGACCAACTGACCACTGTCTGACCTACAAACCAGAAACTGACCAACAGACCACAGACTGAACTAGAAACCCGAAACTGACCAACTGACCACAGTCTGATCTGGAATACAGAAACTGAACAACTGAACACAGTCAGACCGACAAACCAGAAACTGACCAACTGACCACAGACTTAACTAGGAACGAGAAACTAACCAAGTGACCACAGACTGACCTAGAAACCAGAAACTGAAGAACTGATCTCAATCTAACCGAGACAACCCGAAACTGACCAACTAACCACATTGTGACCTAGATACCTGAAACTGTCCAAACTGACCACAGTTTGACCGAGCAGCCAGTAACTGAGCAACTGACCACATTCTGACCGAGAAACCATAAACTGAAGAAAAGACCACAGTCTGACCTAGCAACCAGTAACTGACCAACTGCCCACAGTCTGACCTACAAACCAGAAACTGACCAACTGACCACAGTATGACGTAGAAATCAGAAATTGACCAACTGACCACAGTCTGAACTAGAAACCAGAAACTGACCAACTGACCACAGTCTGACCGAGAAACCAAAAACTGACCAACTGACCACAGTCTGAGTTAGAAAGCCGAAACTGAGCAACTGATAAAAATATGAGGTAGAAAGCAGAAACTGACCAACTGACCACAGTCTGACCTCGGAACCAGAAACTGACCAACTGACCACAGTATGACCTAGAAATCAGAAATTGACCAACTGACCACAGTCTGAACTAGAAACCAGAAACTGACCAACTGACCACAGTCTGACCGAGAAACCAAAAACTGACCAACTGACCACAGTCTGAGTTAGAAACCAGAAACTGACCAACTGAGCACAGTGTGACCTAGAAACCAGAAATTGACCAACTGACCACAGTCTTACCGAGCAGCCAGTAACTGAGCAACTGACCACAGTCTGACCGAGAAACCAGATATTGACTAACTGACCACATTCTGACCTAGAAACCAGAAACTGAAGAGCTGAGCATAGTCTGACCTAGAAACCAGAAACTGAACGACTGACCACAGTCTAACCGAGACAACCCGAAACTGACCAACTGACCATAGTGTGACCTAGAAACTTGAAACTGACCAACTGACCACAGTCTGACCGAGCAGCCAGTAACTGAGCAAATTACCACATTCTGACCTAGTAAACTGAAAATGACCAACTGACCACAGACTGATCTTGAAAGCAGAAATTGACCAACTGACCACAGTCTGACCTCGAAACCTGAAATTGACCAGCTGACCACAGTCTGACCGAAAATACCAGAAACTGACCAACTGACCACAGTCTGACCTTGCAACAAGTAACTGACCAACTGACCACAGTCTGACCTTGGAACCAGAAACTGACCAACTAACTACAGACTGACCTAGAAACCAGAAACTGAAGAACTGGTCACAGTTTACCCGAGACAACCTCAAACTGTCCAACTGATCACAGTGTGATCTAGAAACAGAAACTGACCAATTGACCACAGTCTGACCGAGCAGCCAGTAACTGAGCAAATGACCACATTTTCACCTAGAAAACAAATAATGAAGAAATGACCACAGGCTGACCTGGAAACGAGAAACTGAGCAACTGACCTCACTCTGACCTAGACACTCGAAACTGACCAACTGACCACCGACTGACCTAGAAACCAGAATCTGACCAACTGACCACAGTCTGACCTAGCTACCAGAAACTGGCTAACTGGCCATATTCTGACCTTGAAACCATAAACTGAAGAGCTCAGCGCAGTCTGACCTCGACACCAGAAACTGAACAACTGACCACAGTCTGACCTAGAAACCAGAAACTGACCAACAGACCACAGTCTGAACTAGAAACCAGAAACTGACCAATTGACCACAGTCTGACCTGGAATACAGAAACTGACAAACTGATCACAGTCTGACCGACAAACCAGAAACAGACCAACTGACCACATTCTGACCGAGACAAACAGAAACTGACCAACTGACCACAGTCTTCACTAGGAACCAGAAACTGACCAAGTGACCGCAGACTGACCTAGAAACCAGAAACTGAAGAACTGATCACAATCTAACCGAGACAACCCGAAAGTAACCAACTGACCACAGTGTGACCTAGAAACCAGAAACTGTCCAATTGACCACAGTTTGACTGAGCAGCCAGTAACTGAGCAACTGACCACATTCTGACCGAGAAACAAGAAACTGAAGTAATGACCACAGTCTGACCAGCAACCAGTAACTGACCAACTGACCACAGTCTGTATTGGAAACCAGAAACTTACCAACCAAGCACAGTCTGACCTCAAAACCAGAAACTGACCAACTGACCACAGTCTCACCTAGAAACCAGAAACTGACAAACTAACATCAGACTGACCTAGGAACCAGAAACTGACCAACTGGTCACAGACTAACCTAGCAACCAGAAACTGACCAACTGTCGCAGTCTGACCAAGAAAGCCGAAACTGAGCAATTGACTGCAATCTGACGTAGAAACTAGAAACTGACCAACTTACCACGGTTTGACCTCGGAACCAGAAACTGACCAATTAACCACAGTATGACCTAGAAATCAGAAATTGACCAACTGACCACAGTCTGAACTAGAAACCAGAAACTTACCAACTGACCACATTCTGACCGAGTAACCCGAAACTGACCAACTGACCACAGACTGACCTTGAAACCAGAAACTGACCAACTGATCACAGTCTGACCTCGAAAACTGAAACTGACCAGCTGACCACAGTCTGACCGAAAATACAAGAAACTGACCAACTGACCACAGTCTGACCTAGCAACCAGAAACAGACCAACTGAGCAAAGTCTGACCTAGAAACCAGAAACTGACCAACTGACCACAGTCTCACCTGGAAACCAGAAACTGACAAACTGACCTCAGACTGAACCAGGAACCTGAAACTTACCAACTGACACAGTCTGACCGTGCAACCAGAAACTGACCAACTGGCCACAGTCTGACCTAGCAACCAGTAACTGACCAACTTTCCGCAGTCTGACCTAGAAAGCCGAAACTGAGCAACTGACCACAATCTGACGTAGAAACAAGAAACTGACCAACTGACCACAGTCTGACCTAGAAACCAGAAACTGACCAACAGATCACAGACTGATCGAGAAACCAGAAACTGAAGAACTGATCACAGTCTAACCGAGACAACAGAAAGTGACCAACTGGCCAAATTGTGAGCTAGAAAAGTGAAACTGACCAACTGACCACAGTCTGACCGAGCAGCGAGTAACTGAGCAACTGCCCATATTCTGACCTAGTAACCCGAAACTGACCAACTGACCACAGACTGACCTTGAAACCAGAAATTGACCAACTGACCACAGTCTGACTTCGAAACCTGAAATTGACCAGCTGACCACATTCTGACCAAAAATACCAGAAACTGATCAACTGACCGCAGTCTGACCTAGCAACCACTAACTGACCAAATAAACACAGTCTGAGCTAGAAACCAGAAACTGACCAACTGAGCACAGTCTGACCAAGAAAACAGAAACTGACCAACTGACCACAATCTTTCCTAGAAACCACAAAATGACAAACTGACCTCAGACTGAACCAGGAACAACAAACTGACCAACTGACCACAGTCTGATCGAGCATCCAGAAACTGACCAACTGGCCACAGTCTGACCTAGCAACTAGTAACTGACCAACTTTCCGCAGTCTGACCTAGAATGCCGAAACTGAGCAACTGACCACAATCTGACGTAGAAACAAGAAACTGACCAACTGACCACAGTCTGACCTAGCAACCCGATACTGACCAACTGACCACAGCCTGACCTCGGAACCAGAAACTGAACAACTGACCAAAGTCTGACCTGGAAACCAGAAATTGACCAACTGACCAAAGTCTGACCTAGAAACCAGAAATTGACCAACTGAACACAGTCTGACCTAGGAACAAGAAACTGTCCAACTGGTCACATTATCAACTAGAAACCAGAAACTGACCAACTGACCACAGTCTGACCTAGAAACCAGAAATTCACCAACTGAACACAGTCTGACCTCGAAACCAGAAACTGACAAACTGAACTCAGACAGACCTAGAAACCTGGAACTGACAACTGACCACAGTCTGACCTAGGAACCAGAAACCGACCAACTGACCACAGTTCGACCTAGGAACCAGAAACTGACAAACTGGCCTCATTCTGAACTAGCAACCAGAAATTGACAAACTGATCTCAGACTGACCTAGCATCCCGAAACTGACCACAGTCTGACATAGGAACCAGAAACTAACTAACTGACCACGGTCTGACCTCGGAACCAGAAACTGACCAACTGACCACACTTTGACCGAGCAACCAGTAACTGACCAAATGACCTCAGTCTGACCTAGCAACCGAAACTAACAAACTGACCACAGTCTGAGCTAGGAACAAGAAACTGACGAAGTGACCACAGTCTGACTAGAAACCAGAAACTGACCAACTGACCAAAGTCTGAACTAGGAACCAGAAACTGACCAACTGACCACAGTCTGACCTACAAACCAGAAACTGATCAACTGACCAAAGTCTGTCCTAGGAACCAGAAACTGACCAACTGTCCACAGACTGACCTCTTAACCAGAAACTGAAGCACTGATCGCAGACTAACCGAGCAGCCAGTAACTGAGCAAGTGACCAGATTCTGACCTAGAAAACAGAAACTGAAGAAATGACCAGTCTTACCTGGAAACCAAAAAATGACCAACTGACCACAGTCTGACCTAGAAAACTGAAACTGACCAACTGACCACAGTCCGATCTTGGAACCAGTAACTGACAAACTGACCTCAGACTGACCTAGAAACCAGAAACTGACCAACAGAGAGAGAGAGACGGCGACAGAGATAAGGGAGGGAGAGAGGGGAGACAGTGAGTGGGAGTGAGAGAGACGGGGACAGAGATACGGGAGGGAGAGGGGGGAGATAGTGCGAGAGAGAGAGAGAGAGAGAGACGGGGACAGAGATACGGGAGGGAGAGAGGGGAGACAGTGAGAGAGAGAAAGAGAGAGAGAGAGACAGAGAGACAGACGGGGACAATGTTACGGGAGGGAGAGAGGGGAGACAGAGAGAGAGAGGGAGAGAGACGGGGACAGAGATATTGGAGGGAGAGAGGGGAGACAGAGAAGGAGCGAGAGAGAGACGGGGACAGGGATACGGGAGGGAGAGATAGAAAGAAGGAGAGAGAGAGAGAGGGAGAGAGAGAGACAGACGGGCAGAGAGATAAGGAACGGAGAGAGGAGAGACAGAGAGAGAGGGAGAGAGAGAGATAAAGATAAGGGATGGAGACAGGGGAGACACAGAGTGAGAGACAGAGACAGGGACAGAAACTGGAGGGAGATGGGGGAGACAGAGGGAGGGAGAGAGACAGACGGGGATAGAGATACAGGAGGGAGACAGGGGAGACAGAGAGAGAGAGAGAGAGAGAGAGTGAGAGAGAGAGACGGGGACAGAGATACTGGAGGGAGAGAGGGGAGACAGAGAGGGGAGACAGACAACGGGGACAGAGATACAGGAGGGAGACAGGGGAGACAGAGAAAGAGACATACGGAGTAGACAGAATGGGATGATAGCGATGCAGATGGACTTGGGAGAAAGATTTGCATGACAGGCAGAGAAAAAACGCTGAGACGGACGGGAAGGTAGCACGCGATCCAGACTTCACGTGCACAAACCCAGACAATCCCTACACTGTTAGAGGGAACTCCCACACAAAAGGGCACAACTTCTACACAGACTAGGCTGCACCGACGAACAGCCAGACAGCTCATTTTGCAGACGCAGACAGCTTCAAGACATACACCGGAAGCTCCTGCACAGACCTAGCTGGTCCTATCCAGAGACAGACAGCAGCACTCTTGAACGAGGGAGCTGAAACTCACACACATGACCACCCACACAAACCCAGGAAGCATCTATACTGACCCAGGGAGCACCCACACAAACCCAGGTCCACCCACACAGACCCATGGACCACCCGCACAGACCCATGGACCACCCACACAGACCCAGGACCACCCACACAGACATATGGGCCACCCAAACAGAGTCAGGACCACCCACACAGACCTAGGACCACCCACACAGACCCATGAACCACCCATACGACTCAAGACCATCCACACAGGCCCAGGACCACCCACACAGTCCCATGGACCACTCACACAGACCCAGGACCACCCACACACACCCAGGACCACCCACACAGACCCAGGACCACACACACAGACCCAGGACCACCCACACAGACCCATGGACCACCCACACAGACCCAGGACCACCCACACAGACACAGGACCACCCACACAGACCCATGTACCACCCATACAGATCCAGGACCACCCACACAGACCCAGGACCACCCACACAGACCCATGGACCACCCACACAGACCCATGGACCACCCACAGAGACCCATGGACCACCTACACAGACCCAGGACCATCCACACAGACCCAGGACCACCCACACAGACCCAGGACCATCCACACAGACCCAGGACCACCCACACAGACCCATGGACCACCCACACAGACCCAGGACCACCCACACAGAACCAGGACCACACACACCGACGCAGGACCACACACACACAGACCCAGGACCACCCACACAGACCCAGGACCACACATACAGACAGACTCAGGACCACGCACACAGACACAGGGACCACCCACACAGACACAGGACCTCACATACAGACCCAGGACCACCCATACAGACTCACGACCACGCACACAGACACAGGGACCACCCACACAGACACAGGACCACACATACAGACCAAGGACCACCCATACAGACTCAGGACCACGCACACAGACCCAGGACCACACACACAGACCAGGACCACCCACACAGACCCAGGACCACCCATACAGACTCAGAGTCACCCACACAGACCCAAGACCACAGACACAGACTCAGGACCATTCTTACAGACACAGGGACCACCCACACAAACACATGAACCATTGACACAGAGCCATAGGTTAGTACTGTGGACAATTGTGTGGGTCACCAACACAAACCCATGGACCATTGACAAAGACCCATGGACCACCCACACAGACCCAGGATGACCCACACAGGCACAGCGAGCACCAATACTGACACAGTATTAACCTATACTTGAAATGAAAAGCAAGGAAATGTATCGAACGGAACTGCCGTCAGCTCCCAAATGTAAAGTATGGGATTGCTGACCGCAGCTAAATGTACTGAACTGCTTTTGAATGTACTATACAAATTTTTATATGAATAAAGTATATTTTCTAATTTAAATAAAGTGTTAACATCTACTGATCGCAGGTGCCCCGATACTGACTGATGACAAGCTAGGCAGGCCCAAGGACCACCTATACTGGTCCAGTGAACATCTATACAGACACAGGACAACCCAGTCCGACCCAGGGAGCACCCAGACCTCGGGAACACCCACACAAACCCGAGACCAAACTTACAGAAACCGGCAACACCTATACTGACACATTATCACCCACTTAGACCCGGGGAGCATCTATAATGAACCTGGACCACCTGCACAGACTCAGGGAGCCCTTATACTGACTCAGGACCATCCGCACGGAGTCAGGGAGCCCCTATACTGACACAGGAACACCCGCGCAGACTCAGGGATCCCCTATACTGACGCAGGACCAACCGCACAGACTCAGGGAGCCCCTATACTGAAGCAGGACAACACAGTCAGATTCAGGGAACAAGCAGACATACACAGGGAACATGTTTACTGACCCAGGGACCACCAACGCAGATCCAGGTAGCCCCTAAACTGACCCAGCACTTCACACACAGAACCAGGCCCACCCACACATATCCAGGGTAAACTTATACTGAACAAGGACCACTCAATCAGACCCAGGGGACATCAATTCTGACACAGGAACCAACCACACAGACCCAGGGAACCCCTATACTGACCCAAGACTATCCAAAAAGAACAAGGACCACCGACACAGAGCCACGGAACACTTAAACTGATACAGGAGCACCTATACTGACACAAGTCCACCCACACAGAACGAGGGGCCACATATACTGACACAGGACCACCTACACAGCCCAGGACCACCCGCACAGACCCAGTGACCACACACATAGAACCAGAGACCACCTACACTGACCTAGGGACCACCCGCACCGACCGAGGTCCATGCACACAGGCCCAGGACCATCCATACAGATCCAGGGACCACCCACACTGACCCAGGGACCACCCGCACCGACCTAGGTCCATGCACACAGACCCAGGACCACACAAACAGAGCCGGGGAAAACGCTTACTGACCCAGGAACCACCCACACAGACCCAGGACCATCCACGCTGACGCATGAATGACCTCTGCTGACAGAGGACCTCTTACACAGAACTAACGAGCAACTAAACGCAACTAGAACAACCTACACAGGTTCTTATTTTTGAGTGATAAAGTAATAAATCTACATCAGTTTGCAGGATTTCTGTGTAGTCCTCAGAATTTGCTTTTCCACCCATCTTTATATCATCAGCAAACTTGACTGCATTACAATCGGTCCCGTCATCGAATTCATTGATATAGATCACGGAGTGCAGCATTTTACCAACGATAGATATAAGGGTAACTGGTCTACAGTTTCTTGCTTTCTCTCTGCCTCCTTTGCGGTTTTCTAATCCGCTGGCACCTCACCAGAATTTAAGGACCTTTTGGTAGATTACAACCATTGCATTCACGATCACTGCTGACACTTAACTTTTAAGACAATAGGATGCAACCCATCAGGTATAGGAGACTTGCCCATCATTAGTTCCATTATTTTGCTGAAAAAGTTTCTTCAGTGAGCGTGATAACTTGAATACCCTTCCTATCTATAGCCCCTTGATTATCCATTATTCGGATGTCTTTAGATTATTGCACCGTGAAGAACGATACAAAATATTTGTTCAAAATCTCTGCGATTCCCCTGTTTCCCATTATTAATTGCTGAGGCTGATCCACTAAGGGACCTACATATATGTAAGCCACTCTTTTCCTTTTTATATACCTGTAGAATCGCTTACTCTCCTGCTATTCTGCAGGCCAGACAGGTCCTAATCTTGCCCAGGCAGATCCAACTTCGGCCCATTCAGCTACTGCACAGGCGCAGACAGGTCCTATGTGGACTAAAACACAACCCATAAAACTCCTAGACAGACCGAGACAGCTACTGCACAGACACTGACTGAACCGACTCGTGTCCAGACACTACTAAACAATGCCAACAGCTACTATGCTGATACAGAGAACTAATACATAACATAGACCACGCTTACACAGACCCAGACAATACTACGCAACCCAAACAGCTCCATCACAGACACACTTATCTTCTACACAACCGAGACAGCAACTGCACAGACCTTGACAACGATTACACAGACCCAGACCGCTCCTATACCGCAAACAGATAGCTCTTTCTACGGCTCCTACTGCTACTGCACAGAATCATACAACTAACACACAGAGCTAAACAGCTACTACAGAGAACGAGACATGTACTACACTTGCGCAGACAGCTACTACACAGACCCGGGCAGTAACTATACAGACTCAGTCAGGTCCCACTGGGGCCCAGACAGATACTACATAACAATGACAACAATCATACAGTAACAGGCAGAACATACTCGGCCCTGAGAGATATTGCACTAACCAGACCGCTACGCTGGGACCCAGACAGCTGCTAATATACAGGCAGCTATTAAACAAACCAAGACAAACTGCTGCACAGACACAGTCTGCTGCTACATCGACATAGACAGGTCATGCTCGGAGGCAGACAGCTACTACTCATACTCAGACAGGTCCTATTCGGGAACAGACAGTTGTTACACAAGGCAGCGAGCTACAACACAGAAACATATAGTTCCCACACAGACCCAGACAGGGCCTCCTCGGGCGCAGGCATCAACTGGACCATCCAGACATCAACTACACAGACACAGGCAGCTCCTACACAACACAGACAGCTGCTAAACAGACCAACCATCTACTTCACAGAACCACACAAGTCGTAATCGGGCCCGGACATCTACTACACGGGAGAGAGCTCCTACACAAAACAATCAGTTACTAAACAGATCGAGACCGCTACTTAACAATCTCACACAGGTCCTACTCGGACCCAGGCAGCTACTACACAACCCATACAACTAGGATGCAGACCCAAAGAACTAATGCCCAAATGCAGATAACAATGACACAGATCAGATAGCTCCTGCTCGGGTGCAGATAGCTGCTGGACAAACCAAGCACGTTCTAAGTCAACACAGAAAATTACTACACAGAGCCAGATAGCTACTACAAAACAAACAGACCTACTACACAGACACAGACAACAACAAACAGGCTTAGGCATATACTTAAGAGGCGCAGAAAGTAACTGCAGAGATCCAGAAATTAATGCACATAAACAGACAGCTCAGACACAGTCCCAGACAGACACTACACAAAACAGACCGCTACTATTGGCTCCCAGAGAGCTGACACACAAACAGGAAACCTCTAAACAAACACAGACAACCACCACACAGATCCAGACAGCTATACAGACCCAGGCAACTAATAAACAACCCATATTGCTACTATACAGAATCAAACAACAAGTACTTAATCCAGATTGCACCTATTCGCGACCAGACAGCTACTGCACAACGGACAAAGCTACTTCACAGATCCATACAACAACTGCATCGTCCCAGCCAACTAAGACATGGACACAGACAGGTCTTACACAAAATAGACAGCAATTAACTGACCCAGACAACTACTACACAGATCTTCACAGGTCCTACTCGGGCCCAGGCCGCTACCTCACTGACCAATACAGCTATTCCATAGACGCAGACAGGTGAAAATCGGGGCAGCTATCAACTACACAAACCAGCCAGCTACTACACAGAGACATAGGGCTAGTACACAGACGCAGACAGGTCCTATTTGGCCACAGACAGCTACTACATAAAGCAGACAGCGAATCGGCAGAGACAAACAGGCCCAGTGTGCGACGACACAATCCCGACAGCTACTGCACAGAAGCAGAAAGGTTTGACTTGGGCACAGATAGCCACTAGTTACTACACAACCCAGGGGGAGGAGAAGCTGAAAATAGAATCAGTGGGGAGAGAAGCAAATATTGAATTGGCCTGAAATAAAGTAGAAAGTGAATTTAGAAAACAGAGGAAGCAAGAGCTGGAAAATAAACAAAACTAACTGTTATATACGTCAATGGATGTACTAAAAGGAATAAGGCAGATGAGCTGAGACCATAGATAGAAAATTGGGAGTCCGGTATTATAGCTATTACTTAGACATGGTTGAAACAAAGGCAGGTAAACAAGGAAAGGCAGGATAGACTATGAAACTAAACTAGCAGGAAATACAAAAAAACAGATAGCAAGAGTCTCTACAGGTATATAAAAAGGAAAAGAGTGGCTAAAATAAATTTTAATCGATGAGAGGACGAGATCGGGAATTAATGATGAATAACATGGAGATGGCAGAAAATTTGAACAAATATTTGGTATCAGTCTTTATGGTAGAGGACACTAAAAATATCCCAACAGTGGATCGTCAAGGGGCTATAGGTTGGGGTGGGGGTGTGCCTTAACACAATCACAATCACTAAATAGGTGGTACTAGGTAAGATAATGGAACTAAATGCGGAAAAATCAAATGGACCTGATGCCTTCCATCCGAGGGTCAGTAGAGAATTCGGGGCAGGGATACTGGGTACCTTGGTTTTAATTTAACAAACTTTCTTGGATTCTGGGGAAATCCCAGCAGATTAGAAAACTGGAAACACTAACGCCTCTATTTAAAAAAGAAGGCAGAATAAGAAGCAGGGACGTATAGACCAGTTATCATAACATCGGTGGTTGGGAAAATGTTGGAATCCATTATTAAATCAGCAATAGCAGGACATATGGAAAAGCATAATGCAGTCAGGCACGGTCAGCATGGATTTGGGAAGGGGAATTCATGTTTGACCAATTTGCTTGAATTATTTTAGGAAGAAACGTATCGGGTGGATAAAGGGGAGCCACTGGAAGTGGTTTATTTGGACTACCAGAAGGCATTTAACAAGGTGCCTGCACAAGATAAAAGTTCACGCGGCTGGGGGTAATATACATTCACAGATGATTGGCTAACCTACAGAAAAATGATATTCTGGATACAACGTTCATTCTCTGGAGTAAAAATAAAACGGGGAAGGTCGCTCAACCGTGGCTAACAAGGGAAAAAAAGGAAAGTGTTTAATCTAAGGAAAAGCCATATAAATTGGCAGAAAATGCAGCAAACCTGAGGACAGGGATAATTTTATAATTCAGCAGAGGAGGACAAAGGGTTTAATTTGGAGGGGGAAACTAGAGTATGAGAGGAAGCTTGATATGAACATTAAAACTAACTGCAAAAACTTCTATAGATATGTGAAGAGAAAAAGATTTGTGAAGACACGTAGGTCCCTTGCAGTCAGATTCGGGTGAATTTATAATGGGGAAGAAAGAAATGGCAGACCAGTTGAATAAATAATTTAGTTGTGTCTTCACGAAGGAAGACACAAATAAACTTCCGGAAATACTAGGGGACCCAGGGTCTAGTGAGAAGGAGGATCTGAAGGAAATCCTTATTAGGTGGGAAATGGTGTTTGAGAAATTGATGGGATTGAAGGCCGATAATTCCCAGAGGCCTGATAGTATGCCTCCCAGAGAACTTAAAGAAGTAGTCCTAGAAATAGTGGATGCATTGGTGATCATTTTCCAACAGTCCAGTGAATCTGGATCAGATCCTATGGACTGAAGGATAACTATAGAAACAGCAGAAAGGAGGGAGAGTGAAAAGGGGTAATTATAGATAGGTTAGCCTGACATCAGTAGTTTGGAAAATATTGTAATCAATTATAATAAAGATGAAATAACAGCGCATTTGGAAAGAAGTCAGAGGTTCGGTCCAAGTCAGCATGGATTTATGAAAGGGAAATCATGCTTGGCAAATCTTCTAGAATTTTCTGAGAATGTAACTGGTAGAGTGGACAAGGGAGAACCAGTGGATGTGGTGTATTTGGATGTTCAAAAGGCTTTTAACAAGGTCCCACACAAGAGGTTGGTGTGCAAAATCAAAGCACATGGTATTGAGGGTAATATACTGACGTGGTTAGAGAACTGTTTGGCAGACAGGATGCAGAGAGTCGGGATAAACGGGTTCTTTTCAGAATGGCAGGCAGTGACGGGTGGAGTTTCACAGGGCTCAGTGCTGGGACCCCAGCTCTTTACAATATAAATCAATGATTTAATTGAATGAACTGAGTTGAATATTTACAAGTTTGCAGATGACACTAAACTGGGTGGCGGTGTGAGCTGTGAGGGGGCCGCAAAAGGCTGCAGTTTGACTTGGACAGGTTAGGTGAGTGGGCAAATGCATGGCAGATGCAGTAAATGTGGATAAACGTGAGGTTATCCACTTTGGTGGCAAAAACACGAAGACAGAATATTATCCAAATGGCAGCAGTTTATGAAAAGGGAGGTGCAACGACACCTGCGTGTCATTGTACATCAGTCATTGAAAGTTGGCATGCAGGAACAGCAGGTGGTGAAGAAGGCAAATGGCATGTTGGCCTTCATAGCTAGGTGATTTGAGTATAGGAGCAGGCAGGTCGTACAGCAGGTGTACAGGGCCTTGGTGAGGCCTCACCTGGAATATTGTGTTCAGTTTTGGTCTACTAATCTGAGGAAAGACGTTCTTGGTATTGAGGGAGTGCAGCGAAAGTTCACCAGACTGATTCCCGGGACGGCTGGAATGACATATGAGGAGGTAATGGATCAACTGGGCCTTTATACATTGGCGTTTCGAAGGATGAGAGGGGATCTCAAAGAAACGTAGAAAATTCTGACGGGACTGGATAGATTGCATGCGGATAGATTGTTCCCGATGTTGGGGAAGTCCATACCTGGGTACACAGTCTTAGGATAAAGGGTACGCCATTTAGGAATGAGATAAGGAGAAGCTTTTTGACTCAGAGAGTTGTTACCCGGTGAAATTAGCTGCCGCAGAGAGTTGTTGATGCCAGTTCATTGGATATATTCAAGATGGAGATAGATATGGCCCTTACGGTTAAGGGGATCAGAGATATGGAGAGAAAGCAGGAAAAAGGTATTGAGGGAATGATCAGCCATGATCTTATTGAATGGCGGTGCAGACTCGAATGGCCGAATGGCCTACTCTTGCAGCTATTTTCTATGTTTCTGTTTCTATGTTTCTGAATGTATCCCAGGCTTTTAAGTGAAGCAAGAGAGCAAATTGCAGATGCTCTGACCCTCAGTTTGCAGTGCTCTCTGGCTAACGCTGTGGTGCCAAGGGTGCGGGGGACTGCTAAAGTTGTACCCTTGTTGAAAAAGGAAGAAAGCGATACACCAAGTAATTATAGCTTGATCTCAGTGGTTGGATAATTATTGGAAAAAACGTGATGGAGAGTATAAATATTAATTTGGAAAGACATGGATTAATCAAGGAAAGACAGCATCGATTTCTGAAATGCAAACTTGATTGCATTTTTCGAGGAGGTTACCTGGCGGGGCGATGAGGGCAGCGCGTATGATGTGGTTTATATGGATTTTAGAAAAGCTTTTGATAATGTCCCATAAGGCAGACTGGTCACGAAAGTAACTGCCCAAGTGATTCATGGAAAAGTGGCAAGTTAGATCCAAAATTCGCTCAGAGACAGGAAGCAAAGAGCAATGGTTGATTGGTGTTCCGGAAAATCTGTATCCAGTGGGGTTGCGCAGGGCTCAGTTTTGGGTTCCTTGCTTTTTATGATGTAATTCAATTACATGGACTTGAATGTTGGCGGTATGATTACGAAGTTTGGAGATGACACTAAAATAGGCTGCATGGTTGAAAATTGAGAAGAAAGCTGCGGACGGCAGGTACATATCAATGTAACTGTCTGGTTGGCAGAACAGTAGCAAATTATATTCACTCCAGAGAAATAAGAGGTAATGCATTTCGGGAGGTCTAACAATGTAAGGGAATACACATTAAATTTAGGACACTGAGAAGTTTAGTGGAACAAAGGGATAAAGGGAACAAATCTGTTGTTTTCATTGCCCCAGAAAACAGTGCAGGCCGGTCATTAAATATATTTAAGGCGGAGATAGACAAATTTTTGAATGATACGGACATAAAGGGTTCTGGGGAGTGGGCACGGAACTGGAGCTGAGTGCATTGTCAGATCAGCCATGATCTTATTCAATGGCAGAGCAGGCTCGACGTGCCAATCGGCCTATTCCTGCTCCTATTTCTATGTTATTCTGTTCTTCTTATGAACTTGAAGTTCAGTTCCACTGAACCCGTACGAAAGCATCCCAGGTAATTCAGGTGTTTAAGAAGGCATATGGGATACTTGCCTTTATATGTCCAGGCATTGAATACAAGAGCACGGTAGTTAAGACTGAACTGAATAAAACTCTGGTCCCCACATCACAGGACAGATGTGATTGCACTAGAAAAGAGTAGAAGAGATTTCCAAGAATGTTAGCCATGAGATAAGATTATTGATGCTGGGTCTTTGTACTTTGGAACAGAGGAGGCTGAGGGGAGAATTGATTGAGGTGTATACAAATATGAAGGTCCTGGACAGTGGATAAAAAGGACCTGTTTCCCTTGTCAGAGGGATCAACATCCAGACAGCATAGATTGAAAGTAATTAGGTGGAGTATTAGAGTAGATATGACGGGAAATATAGTCTTCCAGATGGTGACGGTGTTCTAGAACTCACGGCCTGAAAGGATGGGAGAGGAAGAAAACACCACAACATTGCAAAAATTCTTGGATGTGCAATAATGCCGTAACAAGACTACGGACAAAGAGCTGGAAAATGGGATTAGGCTGGAGTGCTCCTGTTCGGCCGGCGCGGACACGATGGCACGAAATGGGATCCTTTTGTGCAGTAAATTTCTATGATTTTATGAAATACAGCATTTAATCCATTGGCACAGACAATCTACATTTTCCAAACCAGTCCATAGATACAAAGAAAATAGGTGCAGGAGTCGGCCATTCGGCCCTACGAGCCTGCACCACCATTCAATAAGATCATGGCTGATCATTCATCTCGGTACCCGTTTCCTGCTTTCGCTCCATATCCCTTGATCCCTTTAGCCGTACGGGCCTTATCGAATTCCCTCTTGAACATATCCAATGCATTGGATTCAACAACCCTCTGCGGTAGGGAATTCCAGAGGATAACAACTCTCTGATAGAAGCAGATCTCCTCACCTCAGTCCTAAATGGCTTACTGCTTATCCTTAGTCTGTGTCCCCTAGTTCTGGAATTCCACAAAATCAGAAACATTCTACCTGCATCTAACCTGTCCAGTCGCCTCAGAATTTTTATTATCTTTCTATATGATCCCTTCTAATCCTTCTAAACTCCAGTGAATACAGGCAATGTCGATCCAGTAGCTCATAAAATGTCAGTCAAGCCATCCGGGAATCAGTCTGGTGAACCTTCGCTGCACTGCCTCAATAGCAAGAACATCCTTCCTCAGATTAGGGGAACAAAACTAAACACAATATCAAAGGTGAGGCCTCACCAAGGCCCTGTATAATTGCAGTAAGACCGGCCTGCTCCTATAGTCAAATCCCCTAGTTATGAAGGCCAACATATCATTTGCCTTCTTCACCGCCGGCTGTACCTACATGCCAACTTTCAATGACTGATGTACCATGACACCCAGATGTCGTTGCACCTCACATTTTCCTAATCTGCCGCCATTCAGATATTATTCTGTCTTCGCGTTTTTGCCCCCAAAATGGATAACCTCACATGTATCCACATTATACTGCATCTGCCATGCATTTGCCCACTCATCTAACCTGCTCACTCACCCAGCGTCCTCCTCCCAGCTCACACAACCACCCAGTTTAGTGTCATCTGCAGACTTGGAGATATTGCACTCAATTCCTTCATCGAAATCATTGATGTATATTGTAAATAGCTGGGGTCCCAGCAATGCAACCAGTGGCACCCAACTAGTCACTGCCTGCCATTCTGAAAATGACGCGTTTATCTCGACATTCTGCTTCCAGTCTGCCAACCAGTTCTCTATCTACATCAGTACCTTACCGATTATACCATGTGCTTTAATTTTGCACACCAATCTCTTGTGTGGGACTTTGTCAAAAGCCTTTTGAAAGTCCAAATACACCACGTCCACTAGTTCTCCCTTGTCCACTCTACTAGTTACATCTTCAAAAAATTCCAGAAGATTTGTCAAGCATGGTTTCCCTTTCATAAAGCCATGCTGACTTGGACCGATCCTGTCACTGCAATCCAAATGCGCTGCCATTTCATTTTTAACAAATGATTCCAAAATTTTCCCAACTGCTGATGTCAGCCTAACCGGTCTATAATTACCCGTTTTCTCTCTCCATCATTTTTTTTTAAAGTGTTACATTAGCTACCCTCCAGTACATAGGAACTGATCCATATTCTATAGACTGTTGGAAAATGATCACCAATGCCTCCATTATTACGAGGGCCACTTTCTTAAGTACTCTGGGATGCAGAATATCAGGCCCCGGGGATTTATTGGCCTTCAATACCATCAATTACCCGAACACAATTTCCTGCCTAATACGGATTTCCTTCAGTTCCCCCTTCTCTCTAGAGCCTAATACCCCTAGTATTTCTGGAAGATTATTTGAGTATTCCTTCTTGAAGACAGAACCAAAGTATTTTTTTCAACTGGTCTGCCATTTCTTTCATCCCCATTATAAATTCACCTGAATCTGACTGCAAGGGACCAACGTTTGTCTTAACTATTTTTTCTCTGCACATATCTACAGAATTTTGCAATCAGTTTTTATGTTCCCAGCAAGCTTTCTCTCATATTCTATTTTCCCATTCCCAATTAAAACCTTTGTCCTCCTCCGCTGAATTCTAAATTTCTCCCAGTCCTCAGGTTGACTGCTTTTTCTGATAAATTATTATGCCTCTTCCTTGGATTTAACACTATCCTTAATTTCCCTTGTTCGTCACGGTTGAGCCTCGTTCCCCGTTTTAATTTAACTCCAGACGGGTATGTACAATTTTTGAAGTTCATCCATTTGAACTTTAAATATTTGACATTGACTATCTCCCAGAAACTGGCCAAATGACCATCACATACCCCAACATATGTAAACTGATCCATCACATAGACACTGACCAAGTGACCCTCACATAACCCATCACATGTAAACATACCCATCCCCCAGAATGTGACCAAGTGACCATCACATTGCTCAATACATGTAAACTGACCCATCACCCAGAAACTGACCAAGCGACCCTCACATAACCCAACACATGTAAACTGACCCATCACCCAGAAACTGACCAAGCGACCCTCACATAACCCAACACATGTAAACTGACCCATCAACCAGAAACTGATCAAGTGACCCTCACTGAACCCAACAGATGTTATTTATCCACCACCCGATTATAATGCCAGCGCTTGGCCTGTGCAAGAAAAAGCTCAGAACAATCGGGCGGAACGCACAAACAGACGGGACAGCAACCGTCATAGAAATATAGAAACATAGAAACATAGAAAATAGGTGCAGGAGCAGGCCATTCAGCCCTTCTAGCCTGCACCGCCATTCAATGAGTTCATGGCTGAACATGAAACTTCAGTACCCCCTTCCTGCTTTCTCGCCATAACCCTTGATCCCCCGAGTAGTAAGGACTTCATCTAACTCCCTTTTGAATATATTTAGTGAATTGGCCTCAACTACTTTCTGTGGTAGAGAATTCCACAGGTTCACCACTCTCTGGGTGAAGAAGTTTCTCCTCATCTCGGTCCTAAATGGCTTACCCCTTATCCTCAGACTGTGACCCCTGGTTCTGGACTTCCCCAACATTGGGAACATTCTTTCTGCATCTAACCTGTCTAAACCCGTCAGAATTTTAAACGTTTCTATGAGGTCCCCTCTCATTCTTCTGAACTCCAGTGAATACAAGCCCAATTGATCCAATCTTTCTTGATAGGTCAGTCCCGCCATCCCGGGAATCAGTCTGGTGAACCTTCGCTGCACTCCCTCAATAGCAAGAATGTCCTTCCTCAAGTTAGGAGACCAAAACTGTACACAATACTCCAGGTGTGGCCTCACCAAGGCCCTGTACAACTGTAGCAACACCTCCCTGCCCCTGTATTCAAATCCCCTCGCTATGAAGGCCAACATGCCATTTGCTTTCTTAACCGCCTGCTGTACCTGCATGCCAACCTTCAATGACTGATGTACCATGACACCCAGGTCTCGTTGCACCTTCCCTTTTCCTAATCTGTCACCATTCAGATAATAGTCTGTCTCTCTGTTTTTACCACCAAAGTGGATAACCTCACATTTATCCACATTATACTTCATCTGCCATGCATTTGCCCACTCACCTAACCTATCCAAGTCACTCTGCAGCCTAATAGCATCCTCCTCGCAGCTCACACTGCCACCCAACTTAGTATCATCCGCAAATTTGGAGATACTGCATTTAATCCCCTCGTCTAAATCATTAATGTACAATGTAAACAGCTGGGGCCCCAGCACAGAACCTTGCGGCACTCCACTAGTCACTGCCTGCCATTCTGAAAAGTACCCGTTTACTCCTACTCTTTGCTTCCTGTCTGACAACCAGTTCTCAATCCACGTCAGCACACTACCCCCAATCCCATGTGCTTTAACTTTGCACATTAATCTCTTGTGTGGGACCTTGTCGAAAGCCTTCTGAAAGTCCAAATATACCACATCAACTGGTTCTCCTTTGTCCACTTTACTGGAAACATCCTCAAAAAATTCCAGAAGATTTGTCAAGCATGATTTCCCTTTCACAAATCCATGCTGACTTGGACCTATCATGTCACCATTTTCCAGATGCACTGCTATGACATCCTTAATAATTGATTCCATCATTTTACCCACTACTGAGGTCAGGCTGACCGGTCTATAATTCCCTGTTTTCTCTCTCTCTCCATAGATACATATTTACTCAGTTAGAGATTGCTCTGAGACATTGACTGACCACAGAATTGATTTTGTAAGGTAAAAACCATCATGAGTTCTAATATCCATCAAATCTGGCTTCATTCTCCGTGAGAAGTGGTGCTTTGTATCCTTCATGGACAGCTGTTGATCGCTTGACTGAATGCCTGATTTGCACACAAAGGGAACCTGCACTGAGACGCTCAGTTTACATTTATCCTATTAGTGCCAGTCTGCTGGGCACAGCAGTGTGAAACTTTATTCTGTTTCATGGTTACAATGGAATAGAATATAGTTCAATAGAGATCATGAGGATGACCACTCAGAGCAATCCAATAATTTAATAAATATCCATTCAATCTTCAAAGTCCCTGACTGCGCAACTCTACGGGATTTAGATCAGACTGCGACAGGCAACCTGACCTGTTTACCCGCGACAGTCAGGCTCAGTAATGAAGATTCAAATCTGTGCAATGCTGGAACAGTTCTTTAAAACAGCTTTAGAAAAGTAATGTTTGAACTGTAAGTGAATGAATGATTATGGTGATCGGGCAGGAATGTGGGTTTGAATTCGATGATAAGCCATAATCTTATTTAATGGAGGAGCAGCCTCGATGGGCCGTATGACCAACTACCGCTCCTAATTCTTACGTTCTTATGTACTTAATGTCTCAGGGAATGAGAACTTAAACCAAACTCAGTCTTTATTTTGCTGAAAATAAAAAACGATTTAAACCCACCAGTAATAGCTGCAGGGAGACCCTTTCCTGCTGGAAAGCTGCCAGCTCAGCGTCAGGTACATTCATTACAGGGAAATAGATTCTCATCTGTGTACCTGTGGATAAAAAATAGGTACCACAAATCGATGTGCTGGATTTCACATCGCATCAGATATGAATTACAAGAAGGTAGAAATGCAACTGTTCTCATCATGTCATCATATCTTCACGAAGGAAATTAAAATAACCTTCCAGAAATACGAAGGGACCGAGGGTCTAGCGAGAAGGAGGCCGATAAATCCCCGGTGCCTGATAGTCTGCATCCCAGATTACTTAAGGAAGTGGCCCGAGAAATAGTGGATGCATTTGTGATAATTTTCCAGCAGTCGAGCGACTCTGGATCGGTTCCAATAGATTGTAGGGTAGCTAATGTAACACTTCTACTTAAAACATGAGGGAGAGAAAAAACAAGGAATAATAGACCGGTTAACCTGACATCATTAGTGGGGAACATATTGGAATCAATACTTAAAGGTGAAATAGCAGCGCATTTGGAAAGCAGTTACATGATCGGTCCAAGTCAGCATGGATTTATGAATGGGAAATTATGCTTGACAACCCTTCTGGGATTTTTGAGGATGTAACTAGTAGAGTCGGCAAGGGGGAACCAGTGGATGTGGTGTTTCTGGACTTTCAAAAGGCTTTTGACAAGGTTCCACACAAGAGATTGGTGTGCAAAATTAAAGCAGATGGTATTGGGGGTAATGTACTGATGTGGATAGAGAGCTGGTTGGAAGATAGGAAGCAGATTGTCTGGATAAACAGGTCATTTTCTGAATGGCAGGTAGTGAATAGTCGGGTGCCGCAGGTTGCATTGCTGGGATGCCAGCTATTTAAATTATAAGTCAATGATTTAGATGAAGAAATTGAATGTAATATCTACAGGTTTGCAGAGGCACTAAGCTGGGTGGCGGTGTGAGCTGTGAGGAGGATGCTAAGAGGCTGCTGGTTGACTTGGACAGGTTAGCTCTGTTGGCAATGCATGGCAGATGCAGTATTATGTGGCTAAATGTGAGGTTAACCATTCTGGTGGCAAAAACACGAAGGCAGAATATTATCTGAATGGCGGCAGATGAGGACAAGGGGAGGGGCAACAGGACCTGGGTGTCATGGTACATCAGTCATTGAAAGTTGGCGAGCAGGTACAGCAGGCGGTGAAGAAGGCAAATGGTTGTTGGCCTTCATAGCTACGGGATGTGTGTATAGGAGCATGGAGGCCTTCTGCTGTTGTACAGGGTCTTGTTGAGGCATCCCCTGGAATATTGCCTTCAGGTCTCGGCTCCTAATCTGAGGAAGGACGTTCTTGCTATTGAGGGAGTGCAGCGTAGGTTCAACAGACTGATTCCAGGGATGACAGGACTGACATATGAGGATAGAATGGATCAGCTGGGACTTTATTCACCGGGGTTTAGAAGGATGAGAGGAGATCTCATAGAAACATATAACATTCTGACGGGACTGGACAGGTTAGATGCTGGAAGAATGTTCCTGATGTTGTGGAAGTCAAAAACCAGCGGTCAGCGACTAAGGATAAGCGGTAACCCATTTAGGGCTGAGATGAGGAGAAACTTCTTCACTCAGAGAGTTGTTAACCTGTGGAATTCACTACCGCAGTGAGTTGTTGATGCCAGTTCGTCGGCTATATTCAAGAGGGAGTTAGATATGGCCCTTACCCAAAAGGAATCAAGGTGTATGGAGAGAAGGCAGGAAAGGGGTACTGAGGTGAATAATCAGCAATGTTCTTATTGTATGGTGGTGCAGGCTCTAAGGGCCGAATGGCCTACTCCTGCACCTATTTTCTATGTTTCTATGTTATATAACAGGTAAATATCGGAGGGGTTAGATTATTTTACTGATGGCTGCGATTCTTTGCGATTTGATAAATTTGCAGCACAATGGTCATTGAGGAGATTTAAAACATTGTGCAGGGTCTGCGATTTGAGAAAGATAATGTTGTGCACTGCCTTTGTTTACCCGGGCATGTTTGAAACTTCCTCTCAGCGGATCTGCTCACTGTTGGACTGAATGCCGACAAGAGTTTGTATTCTTTAATCCGCTTCCTTTTGTAGCTTTGTAGACATTTCATTACTGCTGTTAAGGATACTAAAATATTGGCTGTAATCTGCATTACTGATCTACTAATGGAGCTGGAGTTAGTTGAAGGTTAACTTCTACAAAGTAAATGTTAAGCTGACTGTTCAAGAAGGCATACTGGGAATCTTGACCAAATTCGCAAATTGTTATTCAGGCTACATGCAAGAAGGACTCGAGAGACCGTGGGGAACAGCTGTCAGCAACAGACGCTGTCTGGTAGCGTCAGTCTGTGTAACCGTGGGGGAAAGAGAATTGAGACACACTGCTTTTTGTCAGCAGGAATGGCGTCAGAGCAGACGTCCCGGAGGCAGACATCGGGAGCAGACCTTGAAGAGGGTGAAGACAAACACCAAGGTGGATATTAACAAGTAATGAAACTCTCCGTCTCCCGAACAGAGGAGTTCGCCTTTCAACAATGTTTGAAATATTGCCTGAAGCACCATCTGTCTGCCATGGATTTGCTTCGATCGAACTCGCCTCTGAGTTAGGACACAAATACTGGCTGTAAGCCCGCTATGAATATTACTCATTTCAATTACATCAACTATCAATATTCTAAAATCCAGAATATGGCATATTCTACGTCATTATTGTCAGAGGACGGACCCAACAACCCAGGAATCAATATGGTGAACACAGATTGCACACTATCGAAAGGAACTTATTTTATTTCCTTGTGCTAGGTGAACAGAAGTAAGAATTTTCTGTTGTTTTCTCGCACCGATGGATCATGAAGGGAGCGACAGTCCGAAGTCACAGCGAGCCGAAATGACACCAAGCTGCGGGTCAAATTAAAGCCAATTCAATCTTTAGCGGCGAGATGAAAGAGATATCTCATCAATGAGAAGTTCCATGAAACTGATGTTGAATCGGATACATATAACCACTCTGGAAATCTTTGCACAGCAATTCAGAGCTGGGGATTGCCCGTGAAATCAGCCTAATTTTCTAAAGCTCATACCGTCAAACAGCACCTTAATCCCACGAATCTTTGAAAGTAAGAGAATATTGCCACAACGAATAAGCCAGCCAGGCCCAAACCAATAGTGGAGACTGGGCAATTGAACATCACCGAATCAAACACATGTAAACAGACCCATCACCCAGTAACTGACCAAGTGACTCGCACATAACCCAACACATGTAAACTGACCCATCACCCAGAAACTGAACTAGTGACCCGCACATAACGCAAAAGATGTAAACTGACGCATCACCCAGAAACTGACCAATTGACCGCCATCAAAAGCACCACATGAAAACTGACCCATCACCCAGAAACTGACCAAGTGACCCTCACATAACCAAACACATGTAAACTGACACATCACCCAGAAACTGACCAAGTGAGCATCACATAACCCAAAACATGTAAACTGACCCATCATCCAGAAACTGACCAACTGACGCTCACATAACCCTACACAAGTAAACTGACCTATCACCCAGAAACTGACGAAGTGACAATCACCAAACACAACACATGTTAATTATCCACCATTCGAACATTTTGCCATCCTCTGAAAGAAACAGCTCAGAACTATCGGGTAGAACCCATAAAACAGACGGGACATAAACCGTCATACCGTCGATAAGTATTTACACAGTTAGAGATTGTTTGAAACACTGACTGACCAGAGAGCTTGATTGCTTAAGGTAGAAATCGTCTTTAGTCCCAATATCCATCCATTTTGGCTGCTTTCCCCGTGAGAAGTACTGATTTATGTGCTCCATGCACAGCTGCAGAACACTTGACTAGATGGCTAATTTGCACACAAAGGAAATCTGCACAGAGATGCTCAGGTTGCATTATCCTCTTAGCGCCAGTCAGGTCGGCAGACTTATAAATGTCATGCTTTTAGACTCTGAGCGATTCAAGGAGTAGGGGGATTGGGCGGGAGAGTGGTGTTGAATTCCATGATCAGCCAGTAACTCATTGAATCTGGGAACAGGCTCGATGTGTCGTGTGTCCAAATCCCGATTCTTATTCCTAAGTTCTTATTGTAAGGGAATGAGAACAGAAACCAAATTTGTTCCTTACTGGGCTGGAAAATGGACAACGATATAAACCCACGACCAAGAGCTGCGCAATAGTCATTGAGGAGATTTAACACACAATGCAGGGTGAGAGATTTGAGAATGTTACATTTGAGCACCGCCTTTGTTTACACGGGCAGGTTTGAGCCTTGCTCGCAGTGGACGGACTCAATGTTGGAACCACTGCCTGCAATAATTTGTATTCTTTTATCTGCTTTCCCAGAAGGGTTTTAGACATTTCAATACCGCTTTTAAGGACAAAAAAAGATTGGATGGAATCCTGGATTATTGTTCTGCTAATGGAGCTGAGTTTCCTTGAAGGTTTAATTTACTGAAAGGAAAGTTAACACTGAATGTTCAAGAAGTCATTCTGGGAATCTTGAGCACATTCTAGAAGTGTAATTCTGGCTGTGTGAACAGCTACAGGTAAGGAGGCCTCGAGAAAGTGCAGGGGAACCGCTGTCATTAAAGAGGTTGTCTGGTGGTCTCAGTTTGTGTGACCACGGGAGATAGAGAATTGAATGACACTTGTATTTATCACCACGAATGGTGTCAGAGCAGCCGCTCCAAAGTGTCAAAAGGAACACAACGCACGAAAATGTCCTGGAGACAGACATCGGGAGAACTTGAAAAGGGTGACGGCAAACACCAAGGTGGATTTTAACAATTAATGAAACTCTCCGTCTCCCGAAGCAGAGGAATTGACCTTTCTGAGGTGCAATGTGCACCACTGACTTAAATATTATTTAATCGCCATCTGTCTGATATTGCTCTGCTGGGAGCGATCTCGCCTCTTAGTCAGAATGTTCAGGACCGCTATGACCTTTATTCATTCAAACACATCAGCTCTCATTCTTCTAAAATCCAGAATATTTGCACATTTTACGTAATCTCTGCTCATAGGACAGACCCCACATCACAGGAATCAACATGGTCAATACTGATTGCCCACCATTTAAAGCCACTTATTTCCTTCCTTATGCTAGGAAACCAGAAGTGTATACAATATAAATTAGCCCTTGTTTTCTCACACCGATAGATCAAGAAGCGGCCAACAGCCCGATGTCTAAGTGAGCCGAAATGACTCAGAGCTGTGGGTAAAACTAAAGCAAATTCGATCTTTAGCACGGAGATGATGGAGAGGGCTTCGAGTCAGGGAGAGATGCGCTGAAACTGATGTTGAATCGCATTGATATAAATAATTTCTTGAAATCTTTGCGAGCAATTTAGAGCTGGGGATCGCCTCTGAAGTCAGTCTAATAAGCAAAAGCTCAAACCGCCAATGAGCACCTTAATCCCACGACTACGAAGGTAAGAAAATATTGGTCCTGCAAATAAGCAAGACACATCCAAATTAATAGGGGACTGTGGGCCATTGACCATCACCGAACCCAGCACACGTAAACTGACCCACCACCCAGAAACTGACAAAATGACGATCACCGAACCCACAACATGTAACCTGCCGCAGACCCAGAAACTGACCCAGTGACCATCACATATCGCAACACATGCTGGTATATATTGAGGCAATTCCCTGGGTCCTGCCCCTGATCAGTGCTCCTGGCATATATTGGGACAATCCCTTGGTTCCTTCTCCCGATCAGTGATGTTGGGATATATTGTGGCAAACTCCTGGGTCCTGACCCTGATCAGTGATGCTGGTATATATTGGGGCAATTCCCTGGATCCTGTTCCTGATCAGAGATGGTGGGATATATTGTGGTCATCGCCTGGGTCCTGCTCCTGCTTAGTGATGCTGCGATATATTGTGGTCGTCCTCTGGTCCTACTCCTGATCAGTGATGCTGGTATATATTAGTGCAATCCAAAGGGTCCTGCCACAGATCAGTGATTTTGGGATATATTGGGGTAATCCCCTGTGTCCTGCTACTGATCAGTGATGCTGGGCTATCGTGGGGCTATCCCCTTGGTCCTGTTCCTGATCAGTGATGTTAGTATATATTCGGTCAATGCGCTGGGTCCTGCTCCTGATGAGTGATGCTGGGATATATTGGGGTAATTCCCTGGGTCCTGCTCCTACTCTGTGATGCTGGGATATATTGGAGCAATCCCCTGGATCCTGCTCCTGATCTGTGATACTGGGATATATTGTGGCAATGTCCTGGTTCCTGCACCTGATCAGTGATGCTGGTATATATTGGGACAATCCGCTAGTTCCTGCTCCAGATCAGTGATTTTGGGATATATTGTGGCTATCTCCTGGGACCTGCTCCTGATCAGTGATGCTGGTATATATTGCGACAATCCCCTGGGTCCTGTTCCTAATCAGTGATGCTGGTATATATTGGGGCAATGCGCCGTGACCTGCTCCTGATGATTGATGCTGTTAGATATTGGGGTAATCCACTGGGTCCTGCCCGGATCAATGACGCTTGTATATATTGGAGTAATCCACTGGGTCTTGCCCTTGATCAGTGATGCTGGTATATATTGGGGTAATCCACTGGGTCCTGCCCCTGATCAGTGATGCTGGTATATATTGGGGTAATCCACCGGATCGTGCCACTGATCAGTGATGCTGGGATATATTGGGGTAATCCCCTTGGCCATGCTCCTGATCAGTGATGCTGGTATATATTGGGGCAATCACCTGCGTCCTGCTCCTTATCAGTGATGCTGGTATATATTGGGGCATTCCCTTGGGTTCTGCCCCTGATCAGTGATGCTGGTATATATTGGGGTAATCCACTGGGTCCTGCCCCTGATCAGTGATGCTGGGATATATTGTGGTAATCCCGTGGGCCATGCTCTTGATCAGTGATGCTGGTATATATTGGGGCAATCACCTGGGTCCTGCTCCTTATCAGTGATGTTGGTATATATTGGGGCATTCGCTTGGGTCCTGCTCGTGATCAATGATGCTGGTATATATTGGGGCAATCATCTGGGTCCTGCTCCCGATCAGTGATGCTGGTATATATTGGGACAATCCCCTGGGTCCTGCTCCTGATCAGTGATGTTGGGATATATTGTGACAATTTCCTGAGTCTAGCTCCTGATCAGTGATGCTGGTATATATTGGGGCAATCCCCTGCGTCCTGCTCCTGATCAGAGATTCTGGGATATATTGGTTAATCCCCTGGGTCCTACTCCTGTTCAGTGATGTTGGGATATATTGGGTCAAACTCCTGGGTCCTGCGCCTGATTAGCGATGCTGGCATATAATGGAGCAATTCCCTGTGTCCTGCTCCTGATCAGTGATGTTGGTATATATTGGGGCAATTCCGTAGGTCCTGCCCCTGATCAGTGATGCTGGCACATATTGGGACAAACCCCTGGTTCCTGCTCCTGATCAGTGATGTTGGGACATATTGAGGCAAACTCCTGGGTCCTGTCCCTGATCAGTGATGCTGGTATATATTGGGGCAAGCCCCTGGGCACAGCACCTGATATTTTATGCTGGTTTATATTGGGGCAATTCCCTGGATCCTGTTCCTGATCAGTGATGGTGGAATATATTGTGGTCATCGCCTGGGTCCTTCTCCTGCATAGTGATGCTGGGATATATTGTGGTACTCCTCTGGGTCCTACTCCTGATCAATGATGATGGGATATATTGGGGTTATTTCCCTGGGTACTGCTCCTGAGCAGTGATACTGGTATATATTGGTGCAATCCACTGGGCCCTGCCACAGATCAGTGATGTTGGGCTATTTTGGGGTAATCCCCTGGGTCCTGCTCCGGATCAGTGATGCTGGGATATCTTCGGGCAATCCCCTGGGTCCTGCTCCTGATTAGTGACGTTTGGATATCTTAGGGCAATCACCTGGGATCTGTTCCTGATCAGTGATGTTGGTATATATTCGGTCAATGCGCTGGGTCCTGCTCCTGATGAGTGATGCTGGGATATATTGGGGAAATCCCTGTGTCCTGCCTCTGATCAGTGATGCTGGGATATATTGGGGTAATTCCGTGGGTCCTGCTCCTGATCTGTGATCCTGGGATATATTGGGTGAATCCCCTTGGTCATGCTCCTGATCTGTGATGCTGGGATATATTGGGACAATCTCCTGGATCATGCTCCAGATCAGTGATGTTGGGATATATTGTGGCAATCTCCTCGGTCCTGCACCTGCTCAGTGATGCTGGTATATATTGGGGCAACCCCCTGAGTCCAGCTCCTGATCAGTGATGCTGGTTAATATATGGGGGCAATGCGCTGAGTCCTGCTCCTGATCAGTGAAGCTGGTATATATTGGGGTAATCCACTGGGTCCTGACCCTGACAGTGATGTCGGTATATATTGGGGCAATCCCCTGGGTCCTGTTCCTAATCAGTGATGCTGGTATATATTGAGGCAATGCGCTGGGTCCTGCTCCTGATGAGTGATGCTGGTATATATTGGTGTAATCCACTGGGTCCTGCCCCTGATCATTGATGCTGGTATATATTGTGGTAATCCACTGGGTCCTGCCACTAATCAGTGACGCTGGGATATATTGGGTTAATCCCTTGGGCCTTGCTCCTGCTCAGTGATGCTGGTATATATTGGGGTAATCACCTGGTTCCTGCTCCCTATCAGTGATGCTGGTATATATTGGGGCATTCCCTTGTGTCCTGCTCCTGACCAGTGATCCTGGTATATATTGGGGCAATCACCTGGGTCCTGCTCCCGATCAGTGATGCTGGTATATATGGTGGCAATCTCCTAGGTCCTGCTCCTGATCAGTGATGTTGGGATATATTGTGGCAATCTCCTGAGTCCTGCTCCTGATCAGTGATGCTGGTATATATTGGAGCAATTCCCTTTGTCCTGCTCCTGATCAGTGATGCTGGTATATATTGGGACAATCCCCTGGGTCCTACTCCTGATCAGTGATGTTGGTATATATTGGGTCAATCCCCTGGGTCCTGCTCCTGATCAGTGATGCTGGTATATATTGGGGCAATCCTCTGGGTCCTGCTCCTGATCATTGATGCTGGTATATATTGGGGCAATCCACTAAGTCCTGCCCCTGATCAGTGATGTTGGGATATATTGTCGTAATCCCCTGGGTTTACTCCTGATCAATAATGTTGGTATTTCTTGTGGCAGTGTCCTGGGTCCTGCTCCTCATCAGTGATGTTGGTATATATTGTGTCAATCACTTGGTTCCAGCACCTGAACAGTGACATGGGGACATATTGGGGCAATCTCCTGGGTCCTGTTGCTGATCAGTGATGTTGGTATATATTAGGACAATGCGCTGGGTCCTGCTCCTGATGAGTGATGCTCGTATATATTGGGGTAATCCCCTGGGTCCTGCTACTGATCAGTGATGCTGGGATATCGTGGGGCTATCTCCTGGGTCCTGTTCCTGATCAGTGATGTTAGTGTATAGTCGGTCAATGCGCTGGGTCCTGCTCTTGATGAGTGATGCTGGGATATATTGGGATAATTCCCTGGGTCCTGCGACTGATGAGTGATGCTGGGATATATTGGGGTAATTCCCTGGGTCCTGCTCCTAATCTGTGATGCTGGGATGTATTGGAGCAATCCCCTGGATTTTGCTCCTGATCTGTGATGCTGGGATATATTTAGGCAATGTCCTGGTTCCTGCACCTGATCAGGGATGCTGATATATATTGGGACAATCCGCTGGTTCCTGCTCCAGATCAGTGATGTTGGGATAAATTGTGGCTATCTCCTGGGTCCTGCTCCTGATCAGTGATGGTGATATATATTGGGGTAGTCCACTGGGTCCTGCCCCTGATCAGTGATGCTGGTCTCTATTGGGGTAATCCACTGTGTCCTGCTCCTGATCAGTGATGCTGGGATATATTGGGGCATTCATAGGATTCCTGCTCCTGGTCAGCGATGCTTCTATATATTGGGGCAATTCCCTGGACCCTGTTCCTGCTCAATCATGCTGGTATATATTGAGGCAATTCCCTGGGTCCTGCCCCTGATCAGTGATACTGGCATATATTGCGACAATCACTTGGTTCCTTCTCCTGATCAGTGATGTTGGGATATATTGTGGCAAACTCCTGGGTCCTGACCATGATCCGTGATGCTGGTGTATATTGGGGCAATTCCCTGGATCCTGTTCATGATCAGAGATGGTGGGATATATTGTGGTCATCGCCTGGGTCCTGCCCCTGCTTAGTGATGCTGCGATATATTATGGTAGTCCTCTGGGTCCTACTCCTGATCAGTGATGCTGTTATATATTGGTGCAATTCAATGGGTCCTGCAACAGATCAGTAATATTGTGATATATTGGGATAATCCCCTTTGCCCTGCTACTGATCAGTGATGCTGGGATATCGTGGGGCTATCCCTTTGGTCCTGTTCCTGATCAGTGATGTTAGTGTATATTCGGTCAATGCGCTGGGTCCTGCTCCTGATCAGTGATGTTGGGATAGATTGTGGTTATCTCCTGGGACCTACTCCTGATCAGTGATGCTGGTATATATTGGGGCAATCCCCTGGGTCCTGCTCCTGATCTGAGATGCTGGGATATATTGGGGCAATCCACTGGGTCCTGCTCCTGATCAGTGATGCTGGAATATATTGGGGCAATGCGCTGGGTCCTGCCCTTGATCAGTAATGCTGGTATATATTGGGGTAATCCACTGGGTCCTGCCCCTGATCAGTTATGCTGGTATATATTGGGGTAATCCACTGGGTCGTGCCCCTGATCAGTGATGCTGGGATATATTGGGGTAATCCCCTGGGCCACGATCCTGATCAGTGATGCTGGTATATATTGTGGCAATCACCTTGGTCCTGCTCCTTATCAGTGATGCTGGTATATATTGGGGCATTCTCTTGGGTCCTGCTCCTGATCAATGATGCTGGTATATATTGGGGCAATCATCTGGGGCCTGCCCCTGATCAGTGATGCTGGCACATATTGGGACAAGCCCCTGGTTCCTGCTCCTGATCAGTGATGCTGGTATATATTGGTGTAATCCACTGTGTCCTGCCCCTGATCAGTGATGCTGGTATATATTGGGGTAATCCACTGGGTCCTGCCACTAATCAGTGATGCTGGGATATATTGGGTTAATCCCCTGGGTCCTGCTCCGGATCAGTGATGCAGAGATATCTTCGGGCAATCCCCTGGGTCCTGCTCCTGATTAGTGACGTTGGGATATCTTGGGGCAATCACCTGGGTCCTGTTCCTGATCAGTGATGTTGGTATATATTCTGCCAATCTCGTCGGTCCTGCACCTGATCAGTGATGCTGGTATATCTTGGGGAAATCCCTGGCTCCTGCCTCTGATCAGTGATGCTGGGATATATTGGGATAATTCTCTGGGTCCTGCTCCTGATCAGTGATGCTGGGTTATATTGGGTTAATCCCCTTGGTCATGCTCCTGATCTGTGATGCTGGGATATATTGGGACAATCCCCTGGTTCCTGCTCCAGATCAGTGATGTTGGGATATATTGTGCCAATCTCGTCGGTCCTGCACCTGATCAGTGATGCTGGTATATCTTGGGGCAATACACTGTGTCCTGTTCCTGCTCAGTGATGCTGGTATATATTGGGACAATCCCCTGGTTCCTGCTCCAGATCAGTGATGTTGGGATATATTGTGCCAATTTCGTCGGTCCTGCACCTGATCAGTGATGCTGGTATATCTTGGGGCAATACACTGTGTCCTGTTCCTGCTCAGTGATGCTGGTATATATTGGGGCAATGAGCTGGGTCCTGCTCCTGATGAGTGATGCTGGTATATATTGGGGTAATCCACTGGGTCCGGACCCTGATCAGTGACGCTGGTATATACTGGGGTAATCCACTCCATCCTGACCCTGATCAGTGATGCTAATATATATTGGGGTAATCCACTGGGTCCTGCCCCTTATCAGTGATGCTGGTATATATTGGAGTAATGCGCTGGGTCCTGCTCCTGATCAGTGATGCTGGTATATGTTGGTGTAATTCACTGGGTCCTGCCCCTGATCAGTGATGCTGGTATATATTGGGGTAATCCACTGGGTCCTGCCACTGATCAGTGATGCTGGGATATATTGGGTTAATCCCCTGAGCCATGCTCCTGCTCAGTCATGCTGGTATATATTGGGGCAATCACCTGGTTCCTGCTCCCTATCAGTGATGCTCGTATATATTGGGGCATTCCCTTGTGTCCTGCTCCTGACCAGTGATCCTGGTATATATTGGGGCAATCACCTGGGTCCTGCTCCCGATCAGTGATGCTCGTATATATTGTGGCAATCTCCGAGGTCCTGCTCCTGATCAGTGATGTTGGGATATATTGTGGCAATCTTCTGGGTCCTGCTCCTGATCAGTGATGTTGATATATATTGGGTCAATCACCTGGGTCCTGCTCCTGATCAGTGATGCTGGTATATATTGGGGCAATCCCTTGGGTCCTACTCCTGATCAGTGATGTTGATATATATTGGGTCAATCACCTCGGTCCTGCTCCTGATCAGTGATGCTGGTATATATTGGGGCAATTCCCTGGGTCCTGCTCCTGATCATTGATGCTGGTATATATTGGGGCAATCCACTAAGTCCTGCCCCTGATCAGTGATGTTGGGATATATTGGGGTAATCCCCTGGGTTTGCTCCTGATCAATGATGTTGGGATTTCTTGTGGCATTGTCCTGGGTCCTGCTCCTCATCAGTGATGTGGTATAAATTGTGGCAATCACTTGGTTCCTGCACCTGAACAGTGACACGGGGACATATTGGGCCAATCTCCTGGGTCCTGTTGCTGATCAGTGATGTTGGTATATATTAGGGCAATGCGCTGTATCCTGCTCCTGATGAGTGATGCTCGTATATATTGGGGTAATCCCCTCGGTCCTGCTACTGATCAGTGATGCTGGGATATCGTGAGGTAATTCCCTGGGTCTTGCTCCTAATCTGTGATGCTGGGATATATTGTGGCAATGTCCTGGTTCTTGCACCTGATCAGTGATGCTGTATATATTGGGGCAATCCGCTGGTTCCTGCTCCAGATCAGCGATGTTGGGATATATTGTGGCTATCTCCTGGGACCTGCTCCTGATCAGTGATGCTGGTATATATTGGGGCAATCCCCTGGGACCTGCTCCTGATCAGAGATGCTGGGATATATTGGGGCAATCCACTGTGTCCTGCTCCTGATCAGTGATGCTGGTATATATTGGGGCAATGCGCTGGATCCTGCTCATGATGAGTGATGCTGGTAGATATTGGGGTAATCCACTGGGTCCTGACCCTGATCAGTTATGCTGGTATATATTGGGGTAATCCACTGGGTCGTGCCCCTGATCAGTGATGCTGGGATATATTGGGGTAATCCCCTGGGCCACGATCCTGATCAGTGATGCTGGTATATATTGTGGCAATCACCTTGGTCCTGCTCCTTATCAGTGATGCTGGTATATATTGGGGCATTCCCTTGGGTCCTGCTCCTGATCAATGATGCTGGTATATATTGGGGCAATCATCTGGGGCCTGCCCCTGATCAGTGATGCTGGCACATATTGGGACAAGCCCCTGGTTCCTGCTCCTGATCAGTGATGCTGGTATATATTGGTGTAATCCACTGTGTCCTGCCCCTGATCAGTGATGCTGGTATATATTGGGGTAATCCACTGGGTCCTGCCCCTGATCAGTGATGCTGGTATATATTGGAGTAATGCGCTGGGTCCTGCTCCTGATCAGTGATGCTGGTATATGTTGGTGTAATTCACTGGGTCCTGCCCCTGATCAGTGATGCTGGTATATATTGGGGTAATCCACTGGGTCCTGCCACTGATCAGTGATGCTGGGATATATTGGGTTAATCCCCTGAGCCATGCTCCTGCTCAGTCATGCTGGTATATATTGGGGCAATCACCTGGTTCCTGCTCCCTATCAGTGATGCTCGTATATATTGGGGCATTCCCTTGTGTCCTGCTCCTGACCAGTGATCCTGGTATATATTGGGGCAATCACCTGGGTCCTGCTCCCGATCAGTGATGCTCGTATATATTGTGGCAATCTCCGAGGTCCTGCTCCTGATCAGTGATGTTGGGATATATTGTGGCAATCTTCTGGGTCCTGCTCCTGATCAGTGATGTTGATATATATTGGGTCAATCACCTGGGTCCTGCTCCTGATCAGTGATGCTGGTATATATTGGGGCAATCCCCTGGGTCCTACTCCTGATCAGTGATGTTGATATATATTGGGTCAATCACCTCGGTCCTGCTCCTGATCAGTGATGCTGGTATATATTGGGGCAATTCCCTGGGTCCTGCTCCTGATCATTGATGCTGGTATATATTGGGGCAATCCACTAATTCCTGCCCCTGATCAGTGATGTTGGGATATATTGGGGTAATCCCCTGGGTTTGCTCCTGATCAATGATGTTGGGATTTCTTGTGGCATTGTCCTGGGTCCTGCTCCTCATCAATGATGTGGTATAAATTGTGGCAATTACTTGGTTCCTGCACCTGAACAGTGACACGGGGACATATTGGGCCAATCTCCTGGGTCCTGTTGCTGATCAGTGATGTTGGTATATATTAGGGCAATGCGCTGTATCCTGCTCCTGATGAGTGATGCTCGTATATATTGGGGTAATCCCCTGGGTCCTGCTACTGATCAGTGATGCTGGGATATCGTGAGGTAATTCCCTGGGTCTTGCTCCTAATCTGTGATGCTGGGATATATTGTGGCAATGTCCTGGTTCTTGCACCTGATCAGTGATGCTGGTATATATTGGGGCAATCCGCTGGTTCCTGCTCCAGATCAGCGATGTTGGGATATATTGTGGCTATCTCCTGGGACCTGCTCCTGATCAGTGATGCTGGTATATATTGGGGCAATCCCCTGGGACCTGCTCCTGATCAGAGATGCTGGGATATATTGGGGCAATCCACTGGGTCCTGCTCCTGATCAGTGATGCTGGTATATATTGGGGCAATGCGCTGGATCCTGCTCATGATGAGTGATGCTGGTAGATATTGGGGTAATCCACTGGGTCCTGACCCTGATCAGTTATGCTGGTATATATTGGGGTAATCCACTGGGTCGTGCCCCTGATCAGTGATGCTGGGATATATTGGGGTAATCCCCTGGGCCACGATCCTGATCAGTGATGCTGGTATATATTGTGGCAATCACCTTGGTCCTGCTCCTTATCAGTGATGCTGGTATATATTGGGGCATTCCCTTGGGTCCTGCTCCTGATCAATGATGCTGGTATATATTGGGGCAATCATCTGGGGCCTGCCCCTGATCAGTGATGCTGGCACATATTGGGACAAGCCCCTGGTTCCTGCTCCTGATCAGTGATGCTGGTATATATTGGTGTAATCCACTGTGTCCTGCCCCTGATCAGTGATGCTGGTATATATTGGGGTAATCCACTGGGTCCTGCCACTAATCAGTGATGCTGGGATATATTGGGTTAATCCCCTGGGTCCTGCTCCGGATCAGTGATGCAGAGATATCTTCGGGCAATCCCCTGGGTCCTGCCCCTGATTAGTGACGTTGGGATATCTTGGGGCAATCACCTGGGTCCTGTTCCTGATCAGTGATGTTGGTATATATTCGGTCAATGCGCTGGGTTCTGCTCCTGATGAGTGATGCTGGGATATATTGGGGAAATCCCTGGCTCCTGCCTCTGATCAGTGATGCTGGGATATATTGGGATAATTCTCTGGGTCCTGCTCCTGATCAGTGATGCTGGGTTATATTGGGTTAATCCCCTTGGTCATGCTCCTGATCTGTGATGCTGGGATATATTGGGACAATCCCCTGGTTCCTGCTCCAGATCAGTGATGTTGGGATATATTGTGCCAATCTCGTCGGTCCTGCACCTGATCAGTGATGCTGGTATATCTTGGGGCAATACACTGTGTCCTGTTCCTGCTCAGTGATGCTGGTATATATTGGGACAATCCCCTGGTTCCTGCTCCAGATCAGTGATGTTGGGATATATTGTGCCAATCTCGTCGGTCCTGCACCTGATCAGTGATGCTGGTATATCTTGGGGCAATACACTGTGTCCTGTTCCTGCTCAGTGATGCTGGTATATATTGGGGCAATGAGCTGGGTCCTGCTCCTGATGAGTGATGCTGGTATATATTGGGGTAATCCACTGGGTCCGGACCCTGATCAGTGATGCTGGTATATACTGGGGTAATCCACTCCATCCTGACCCTGATCAGTGATGCTAATATATATTGGGGTAATCCACTGGGTCCTGCCCCTTATCAGTGATGCTGGTATATATTGGAGTAATGCGCTGGGTCCTGCTCCTGATCAGTGATGCTGGTATATGTTGGTGTAATTCACTGGGTCCTGCCCCTGATCAGTGATGCTGGTATATATTGGGGTAATCCACTGGGTCCTGCCACTGATCAGTGATGCTGGGATATATTGGGTTAATCCCCTGAGCCATGCTCCTGCTCAGTCATGCTGGTATATATTGGGGCAATCACCTGGTTCCTGCTCCCTATCAGTGATGCTCGTATATATTGGGGCATTCCCTTGTGTCCTGCTCCTGACCAGTGATCCTGGTATATATTGGGGCAATCACCTGGGTCCTGCTCCCGATCAGTGATGCTCGTATATATTGTGGCAATCTCCGAGGTCCTGCTCCTGATCAGTGATGTTGGGATATATTGTGGCAATCTTCTGGGTCCTGCTCCTGATCAGTGATATTGATATATATTGGGTCAATCACCTAGGTCCTGCTCCTGATCAGTGATGCTGGTATATATTGGGGCAATCCCCTGGGTCCGACTCCTGATCAGTGATGTTGATATATATTGGGTCAATCACCTGGGTCCTGCTCCTGCTCAGTGATGCTGGTATATATTGGGGCAATCCCCTGGGTCCTGCTCCTGATCATTGATGCTGGTATATATTGGGGCAATCCACTAAGTGTTGCCCCTGATCAGTGATGTTGGGATATATTGGGGTAATCCCCTGGGTTTGCTCCTGATCAATGATGTTGGGATTTCTTGTGGCATTGTCCTGGGTCCTGCTCCTCATCAGTGATGTGGTATAAATTGTGGCAATCACTTGGTTCCTGCACCTGAACAGTGACACGGGGACATATTGGGCCAATCTCCTGGGTCCTGTTGCTGATCAGTGATGTTGGTATATATTAGGGCAATGCACTGTATCCTGCTCCTGATGAGTGATGCTCGTATATATTGGGGTAATCCCCTGGGTCCTGCTACTGATCAGTGATGCTGGGATATCGTGAGGTAATTCCCTGGGTCTTGCTCCGAATCTGTGATGCTGGGATATATTGTGGCAATGTCCTGGTTCTTGCACCTGATCAGTGATGCTGGTATATATTGGGGCAATCCGCTGGTTCCTGCTCCAGATCAGTGATGTTGGGATATATTGTGGCTATCTCCTGGGACCTGCTCCTGATCAGTGATGCTGGTATATATTGGGGCAATCCCCTGGGACCTGCTCCTGATCAGAGATGCTGGGATATATTGGGGCAATCCACTGGGTCCTGCTCCTGATCAGTGATGCTGGTATATATTTGGGTAATCCACTGTGTCCTGCCCCTGATCAGTGATGCTGGTATATATTGGGGTAATCCACAGGGTCCTGCCCCTGATCAGTGATGCTGGGATATATTGGGGCAATCACCTGGGTCCTGCTCCTTATCAGTGATGCTGGTATATATTGGGGCATTCCTTTGGGTCCTGCCCCTGATCAGTAATGCTGGTATATATTGGGGTAATCCACTGGGTCCTGCCCCTGATCATTGATGCTGGGATATATTGGGGTAATCCCCTGGGCCATGCTCCTGATCAGTGATGCTGGTATATATTGTGGCAATCACCTGGGTCCTGCTCCTTATCAGTGACGCTGGTATATATTGGGGCAGTCCCTTGGGTCCTGCTCCTGATCAGTGATGCTGGTATATATTGGGGCAATCATCTGGGTCCTGCTCACGATCAGTGATGCTGGTATATATTGGGACAATCCCCTGGGTCCTGCTCCTGATCAGTGATGTTGGGATATATTGTGACAATCTCCTGGGTCTAGCTCCTGATCAGTGATGCTCGTATATATTGCGGCAATCTCCTGGGTCCTGCTCCTGATCAGAAATGCTGGGATATATTGGTTAATCCCCTGGGTCCTACTCCTGTTCAGTGATGTTGGGATATATTGGGGCTAACCCCTGGGTCCTGCCCCTGATTAGCGATGCTGGCATATATAATGGAGCAATTCCCTGTATCCTGCTCCTGATCAGTGATGTTGGTATATATTGGGGCAATTCCCAGGGTCCTGCCCCTGATCAGTGTTGCTGGCACATATTGGGACAAGCCCCTGGTTCCTGCTCCTGATCAGTGATGTTGGGACATATTGAGGCAAACTCCTGGGTCCTGTCCCTGATCAGTGATGCTGGTATATATTGGGTCAATCCCCTGGGCACAGCACCTGATATTTTATGCTGGTTTATATTGGGGCAATTCCCTGGATCCTGTTCCTGATCAGTGATGGTGGGATATATTGTGGTCATCGCCTGGGTCCTGCTCCTGCATAGTGATGCTGGGATATATTGTGGTAGTCCTCTGGGTCCTACTCCTGATCAATGATGATGGGATATATTGGGGTTATTTCCCTGGGTACTGCTCCTGAGCAGTGATACTGGTACATATTGGTGCAATCCACTGGGACCTGCCACAGATCAGTGATGTTGGGCTATTTTGGGGTAATCCCCTGGGTCCTGCTCCGGATCTGTGATGCTGGGATATCTTCGGGCAATCCCCTGGGTCCTGTTCCTGATCAATGATGCTGGTATATATTGGCAATGCGCTGGGTCCTGCTCCTGATCAGTGATGCTGGTATATATTGGTGTAATCCACTGGGTCCTGCCCCTGATCAATGATGCTGGTATATATTGGGGTAATGCACTGGGTCGTGCCCCTGATCAGTGATGCTGGGATATATTGGGTTAATCCCCTGGGCCATGCTACTGCTCAGTGATGCTGGTATATATTGAGGCAATCACCTGGTTCCTGCTCCCTATCAGTGATGCTTGTATATATTGGGGCATTCCCTCGTGTCCTGCTGCTGACCGTGATCCTGGTATATATTGGGGCAATCACCTGGGTCCAGCTCCCGATCAGTGATGCTGGTATATATTGTGGCAACCTCCTGGGTCCTGCTCCTGATCAGTGATGCTGGTATATATTGGAGCAATTCCATGTGTCCTGCTCCTGATCAATGATGTTAGTATATATTGGGTCAATCCCCTGTGTCCTGCTCATGATCAGTGATGCTGGTATATAATCGGGCAATCCCCTGGGCCCTGCTCCTGATCATTGATGCTGGAATATATTGGGGCAATCCATTAGGTCCTGCCCCTGATCAGTGATGTTGGGATATATTGTGGTAATCCCCTGGGTTTGCTCCTGATCAATGATGTTGGGATTTCTTGTGAAATTGTCCTGGGTCCTGCTCCTCATCAGTGATATTGGTATATATTGTGGCAATCACTTGGGTCCTGCACCTGAACAGTGATACGGGGACATATTGGGGCAATCTCCTGGGTCCTGTTGCTGATCAGTGATGTTGGTATATATTGGGGTAATCCCCTGGGTCCTGCTCCTGATCAGTGATGCTTTGATATATTGGGGCGATCCCCTGGGTCCTGCTCCTGATCAGCGACAGGGGATATATTGGTGCAATGCCCTGGGTCCTGTTCCTGATCAGTGATGTTTTCTATAATTTGGGGCAATCCCCTGGGTCCTGTCCCTGATCAGTGATGCTGAGATATATTCGGGCTATCCCCTGGGTCCTGCCACTGATCAGCGATTATCGGATATATTGGGGCAATCCCCTGGGTCCTGTTCCAGATCAGTGATGTTGGTACATATTGGCGTAATCACCTGGGTTCTGCCCCTGATCAGTGATGCTGGTATATCTTGGGGCTATCCCCTGGGACCTGCTCCTGCTCAGTGACACGGGTATATATTGCAGCAATCGCTGGGTCCTGCTCCTGATGAGTGATGCTGGTATATATTGGGATAATCCCCTGGGTCCTTCACCGATCAGTGAATCAGGGATATATTGGAGCAATCACCTGGGTCTTGCCCATGATCAGTGTTGCTGATATTTATTGGGGCAATCTCCTTGGTCCTGATCCTGATCAGTGATGCTGATATACATTGGGGCAATCCCCTGGATCGTGCCCTTCATCAGTGATGCTGCTATATATTGATGCAATCCCCTGTGTTCTGCTCCTGATCAGTGATGCTGGTATTTTTTGGGGTAACCCCTTGGGTCCTGCACCTGAACAGTGATGCTGGTATATCTTGGGGCAATCCCCTGGGTCCTGCTCCTGCTCAGTGACACGGGGATATATTGAGCAATGTCCTGGGTCCTGCTTCTGATCAGTGATGCTGGGATATATATTGTGGCAATGTCCTGGGTCCTGCTACTGATCAGTGATGCTGGGATATATTGGGTCAATCCCCTGCTTCCTGTTCCTGATCAGTGATGTTGGAATATATAGTGGTCATCCCCTGGGGCCTGCCCCTGATCAGTGATGCTGGGATAAATTTGAGTAATATCTTGTGTCCTGCTCCTGATCAGTGATCCTGGGATATATTGAGGTAATCCCCTGGTCCTGCTCCTGATCAGTGATGTTGTTGTATATTAGGGCTATCCCCTGGGTCCTGCTCCTGCTCAGTGACACGGGGATATATTGGGGCAATGCCCTGAGTTCTGTTCCTGATCAGTGATGTTTGGTATATATTGGGGCATTGCGCTGAGTCCTGCTCCTGATGAGTGATGCTTGTATATATTGGGGAAATCCCCTGGGTCCTGCCATTGATCAGTGATGCTGGTATATATTTGGGTAATCTCTTGGTTCCTGCTCCTGATCAGTGATGTTGGTATATATCGGGACAATTATCTGGGTCCTTCTCCTGATCAGTGATGCTCGTATATATTGATGCAATCCCCTTGGTCCTGATCCTGATCAGTGATGCTGGTATATAGTGTGGCAAACCCCTGGGTCCTGCCCCTCATCAGTGATGTTGCTATATATTGGGGCAATCCCCTGGGTCCTACCCCTGATCAGTGATACTGGTATATATTGGGCATCCCGCTGGTTCCTCCCCATGATCAGTGATGCTAGGATATATTGGGGCAATCCCCTGGGTCCTACCCCTGATCAGTGATGTTGGGATATATTGGGGTAATCCCCTGTGTCCTGCTCCTGATCAGTGAAGTTGGGATATATTGTGGTAATGCGATGGGTCCTGCTCCTGATCAGTGATGTTGGTATATATTGGGGCAATCCATTTTGTCCTGCACCTTAACAGTAATGCTGGAATATATCGGGGCAATCTTCTGGGTCCTGCTCCTGATCAGTGATGCTGGTATATATTGATGCAATCCCCTTGGTCCTGATCCTGATCAGTGATGCTGGTATATATTGGGGCAATCCCCTGCGTCCTGCCCCATATCAGTGATGCTGCTATATATTGGGGCAATCCCCTGAGTCCTACCCCTGATCAGTGATACTTGTATATATTGGGCAATCCCCTGGGTCCTACCGCTGATCAATGACGCTAGGATATATTGGGGCAATCCCCTGCGTCCTGCTCCTGATCAAAAATGCTGCTGTATATTGGTTGAATCCCCTGGGTGCTGCTCCTGATCAGTGATGCTGGTATATATTGGGGCAATCCCCTGGGTCCTGCTCCTGCTTAGTTATGTTGGGATATATTGGGCTAATCCCCTGTTTCCATCACCTGATCAGTGATGCTGGTATATATTGGGGCAATCCCCTGGGTCCTGACCCTGATCAGTGAAGTTTGGGATATATTGGCGTAATCCCCTGGGTCCTGCCCCTGATCAGTGATGCTGGTATATATTGGGGCAATCCCCTGGGTCCTGACCCTGACCAATGAAGTTTGGGATATATTGGCGTAATCCCCTGGGTCCTGCTCCTGATCAATGATGCTCGTATATATTGGGGCAATACCCTGGGTCCTGCTCCTGATCTGTGATGCTGGTATATATTGGGGCACTCCAAATGATACCGCTCCTGATCAGTGATGATGGTATATATTGGGGCCATTACCTGGGACCTACTCCTGATCAGTGATGCTGGTATATATTGTGGCAATCCCTTAGTTCCTGCCACTGATCACTGATGCTGTTATATATTGGGGCAATCCCATGAGTCCTGCCCCTGATCATGATTCTGGTATATATTGGGGTAATCCCCAGCGTCATGCCCCTGATCAGTAATGCAGGTATATATTGGGGTAATCCCCTGTGTCCAGCACCTGATCAGTGATTCTGGTAGTTATTGGGGTCATCCCCTGGGTCCTGACCATGATCAGTAATGCTGGTATATATAGGGGTAATCCCCTGGGTCATGCCACTGATCTGTGATGCTGGTATTTATTGGGGCAATCCCCTGAGTCCTGCTCCTGATCAGTGATGCTCGTATATATTGGGGCAATCTCCTGTGTCCTGCTCCTGATCAGTGATGCTGTTATATATTGGGGCAATCCCCTGGGTCCTGCTCCTGCTCAGTGATGCTGGTATTTATTGGGGCAATCCCCTGAGTCCTGCTCCTGATCAGTGATGCTGGTATATATTGGGGCAATCTCCTGTGTCCTGCTGCTGATCAGTGATGTTGTTATATATTGGGGCAATCCCCTGGGTCCTGCTCCTGATCAGTGATGCTGGTATATCTTGGGGCAATCCCCTGGGTCCTGCTCCTGCTCAGTGACACGGGGATATATTGAGCAATGTCCTGTGTCCTGCTTCTGATCAGTGATGCTGGGATATATATTGTGGCAATGTCCTGGGTCCTGCTACTGATCAGTGATGCTGGGATATATTGGGGCAATCCCCTGCTTCCTGTTCCTGATCAGTTATGTTGGAATATATCGTGGTCATCCCCTGGGGCCTGCCCCTGATCAGTGATGCTGGGATAAATTTGAGTAATATCTTGTGTCCTGCTCCTGATCAGTGATCCTGGGATATATTGAGGTAATCCCCTGGTCCTGCTCCTGATCAGTGATGTTGTATATTGGGGCTATCCCCTGGGTCCTGCTCCTGCTCAGTGACACGGGGATATATTGGGGCAATGCCCTGGGTTCTGTTCCTGATCAGTGATGTTTGGTATATATTGGGGCATTGCGCTGAGTCCTGCTCCTGATGAGTGATGCTTGTATATATTGGGGAAATCCCCTGGGTCCTGCCATTGATCAGTGATGCTGGTATATATTTGGGTAATCTCTTGGTTCCTGCTCCTGATCAGTGATGTTGGTATATATCGGGACAATTATCTGGGTCCTTCTCCTGATCAGTGATGCTCGTATATATTGATGCAATCCCCTTGGTCCTGATCCTGATCAGTGATGCTGGTATATAGTGTGGCAAACCCCTGGGTCCTGCCCCTCATCAGTGATGTTGCTATATATTGGGGCAATCCCCTGGGTCCTACCCCTGATCAGTGATACTGGTATATATTGGGCATCCAGCTGGTTCCTCCCCATGATCAGTGATGCTAGGATATATTGGGGCAATCCCCTGGGTCCTACCCCTGATCAGTGATACTGGTATATATTGGGCATCCCGCTGGTTCCTCCCCATGATCAGTGATGCTAGGATATATTGGGGCAATCCCCTGGGTCCTACCCCTGATCAGTGATGTTGGGATATATTGGGGTAATCCCCTGGGTCCTGCTGCTGATCAGTGATGTTGGGATATATCGGGGTAATCCCCTGTGTCCTGCTCCTGATCAGTGAAGTTGGGATATATTGGGTAATGCGATGGGTCCTGCTCCTGATCAGTGATGTTGGTATATATTGGGGCAATCCATTTTGTCCTGCACCTTAACAGTGATGCTGGAATATATCGGGGCAATCTTCTGGGTCCTGCTCCTGATCAGTGATGCTGGTATATATTGATGCAATCCCCTTGGTCCTGATCCTGATCAGTGATGCTGGTATATATTGGGGCAATCCCCTGCGTCCTGCCCCATATCAGTGATGCTGCTATATATTGGGGCAATCCCCTGGGTGCTACCCCTGATCAGTGATACTGGTATATATTGGGCAATCCCCTGGGTCCTACCGCTGATCAATGACGCTAGGATATATTGGGGCAATCCCCTGCGTCCTGCTCCTGATCAAAAATGCTGCTGTATATTGGGGGAATCCCCTGGGTGCTGCTCCTGATCAGTGATGCTGGTATATATTGGGGCAATCCACTGGGTCCTGCTCCTGCTTAGTGATGTTGGGATATATTGGGCTAATCCCCTGTGTCCATCACCTGATCAGTGATGCTGGTATATATATGGGCAATCCCCTGGGTCCTGACCCTGATCAGTGAAGTTTGGGATATATTGGCGTAATCCCCTGGGTCCTGCTCCTGATCAGTGATGCTGGTATATATTGGGGCAATCCCCTGTGTCCTGACCCTGATCAGTGAAGTTTGGGATATATTGGCGTAATCCCCTGGGTCCTGCTCCTGATCAATGATGCTCGTATATATTGGAGCAATACCCTGGGTCCTGCTCCTGATCTGTGATGCTGGTATATATTGGGGCACTCCACAGGATACCGCTCCTGATCAGTGATGATGGTATATATTGGGGCCATAACGTGGGACCTACTCCTGATCAGTGATGCTGGTATATATTGTGGCAATCCCCTAGTTCCTGCCACTGATCACTGATGCTGTTATATATTGGGGCAATATCCTGAGTCCTGCCCCTGATCATGATTCTGGTATATATTGGGGTAATCCCCAGCGTCATGCCCCTGATCAGTAATGCTGGTATATATTGGGGTAATCCCCTGTGTCCAGCACCTGATCAGTGATTCTGGTAGTTATTGGGGTCATCCTCTGGGTCCTGACCATGATCAGTAATGCTGGTATATATAGGAGTAATCCCCTGGGTCATGCCACTGATCTGTGATGCTGGTAATTATTGGAGCAATCCCCTGGGTCCTGCCCCCGATCAGTGATGCTGGGATATATTGGGGCAATCCCCTGAGTCCTGCCCCTGATCAGTGATGTTGAGTTATATTGGGGCAATCCCATGGGTCCTGACCCTGATCAGTGATGCTGGTACATATTTGGTCAATCCCCTGGGTCCTGCCACTGATCAGTGATGCTGGTATTTATTGGGGCAATCCCCTGAGTCCTGCTCCTGATCAGTGATGCTTTTATATATTGGGGCAATCTCCTGTGTCCTGCTCCTGATCAGTGATGCTGTTATATATTGGGGCAATCCCCTGGGTCCTGCTCCTGATCAGTGATGCTGGTATTTTTTGGGGCAATCCCCTGAGTCCTGCTCCTGATTATTGATGCTGGCATATATTTTGGCAATCCCCTGGGTCCTGCCCCTGATCAGTGAAGCTGTTGAATATTGGGGCAATCCCATGGGTCCTGCTCCTGATCAGTGATGCTGGTATATATTGGGGCAATCACCTGGGTCCTGCTCCTGATCAGTGATGCTGGTATATATTGGGGCAATCCCCTGGGTCCTGCCCCTGATCAGTGATGCTGGTATATATTGGGGCAATCCTCTTGGTCCTGCTCCTGATCAGTGATGCTGGTATATATTGGGTAAATCCCCTGGGTCCTGCTCTTGATCAGTGACACGAGAATATTTTTCGGCTAATCTCCTGTGTCCTGGTCCTGATCAGAGATGCTGTGAAATATTGAGCTAATCACTTGGGGGCTGATGCTGATTGGTGTGCAAAGCATTCTGCTGCAAAATTTTGAATGTTCGAGCAGATAAATGTTTGATCAGCAAGGTTAAGTGCCGTGGCAGATGGACCTGTTACAGCGGGTGCCTCGCCTCAAACTTTAAGAATGGTAATTTCAGAGTGGGCCTTGGATCCGAAATTAAGCAAGGACCTGTTTAAATTCCGATTTAAACTCACCCGGCCAGCGCGAATGGGGCGGGATCAAGTCTGACACCGGCTTTACTCCCAATCCAATTGCACACAACATTGAATTCAATGGGAAGCAAAGCGGCCGGCCTGTAAAATTTGTCCGACCAGAATTCGCCTTGTTCCCGTCTGGATGTTGTGGTTCAAGTTTTATCTGAAATCAGATGGAAATGTCAGGGAAAATGAGTGAATTAAAACTGTCAATTAGACATTTGAAAATAAACATCAGCCATGAGATGGGTCGAAATAGGTGAGAGCGCTAATCATTCTCAGAGGATATACTTCTAACTAAAGAGTTCAGCACAAAGTACAGAGGAGGACACCGGGCCATGAGGAGTGAGTGGTCTGTTTGGGCGGTCAAACTCCAGCAAGCAGCATAGACAGAGTAAGGCTGAATGTTGTCTTTCGAGGCAAGAAACATCTGGGGTGTGATATAAGACCAGAAAAATGCACCAAATGAGAATATTATGAAATCACCTGTGGCACATGAGGTAAGTCTATTGTGAAAACTCAAAAAGGTCTCAAATCCTTTGGGGCAGGAAGAGGGAGACATATTTCAAAAAATGGGTATTCGAAATAATAGCGGAATTTTCCCTTTTGCTCCTTGCTATTTAATGCCAGTAGTGGATTGACTGAGGGGTTTCTCCTTTGCCCCATTTCAGTCATTGATCATTGGGGCAACATTTCAACTTTGGCGAAAAGTATACCGGATGCTCTCGCATGAGCCAATGTTTCTAAAACCCTACTCGGTTTTGCTACCCATTTAAATCAATGAAAAGGAAATTACTGAGCTGTGCACAATCTGTCTGTCTGTATGTCTAAATGTTTGTCTATCTCCGCATTAATCGCTATCTCTCTATATCTCCATGTCTCTATCTCCATAAAATATCTATCTATCTGTCCATATATATAAAAATATCTGCCTCTCCCTCCTTATCTCACTTTCTGTATCTCTGTCAATCTGTCAATAAAACTGCATCTGTCTGACGGTCTGTCTCTCTGTCTGTCTGTCTATCTATCTCTCTTCCCATCCCTTTAACTCTATCTATCTCTTTCTAATAATTCCTTTAATATGAGAATTTCCACTTATATCGCAAAGCTAGTCACGCCAGTTACTATGATTGGGCTGAGGGTGAAACTAACAATGTGAACTTCCACCTTGAAATTGAGTAGGTATCTGAATGGAAGCGGATCGATGCTATTCTGCTGTTTTCCAACTGTGGGTAATAACTGAATGGGTTACAAGTTGATCGATGGAATATAAAGCGACTAAATCATAATAGAATTTAGTCTAAACATTACTCCATTTACAATCAATTGGAAGTAAAATCAAGCGGAATGATTTTTGGCCAATTGCAGAGCTGTATCATTCAGTTTCCCCAATAGGTATAAAAACAATATCCTTAAAGGAATGAATAACTGTCTGATTTGAAGTGATACGGTTAACACTGTCTAACAATTAATAACCCTGTCCGGAGCACACAATGATAATCGGACGGGGAACAGACCGCTCAGCAATAATAGAACACTTCCCATTCACCTTCCTTTAATTCAATGCAAGGACTATGGCTGGTTAATAAAAGGGACGGATTATTATCTGAATGGTGACAGATTAGGAAAATCGGAGGTGTAACGAGACCTGTGTGTCATGGTACATCAGGCATTGAAAGTTGGCATGCAGGTACAGCAGGCGGTTAAGAAACAAATGGTATGTTGGCTTTCATTGAGTAAAGGGGCATCGATATGTTACTACAGTTATACAGGGCCTTGGTGAGGCCACACCTGGAGTAATTTGTACAGTTTGGCTCTCCTAACTTGAGGAAGGAGATTCTTGCTATTGAGGGAGTGCAGGGAAGGTTCTCCAGACTGATTCCCGGGATGGCGGGACTGACATATCAAGAAAGACTGGATCAATGGGGATTGTATTCACTGGAGTTCAGAAGAATGAAAGGGGATCTCATAGAAACGTTTACAATTCTGACGGGTTTAGACAGGTTAGATGCAGGAAGAATGTTCCCAATGTTGGGGAAGTCCAGAACCAGGGGTCACAGTCTGAGGATGAGGGGTAAGCCATTTGGGACCGAGATGAGGAGAACATTCTTCAACCAGAGATTGGTGAACCTGTGGACTTCTCTACCACAGAAAGTTGTCGAGGCCAATTCACTAAATATATTCAAAAACGAGTTAGATGTAGTCCTTAAATCTCGGGGGATCAAGTGTGTGGCGAGAAAGCAGGAATGGGGTACTGAAGTTGCATGTTCAGCCATGAAGTCATTGAATGGCGGTGCAGACTCGAATGGACGAATGTCCTACTCCTGCACCTATTTTCTATGTTTCTATATTATGGAAATCATTCTCCACTCCCTTTTGATTCCACTGGCCTTATCAGTTGTCGTTTAACGCCAAGATGATAACGATTCAAATCTGCTTCCAGGACTCAGAGTAGACAGCAGACGATAAACTATTGATTAAGTCAATCACCCAGTGACAATGTCGAGGGAACAATATACTTTCATTCGCATAACAAGAGGAATAAACTGAATACAATGAATTGTTGTATATGGAGACTTGTGTAATGAACACAATGTTTACAGTTAAATATATTTACATAATGAAATAGAGATATGGTAATTTGCAAGGAACATCGACAGAAACTGGGATTTTAACGTTAAAACCGGAATGCAATTAAAATGGTTACATAATTAATATCTGGAACCTGAGACTTACCAGAAACACCAGTAAAAGCGAGGGCTGGAAAATACATTTTCTGTGTACGTTTAATTATCCTCCATATCTTATATCCAACTGACTGACTCCGATCCATTCGTTCTACACCTGCAGAACGCTGCTTCGGTTTGTTCTGCAGACCAAACTGCGAGTGACAATTTGGGCTAACAAATTGAGTGAATGCCCTTGTGTCAGGCGGGATAAATCTCCACTGATATCATTAGGGTGTAAGGAGAATGATATTAGTTGCTGCGACTAAACAAACAGATTAACATCATCACTTTTTAGAATAAATGTTGCAATATCACATTTACATTTAGTCAGATATTGCACAGATGGAAAGTAAATCTCCCCAAAGTCCAGGGAAGAAAAGACTATGTGAAATTTTCAGTCCGACAGCACTGGGTGATCGAGAACAGGTTTGCTTCAGGATTATGATTAATTCTTTTATAATGTGGTTCGGTTATTTCAGAACATTTCTCTCTAATTCTCAGTATGCACTTTAAGTTTAGTCTAGGGAACACGACGTAAACCACCTCACAGTCTGAAAAACAACGACGCACCACCCTACATTGATGGTGTTACTGAGCTAATTTTGCATGCATACCGTCACTTTCCATTTAATTCCCTAGGCTTCGATCTTCTTCAGGACCTCTGGTGTGTCACTTTGTCGAATACATTCGCAACATCCATAGATACAAAATCAACTACATCAGGTCAAATAATGGGAAGAAAACCTTCTGCTGATTACCAATTACCGCCCTCCCTCAGCTGATGAATCAATTCTTCTTCATGTTGAACACCACTTGGAAGAAGCACTGAGCATACAATGGGCATAGAATGTAATCTGGGTATGGGATTTCAATGACCATCACCACGAGTGGCTCAGTAGCACCATTATTTACCGTGCTGGACGGGTCTTGAAGGTCATAGTTGCCAGACAGGCCTTTCGCAACACAAAAGTGGCGTGCAATGTCAACCTCCAACAATAGAGAGTCGAACCACCTTCCCTTGACACTCAACAGCATTACCATCGCGGATTCCCCGACTATCAAATCCTGGGGGTCACTATTGAGGAGAAACTTAACTTGGCCAGCTACATAAATAATGTGGCAACAACAGCACGTAGGAGGCTGGGTATTCTTGGCGAGTTTCACACCTCCTCAATCAGATTTACTACCATCTACAAGGCACATGACAGGTGTGTGATGGAATACTCTCCACTTGCCCTGGATGAGTGCAGCTTCAACAACACTCAAAAAGCTCGAAGCCATTCAGGAAAAATCAGCCAGATTGATTGGCAAAGCATCCACCACCTAAAGATTCACTCACTCCAAGACCAGTGGACCGTGGCTGCAGTGTGTGCCATCTACAAGATACACTGCAGCAACGCGCCGAGGCTTCTTCAAAAGCACCTCGCAAACCCGCAACATCTACCAGTTAGAAGGAGAAGGGCCGCAGGTGCATTGGAACATCATCACTTGGAAGTCCCCCTCCAAGCTACACAGCAACCTGATATGGTAATATTTTGCCGTTCCTCCATCGTCGCATGGTCAAAGTTCTGGAACTCACTCCCCAATAGTACTTTTGTCACCAACACAGCAACAGTTCCAGAAGACGCTTAACCACCACCTGCACAAGGGTAATTACGCGATGGGCTATTAATGCTGGCTTTGCCTGCGATGACCATAATGAATAAAAAAATCTAGGGTTCCCCACTTATATCCGTTGATTTGTATTACACGTCGGAGGACTCGAAATTCTCGACACAGAGTTTGCTAGATACTTGTGCAGAGCATAATTCTGGCCAGAGGTGAAGGCTTTCCTTTGCCACCAACCTCAAAATACGGGGTATTAATTGGCATAGAATTATTGTGAATGAAGAAAGGGCGCGGTATTTGTAAAATATATTGAGGCGAGCATTTTTAGCCAGCACTTAGCAAGACAAACAAGACAGGGAGAAGTTCTGAACTTAGTTTCAGTGAATGAAGTTGGGTGGGTGATTGAGAGTATTTTGGTGGTATTGATCATATTTCAGTAAGATTTATAGTAGTTATATAAAAGGAGAAAGATAGACTAGGAGAGACATTTTTCTATTGGGGAATGGCCAATTTTACTGAGGTGCGATGTGATTGATGGAACGTGTAATGGAAACTACTGAAGGTAAACCAGTATCGGAATATTGTGAGGCATTCAATGAGGAAATAGTGAGGGTTCAGAGAAAATATCTTCCTATAATGAAAAAGCGTGGGACTCAACATCTAGAGCTTCCTGTCTGTCAATTAATAAGATAATGCAAAAAGGGAGCTTATGTCAGATACAGAAATCTAAATACTGCAGAAACCCAAGCGGAATGCAGAACGTGGAATTAAAAAGGAAATTGAGAAAGCATGAATAAACATTGGCAAGTGCAATCAAAGCTAACACAAACATGTTTTATAAATACATAAAGGGCAAAAGCCTAGCTAAAGAAAGTGTATGGTCTATTAGAGACCAAAAAAGTAACATTTGTATGGATTTGGAAGACGTGGGAATGTTCCTCAATTAATAATTTGTACCAGTCCTCACAACGGACACGATGCAGACATATCAGTTAAGAGGTTGGTGTGTAAAATATTCGATTAGATGAACGTAGTGAAATAGGAAATGTTATAGAGTTTATCGTATATGAAAGAATATTCTTCACGAGGCTCAGAAGAAATGTATCCCAGGCTGTTACGATAATCAATGGAGGAAATAGCGTAGGCTCTGACCATCAATTTCCAATCCGCGCTGGGTAAAGGTGTGGTGCCGGAACACTGGTGGATTGCTAAAGTTGCACCATTGTTTAAAATGGAGAAAGGTATTCACCTAGCCTAACATAGACAGTGGGAAAATAATTGGAAAAAAGTCTGAGGTACAGTATTAATCATCATGTGAAAAGGCACGGATTAATCAAGGACAGTCAGCATGGATTTGTTAAGGGACAGACATGCCTAACTAATTTGATTGCATTTTTTGAGGAGGTAACAAGGAGAATCTATGAGGGCAGAGCGTTAGATGTAGTCTGCATGGATTGTATCCATTTCTTGAAACAAACTCCCACATGGAATAAAATTAGAAACCTTGGGATCGAAAGGAAAGTGTCAAGTTGGATCCATAACTGTCCCAGTGGCAGGAAGCAACGGGTAATGGTTGACGGGTGTTTGTGACTGCAAGACTGTCGCCAGTGGGGTTCGGCTGCGCTCAGTAATAGGTCCCTTGCGTTTGTTTTATACATCAATGATTTAGGGCTAGACTTCCCATTACTTTCTGCCCGTTACCGACAACTTACCTCCCATTTAAACGTCTGATGTTATAATGCCTGTTTATCTCCTATTTACCCAAAAATGGTAACTAACTTCCATTCATCACCCATTTATTACCCATTTACTACTAGCATTAGTTTAGGCATCAAGTTAACGCCGAGAGTTAATTTAACCGCCCGCCCATATTTTTATGACATCAACGCTCAGAATACAGTTTTTTAAAGAAACTAATGCCCAGAGGGTGAGGAAGTAGTGTCTCAAACGAGCGTACTATGCTTAAACAAAGGGGCCTACAGTGAGATAAGGGTAGAGTTGGCTGAAGTAGACTGGCAACACAGATTAAACAGTGGCACAATTGAGCAACATTGGAGGACTTTAAAGGAGCTATTTCATGGTGCTCAGCAAAAATATATTTACGTGAAAATGAAGGGCGGTAAGAGAAGGGATAACCAGTCGTGGATAACCAAGGAAATAAAGGAGAGTATCAAATTAAAAACCAATGCGTATAAGGTGGACAAGGTTAGTGGGATACTAGAAGATTGGGGACATTTTAAACGACAGCAAAGAATTACGAAGAAAGCAATAAAGAAAGGAAAGATAGATTACAAAAATAAACTTGTGCAAAACATAAAAACAGATAGTAAAAGCTTTTACAGATATATAAAATGGAAAAGAGTGACTAAAGAAAATGTTGGTCCCTTAGAAGATGAGAAGGGGGATTTAATAATGGGAAATATGGAAATGGCTGAGACCTTAAACAATAATTTTGCTTCGGTCTTCACAGTGGAAGACACAAAATCCATGCCAAAATTGCTGGTCACGGGAATGTGGGAAGGAAGGACCTTGAGATAATCACTAACACTAGGGGGTAATACTGGACAGGCTAATGCGACTCAAGGTAGACATGTCCCTGGGTCCTGATGAAATGCATCCCAGGGTATTAAAAGAGATGGCGGAAGTTATAGCAGATGCATTCGTTATAATCTTCCAAAATTCTCTGGATTCTGGGGAGGTACCATCAGATTGGAAAGCAGCTAATGTAACGCCTCTGTTTATAAAAGAGGATCGACAAAAGGCAGGTAACTATAGGCCGGTTAGTTTAACATCTGCAGTGGGGAAAATGCTTGAAGCTATCATTCAGGAAGAAATCGCGGTACATCGAGATAGGAATAGTGCAATCAAGCAGACGCAACATGAATTCATGAAGGAGAAATCATGTTTAACTAATTACTGGAATTCATTGAGGATATAACGAGCATGGTGGATAGAGGTGTACCGATGGATGTGGTGTATTTAGATTTCCAAAAGGCATTCGATAAGGTGCCACACAAAAGGTTACTGCCGAAGGTAAAGATAAGCAGAATCACAGGAAATGTATTAGCTTGATCGAGAAATGGCTGGCTAACAGAAAGCAGAGAGTCGGGATAAATGGGTCCATTTCGGGTTGGCAATCTGTGGTTAGTGATGTGCCACAGGGATAGATGCTGATCAACAACTGTTTACCATGTACAGAGATGACCTGGAAGAGGTGACAGAGTATAGTGTAACAAAATTTGCAGATGACACAAAGATTAGTGGAATGCGGGTTGTGTGGAGGACACAGAGAGGCTGCGAAGAGATTTAGATAGGTTAAGCGAATGGGCTAGGGTTTTGCAGATGGAATACATTGTCGCAAAATGTAAGGCCATCCACCTTGGTATAAAAACAGTAAAAGGGAATATTATTTGAATGGTGAGAAATTACATCATGCTGCGGTGCAGAGGGACCTGGGTTCCTTGTGCATGAAACCCAACAATTAGTTTGCAGGTGCAACAGGTAATCAGGAAGGCGAATGGAATGTTGTCCTTCATTGCGAGAGGCATGGCGTAAAAAGCCGGGAGGTCCTGCTGCAATTGTACAGCGTATTGGTGATGCCGCACCTGGAGTACTGTGTGCAGTTTTGGTCACCTTACTTAAAAATGGAGAGACGAGCTTTGGAGGGGGTACAGAGACCATTCACTAGGCTGATTCCGGAGATGAGTGGGTTACCTTATGATGATAGATTGAGTAGACAGGGTCTTTATTTGTTGGAGTTCAGGAGGATGAGGTGTGATCTTATAGAAACATTTAAAATAATGAAAGGGATAGACAAAATAGAGGCAGAGAGATTGTTTCCACTGGTTGGGGAGACTAGAACTAGGGGGCACAGCCTTGAAACACTGGGGAGCCAACTTGAAACCGAGTTGAGAAGGAATTTCTTCTCACAGATGGCTGTGAATCTGGGGAATTCTCTGCCCAAGGACACAGTTGAGGCTAGCTCATTGAATGTATTCAAATCAAAGTCAGATAGATTTTTAACCAATAAGGGAATTAAGCGTTATGGGGAGCGGGCGGGTAAGTGGAGCTGAGTTCACGGCCAAATCAGCCATGATCTTGTTGAATGGTGAAGCAGGCTCGAGGGTCTAGATGGCCTACTCATATTCCTAATTCTTATGTTCTATGTTCTTATGTTACGACTGGGATATGGCGAGAAACGTTAGTGGCAGTTGTGTACAGAACTGTAAACTGCAGTAGTGATGTTTGGGAGGGCATCAAACAGGAAATTAGGGGAGCATGCAATAAAGGTGCAGCAGTTAACATGGGTGACTTTAACATGCATAGAGATTGGGCGAACCAAACTGGAAGCAATACGATGGAGGAGGATTTCCTGGAGTGCATAAGGGATAGTTTTCTAGGCCAATATGTCGAGGAACCAACTAGGGGGAGGCCATCTTAGAATGGGTGTTGTGTAATGAGAGAGGATTAATTAGCAATCTCATTGTGCGAGGCCCCTTGTGGAAGAGACCGTCAAGAAACCGTCAATAATTCAGAGACCATGTTCCAGAACATAAAGAAGGATAACTTTGAAGGTATGAGGCGTAAATTGGCTAGGATAGATTGGCGAATGAAACTTAAGGGGTTGACAGTGGATGGGCAATGGCAGACATTTAGAGACCGCATGGATGAACTACAAGCATTGTACATCCCTGTCTGGCATAAAAAATAAAAAAGGAAGGTGGCTCAACCGGTGCTATCAAGGGAAATCAGGGATAGTATTAAAGCCAAGGAAGTGGCATACACATTGTCCAGAAATAGCAGTGAACCGGGGGACTGGGAGAAATTTAGAACTCACTAGAGGAGGACAAAGGATTTGATTAGGGCAGGGAAAATAGAGTACGAGTGGAACCTTGCAGGGAACATTAAGACGGATTGCAAAAGCTTCTATAGATATGTAGAGAGAAAAAGGTTAGTAAAGAGAAATGTAGGTCCCCTGCAGTCAGAATCAGTGGAAGTCATAACAGGGAGCAAAGAAATGGCAGACCAATTGAAAAATTACTTTGGTTCGGTAATCAGTAAGGAGGACACAAACAACCTTACGGATATAAAAGGGGTCAGAGGATCTAGTGAGAAAAGGAACTGAGGTAAATCCTTATTAGTCGGGAAATTGTGTTGGGGAAATTGATGAGATTGAAGGCCCATAAATCCCCAGGGTCTGATGGACTGCATCCCAGAGTAGCTAAGGAGGTGGCCTTGGAAATAGCGGGTGCATTGACAGTCATTTTCCTACATTCCATAGATTCTGGATCAGTTCCTATGGAGTGGACGGTAGCCAATGTAACCCCACTTTTTAAAAAAGGAGGGAGAGAGAAAACAGTGAATTATAGAGCGGTTAGCCTGACACTGATAAAGGGTTAAATGATGGAATCAATTATTAAGGATGCCATAGCAGCGCATTTCGAAAGAGGTGAAATGATATGTCCAATTCTGCATGGATTTGTGAAAGGGAAAGCTTCTGGAATTTTTTGAGGATGTTTCCAGCAGAGTGGACAATGGAGAACCAGTTGATGTGGTCTATTTGGCCTTACAGAAGACTTTCGACAAGGTCCCACGCAAGAGATAAATGTGCAAAGTTAAAGCAGAAATGGGATTTGGGGGTACTGTGCCGACGTGGATTGAGAACTGGTTGTGAAACAGGAAGCAAAAAGTAGGAGTGGCAGGCCATTTCAGAATGGCAGGCAGTGACTAGTGGGGTACCACAAGGTTCTATGCTGGGGCCCCAGCTATTTACATTGTACAGTAATGATTTAGACAATGGGATTAAATGTAATATCTCTAAATTTGCGGATGACGCTAAGTTGGGTTGCAGTGTGAGCTGCAAAGAGGATGCTGTGAGGCTGCAGAGTGACTTGGATAGGTTAGATGAGTGGGCAAATGCATGGCAGATGAAGTATAATGAGGATAAATGTGAGATTATCCACTTTGGTAGTAAAAACAGAGAGATACATTATTATCTGAATGTGACAGATTTGGAAAAGGGGAGGTGCAACGAGACATGGGTGTCATGGTACATCAGTCATTGAAGGTTGACATTCAGGTACAGCAGGCGATTAAGAAAGCAAATATCATGTTGGCCTTCATAGCGAGGGGATTTGAGTACAGGGGCAGGGAGGTGTTACTGCAGTTGTACAGGGCATTGGTGAGGCCACACCTGGAGTATTGTGTACAGTTTTGGTCTCCTAACTTGAGGAAGGACATTCTTGCTATTGACGGGGTGCAGTGGAGGCTCACGAGACTGATTCCCGGGATGGCGGGACTGACATATCAAGAATGACTGGATCAACTGGGCTTGTATTCACTGGAGTTCAGAAGAATGAGAGGGGATCTCATAGAAACGTTTAAAATTCTGATGGGTTTAGACAGCTTAGATGCAGGAAGAATGTTCCCGAAGTTGGGGAAGTCCAGAACCAGGGGTCACAGTCTAAGTATAAGGGGAAAGCCATTTCGGACCGATGTGAGGAGAAACATTGTCACCCAGAGAGTGGTGAACCTGTTGAATTCTCTACCACAGAAAGTTGTTGAGGCCAATTCACGAAATATATTCAAAAAGGAGTTAGATGTCGTCCTCACTACAAGGGGGATCAAGTATATGGCGAGAAAGCAGGAATGAGGTACTGAAGTTGCATGTTCGGCCATGAACTCATTCAATGGTGGTGCTGTATAGAAGGGCCGAATGGCCTACTCCTGCACATACTTTCTATGTTTCCATGCCATGTTTCTATGACAGGACTGTGACCCTGTGGGACTGGACTGTAGTCCCTGTGAGACTGGACTGTGACCCCTGTGGAACTGGACTGTGATCCCTGTGGGACTGGGCTGTGATCCCTGTTGGATAGGAATGTGAACCCAATGGGACTGGAATGTGATCCCTGTGGGACAGGACTGTGATACTTGTGCGTGTGGACTGTGTGCCCCGTGGGACAGGACAATGATCCCTTTGTGACTGGACTGTGATGCATGTGGAACTGGACTGTGATCCCTGTGGAACTGAACTGTGACCCTGTGGGAGTGGACTGTGATCCCTGTGGGGGTGGATTCTGACTGCTGTGGGTCAGAACTCTGACCCCTGTGGGACTGGACCGTGATGCGTGTGGGACTGGACTATAATCCCTGTGAGACTGGACTGTGATCCCTGTGGGACTGGACTGTGACCACTGTGAGACAGGACTGTTACCCCTGTGGGACTGGAATGAGATCCCAGTGGGACTGGACAATGATCCCTGTTCGACTGGACTGTGATCTCTGTGGAACTGGACTGTGATCCCTGTGGAACTGAACTGTGACCCTGTGGGAGTGGACTGTGATCCCTGTGGGGGTGGATTCTGACTGCTGTGGTTCAGGACTCTGACCCCTGTGGGACTGGACCGTGATGCGTGTGGGACTGGACTGTGATACCTGTGGGACTGGACTGTGATCCAAATGGGACTGGAATGTGATCACTGTGGGACTGGACTGTTATGCCTGTGGGACTGAGCTGTGATCCCTGAGGGAGTGGACTGTGATCCATGTGGGACTGAACTGTGATCCATGTGGGACTGGACTGTGACCTCTGTGGGGCTGGACTGTGATTCATGTGGTACTGGACTGTGACCCCTGTGGGACTGGACTTTGATCCCTGTGGGACTGGACTGTGTCCTCTGTGGGACTGGACTGGGATCCACGTGGAACTGGACTGTGATCCCTGTGGGACTGGACTGTAGTCTCTGTGCGACTGGACTGTGACGCCTGTGGGACTGGACTGTGATCCCTGTGCGACTGGACTGTGATTCCTGTGCGAGTAGACTGTGATTCCTGTGGGACTGAACTATGATCCCTGTTGGACTGGACTGTAGTCTCTGGGACGGGACTGTGATCCCTGTGGGACAGGACTGTGATCCCTGTGGGACTGGACTGTGATCCATGTGGGACTGGACTGTGATCCCTGAGGGACTGCACTGTGATCCCTGTGGCACTGGACTGTGATCCCTGTGGGACTGGACTGTGATCCCTGTGGGACTGGACTGTGATCCCTGAGGGACTGCACTGTGATCCCTGTCGGACTGGACTGTTATCCCTGTGGCACTGGACTGTCATTCCTGTGGGACTGGACTTTGATCCCTTTGGGACTGGACTGTGATCCCTTTGGGACTGGACTGTGATACCTGTGGGACTGGACTGTGATCCCTGAGGGACTGCACTGTGATTCCTGTAGGACTGGACTGTGATCCGTTTGGGAATGGACTGTGATCCCTGTGGGACTGGACTGTGATCGCTGAGGGACGTTACTGTGATCCCTTTGGGACTGGACTGTGATCCCTGTGGGACTGGACTGTGATCCGTTTGGGACTGGACTGTGACCCCTGTGGGACTGAACTGCTATCCCTGTGGTACCGGAGTTTGACCCGTATGGGACTGAACTGCGACCCCTATGGGATTAGCCTCCGATCCCTGTGGACTGGATTGTGATTCCTGTGGGACTGGACTGTGATCATTGTGGGAATGGACTGTGATCCCTATGCGACTGGACTGTGACCCCTGTGGGACTGGACTGTGAGCCCTGTGGGACTTGACGGTGATCCCTGTGGGACCGTTCTTTGATCCCTGTAGGACTGGACTGCAATCTCTGTGGGACTGGATTTTGATCCCTGTGTGTCTTGACTGTGACCCCTGTGGGACTGGACCGTGATCCCTGTGGGACTGGACTGTGACCCCTGTGGTACTGGACTTTGACCCCTGTGGGATTGCACTGTGATTCCTATGGGATTGCACTGTGATCCCTGTGGAACTGGACTGTGATCCCTGTGGGACAGGACTGTGATCATTGTGGGACTGGACTGGACTGTGACCCCTCTGGGACTTGATTGTGATCCCTGTGGGACAGGGCTGTAATGCCTGTGGGACAGGTCTGTGATCCCTGTTGGAGTGGACTGTAGGCCGATAAATCCCCAGAGCCGAATGGACTGCATCCCAGAGTGTTTAAGGACATAGCGGATGCATTGACAGTCATTTTCCAACATTCCCTCTACTCTGGATCAATTCCGATGAAATGGAGTGTAGGCAATGTAACCCCACTTTTTAAAAAAGGAGTGAGAGAGGAAAAAAAGTGATAATAGACCGGTCAGCCTGACCTCAGTAGTGCGTAAAAGGATGGAATCAATTATTAAAATATCATCGCAGCGCACTTGGAAAGAGGTGACATGATGGGTCCAAGTCAGTATGGATTTGTGAAAGGGAAATCATGCTTGACAAATCTTCTGGAATTTTTGAGGATGTTTCCAGTAAAGTGGACAAGGGGAGAACCAGTTGATGTGGTATATTTGGACTTTCAGAAGACTTTCGACAAGGTCCCACACAATAGATTAATGTGCAAAATTAAAGCACATGGGATTGGGGGTAGTGTGCTGACATGGACTGAGAACTGGTTGTCAGACAGGAAGCAAAGAGTAGGAGGAAATGGGTACTTTTCAGAATGGCAGGCAGTGACTAGTGTGGTACCGCAAGGTTCTGTGCTGGGGCCCCAGCTGATAACACTGTACATTAATGATTTAGAGTAGTTGATTAAATGTAGTAGCTCCAAATTTGCGGATGACACAAAGTTGGGTGGAAGTGTGAGCTGCGAGGAGGATGCTATGAGGCTGCAGAGTGACTTGGATAGGCTAGGTGAGTGGGCAAATGCATGGCAGATGAAGTATAATGTGGATAAATGTGAGTTTATCCAATTTGGTGGTACAAAACAGAGAGACAGACTATTATCTTAAAGGTGACAGCTTAGGAAAAGGGGAGGTGGAAAGAGACCTGGGTGTCATGGTACATCAGTCATTGAAGGTTGGCATGCAGGTACAGCAGTCGGTTAAGAATGCTAATGGCATGTTAGCATTCATAGCGAGGGGATTTGAGTACAGGGGCAGGGAGGTCTTGCTACAGTTGTACAGGGCCTTGCTGAGGCCACACCTGGAATATTGTGTACAGTTTTGGTCTCCTAACTTGAGGAAGGACATTCTTGTTATTGAGGGAGTGCAGCGGAGGTTCACCAGACTGATTACCGGGATGGCAGGACTGACATATCAAGAAAGACTGGAACAATTGGGCATGTATTCATTGGAGTTCAGAAGAATGACAGGGGCTCTCATAGAAACGTTAAATTTCTGATGGGTTTGGACAGGTTAGATGCAGGAAGAATGTTACCAATATTGGAGAAGTCCAGAATCAGCGGTCACAGTCTAAGGACAAGGGGTAAGCCATTTAGGACCGAGATGAGGAGAAACTTCTTCACCCAGAGAGTGGTGAACTTGTGGAATTCTCTACCACAGGAAGTTGTTGATGCCAATTCACTAAATATATTCAAAAAGGAGTTAGATGAAGTCCTTACTACTAGTGGGATCAAGGGGTATAGCGAGAAAGCAGGAATGGGATACTGAAGTTGCATGTTCAGCCATGAACTCATTGAATGTTGGTGCAGGTTAGAAGGGCCGAATGGCCTAATCCTGCACCTATTTTCTAAGTTTCTATGTTTCTATGTTTCTATTCTTCTAAACTCCAGTGGATACAAGCCCAGTTGATCCACATATGTCAGACCTGCAATCGCAGGAATAAATCTGGTAAACTTTCGCTGTACTCCCTCGAAAGCAAGAACATCCTTGCTGAGATAGGAGACCAAAACTGAACACAATATTCCAGGTGTGTCCTCACCAAGGCCCTGTACAACTGCCGTAAGACCTTCCTGCTCCTATACTCAAATTCACTTGCTCTGAAGGCCAAAATGACATTTGCCTCTTCACCAGCTGATGTACCTGCATGCCAAACTTCAATGACTGATGCACCATGACACCCAGGTCTCGTTGCACCTCCACTTTTCCTAATCTGTCACCATTCAGGTAATATTCCGTCTTCCTGTTTTTGCCACCGAAGTGGATAACCTCACATTTATCAACATTATATTGCATCTGCCATGCATTTGCCCACTCAATTAACCTGTCCAAGTCTCCCTGCAGTCTCTTCGCATCATCCTCACAGCTCACACCGCCACCTTGCTTAGTGTCATCTGAAAATTTGGAGATATTACATTCAATTCCTTCATCTTAATCATTCATTTACGTTGCAAAAGGCTGGTGTCCCAGCACTGAACTGTGCGGCACACCACTGGCCACTGCCTGCATTACTGAAAAAGACCCGTTTATTCTGACTCGCTCCTTCCTGCCTGCCAACTCGTTCTCTGTCCACGTCAATACATTACCCTCAATACAATGTGCTTTAATTTTACCCGCTAGTTTCTTGTGTGGGACCTTGTCAAAAGCCTTTTGAAAATCCAAATACACCGCATCCACTGGTTCTCCCTTTTCCACTCTACTAGTTACAAACTAAAAACATTCTAGAAGATTTGTCAAGCATGATATCTCTTTCATAATTCCATGCTGACTAGGACCGATCCTGCCACTGCTTCCAAAGCGGCTGCTATTTCATCTTTAATAATAGATTCCAACATTTTCCCCACCACCGATGTTAGACAAACCGATCTATAATTTCTCCTTTTCACTCTCCCTCCTATTTTAAAAAGTGGTGTTGCATTAGCTACCCTCCAATTTATAGGAACTGATCCAGAATCAATGGAATATTGAAAAATGATCACCAATGCATCCACTATTTCGAGTGCCACTTCCTTTATTACTCTGGGATGCAGCCTATCAGGCCCTGGTGATTTATCGTCCTTCAATCCGATCAAATTCCCTAACACAATTTCCTGACTAATAAGAATTTCCTTCCCTTCCTCCTTTTCACTCGACCCTCGAATCATTAGTATTTCGGAAACGTTATTTGCGTCTTCGTTAGTGGAGACAGATCGAAAGTTTTTGTTCAATTGCTCTGTCATTTCTTTGTTCCCAATTATAACTTCATCTGATTCTGTCTGCAAAAGACCTACGTTGGTCGTCACTAATCTTTTTTCTCTCCAAGCATCTATAGAAGCTTTTGCAGTCAGTTTTTATATTCCCAGCAAGCTTCCTCTCATACTCTATTGTAATGCCCCTAATTAAACCGGTTGTCCTCTGATGAATTCTAAATTTCAAACATTCCTCAGGTTTGCTGGTTATTCTCGGCAATTTATATGCCTCTTTCTTGGATTTAACACTATCTCTAATTTCCCTTGTTAGCCACGGTTGTTCTACCTTCCCCTATTTATTTTTACTCCAGACAGGGATGTACAATTGTTGAAGTTCATCCATGTAATCTATAAATGTATGCCATTGCGTATCCACTGTCAACCCTTTAAGTATCATTTGCCAGTCTATCCTAGCCAATCCACGTCTCATCCCATCGAAGTAACCTTTCCTTAAATTCAGGACCCTAGTCTATGAATTAACATTTCACTCTCCATCTTAAAAAGAATTCTACGATATTATGGTCAACCTTCCAGGGGGCCTCGCACAACAAGATTGCTGATTAGTCCTCTCTCATTACATAACACCCAGTCTATGTTGGCCAGCTCTCTCGTTGAATTCTCGACATATTGGTCTCTAAAGCCATCATTAATACACTCCAGCAATTCCTCCTCCACCGCATTGCTACCAGTTTGGTTAGCCCAATCTATCTGTAGTTTAAAGCCGCCCATGTTAACTGCCGTATCTTTATTGCAAACATACCTAATTTCTTGTTTGATGCCATCTCCAACCTTGTTACGACTGTTTGGTTGTCTGGACACAACTCTCACTCGCGTTTTCTGTCCTTTGGTATTCTGTAGCTATAACTATACAGATTCCACATCATTCAAGTTAATATCCTTTCTTACTATTGCGCTTATTTCCTCTTGAACAAGCAACGCCAATCCACCCCCTTTCCGTTCTGTCTGTGCTCCCTGAATGTTCAATACCCCTGGATGTTGAGTTCCCAGCCTTGGTCACCCTGGAGCCATATCTCCGTAATCCCAATAATATCATAATCATTAATAGCTGCCTGTGCAGTTAATTCATCCACCTTATTCCGAATACACCTCACATTGAGGCACAGAGCCTTCAGGCTTATCTTTTAAACACTCTTTTTCCATTTAGAATTTTTTCTGTAATGTGGCCCTTTTCATGTTTGCCTTGGGATTCTCTGCCCTCCACTTTTGCTATTCTCCTTTCTATCTTTTGCTTCTGCCCCCATTTTACTTCCCTCTGAATCCCTGATTGGATCCCCATTCCCCTGCCATATTAGTTTAACCCCACCCCAACAGCACGAGCAAACACCCCCACCATGACATTGTTTCTGGTCCTGCCCAGGTGCAGACCATCCGGTTTGTACTGGTTCCACCTCCCCCAGAACCGGTTCCAATGTCCCAGGAATTTGAATCGCTCCATCTAGCACCACTCCTCAAGTCACGTATTCATCTGAGCTATCCTGCGATTCCGAAACTGACTACCACGTGGCACTAGTAGCAATGCTGAGATTATTAGCTTTGAGGTCCCACTTTTTAATTTGCTCCGAGTTCCCTAAATTCTTCTCGTAGGACCACATCCCTTTTTTTTACGATATCATGGGTACCTATATGCACCACGACAAATAGCTTTTAACTCTCTCTCTTCAGAATGCCCTGCATCCGCTCCGAGACATCCTTGACCCTTGCACCAGGGAGGCAACATACCATCCTGGAGTCTCGGTTGCGACCGCAGAAACGTCTATCTATTCCCCTTACAATATAATCCCCTCTCACTGCAGCTCTTCCACTTTTTATTCTGCCCTCTTGTGGTTGCCCTTGGTTGCTTGGTTGCGGCTGCCTTCCACTCGTGCTGCGATGACACAGCCTTGCTTGACCCCGGTCCATATGTGGAATGGTTCTGTGGTGGATGCCGTGACCGGGAGCATGGCTTGCATTTCATCCTGCAGAAGGTGGAGCATGGTGACAAACCTTGAAGTGCAGCCGAATCTGAGGAGGACGCTCCATAAACACTCATGGTTGACAGCGTTGGATGCTTTCATGAGATTAAAACAGGCCATGTACAAATATTGGTGCTATTCGCTGCATTTCTCTAGTATCTGCCGCGTGGTGAAGATGATATCCATTGTGCCAAAGAGTGGGCAGAATCCACATTGCGAAACTGGGAGGAGTTCTTCAGCCACAGGGAGAAGGTGGTTGAGAAGAATACTTGCGATGACTTTGCCTTTGGTTGAGAGCAGCGACATTCCTCTTTCGTTACCGCAGTCACCTCTCTTCAAGATCATCGCAATTAAATCTACTCCGAGATCTCCTGGCATGATCTCCTCCTTCCAGATAAGGTCATGAATTCGTGCCATTAATGCTTCGCCGCCAAGCTTGAGTACTTCCAATGCGATTCATTCTGCTCCATAGGCCTTGTTGTTTTTAGTTGTCGGAAGGCCTTTGCAAACTCATGCCGAGCTGTGATTGTGCCAAGGAGGTGATGGGTTGCATGCTGTGGGATGAAGTCAAGGACACTCACGTCGAAGGCGGATTCTTTGTTGCGAAGATCCTCGAATTGTTCTTTCCAGCCAGCACCGGCAGCCTCACTGTCCTTGATGAGCATTTCTCTGTTCTTGGCTTTCAGTGGAATAAGACCTTGGGCTACCGGTTCTACTCCACTGAAAAATCAACCCACTTCGTGATTGTCGATTAGATGCTAAATCTCCCGCGCTATTAATTGTCTATTAGTTGTAGTTTCTTTATTACATTCACGTTCTCGATTAGTATGAGGTTCTATAATAGTTTGAGCGACTGTATTAATTTGAAGGGCTGTATTAGTTTCAGTTTCTCTAATAGTTTGAGGTATATTATTTTAGGTGGCTGTATTTGTTTGAGGTTCTCATATTGGTTTGAGTTTCTTTCATAGTTTGAGGTTGTATATTAGCTTGAGTTTCTATAAATGTTGGAAATGTTATATTATTTGACGCTGCTGTATTTATTTGAGAGTCTGTATTAATTTGAGGGTATTTATCAGTTGGAGGGGCTGTAGTATTTTGAGGTTCTCTAGTAGTTTGCGGTTACCTATTAGTTTGAGGATCTTTATTGTCTTAGGGGCTGTATTTGTTTCACGTTCACTCTTAGTTCCAGGGGCAGTATTAGTTTGATAGGCTGTTTTATCGGAAATACTGTGTTAGGTTCAAAGGCTGTATCATTATAACTTGCTGTGTGCGGTGGACTTGCTGTATTAGTTGTAGGTCCTCCATTAGCTTGAGGTTTTCTATTAGTTTGATGCACTCTATTTACTGTATTATTTTGAGGTTCTCTATTAGTTTTAGGGTCTGCATTAATTAGAGGTTTTCTATGAGTTTGAGAAGCTGTATTAGTTTGAGGTTTTGTATTAGTTTGAGGGTCTGTATTGGTTTGAGGGGCTGTATTAGTTTGAGGGGCTGTGTTAGATTCAGGGTCTGTATTAGTTTGAGGGGCTGTATTAGTTTGAGGGGCTGCATTCGTTTGAAGGTCTGTATTAGTTTGGGGACTGTATTAGTTGGAGGGGCTGTATTAGTTTCAGGGACTGCATTAGTTTGAGGGACTGTATTAGTTTGAGGGGCTGTATTAGTGTGATGGACTGTATAAGTTTGTAGGGACTGTATTAGTTTGAGGGACTGTATTAGATTCAGAGTCTATATTAATTTGAGGGACTGTATTAGTTTGAGGGGCTGTATTAGTTTGAGGGGCTGTATTAGATTGAGGGTCTGTATTAGTTTGAGGGACTGTATTACTTGGAGGGGCTGTATTAGTTTCTGGGTCCGTATTATTTTGAGGCAATGTATTGGTTTGAGGGGCTGTAATAGTTTGAGGGACTGTATTAATTGAGGGTCTGTATTAGCTTGAGGGACTGTATGGGTTTTTGCGACTACATTAGATTGAGGATATGTATTAGTTTGAGGGACTATGTTAGTTTTAGGCACTGTATTAGATTGAGGGTCTGTATTAGTTTGAGGGACTGTATTCGGTTGAGGGACTGTTTTATTTCGGGGGCTGTATTTGGTCCAGGGCCTGTATTAGTTTGAGGGACTGTAATAGTTTGAGGGACAGTATTAGTTTGAGGGAATGTATTAGTTTGAGGGAATGTATTAGTTTGATGGACTGTATTAGCTTGAGGGTCTGTATCAGTTTGAGGGGCTGTATTAGTTTGAGGGTCTGTATTAGTTTGAGGTACTGTATTAGTTTGAGGGACTGAATTAGTTTGAGGGGCTGTATTAGTTTGAGGGAATGTATTAGTTTGAGGTAATGTATTAGTTTGAGAGTCTGTATTAGTTTGAGGGGTTGTATTAGTTTGAGGGACTGTATTAGTTTGAGGGGCTGCATTTGTTTGAGGTTTTATATTAGTTTGAGTTTCTGTATTCGTTTGAGTTTCTTTGTTCGTTTGGGTTACTCTATTATTTTTAGTTTCTCTATTAATTTGAGTTTCTCTAATAGCTTGAGGGAGTGTATTAAATTGATGGGCTGTGTTAGGTTAAGTTTCTCTGTTAGTCTGAGGTGCTGCCTTTGATTGGGCTGTCTTATTTTGACGTTTGATATCAGTTTCATGTTCTTTATTACTTTGAGGGACTGTATTACTTTGAGTTTCTCTATTTGTTTGAATATTTGTATTATTTTGAGCCACCCTATTAGTTTAAGGTTCTCTATTAGTTAGAGTGGATTATTGTGAGGGCCCCTATTATTTTTGAAGATTAGTTTCAGCTTCTCTCTGAGTTGAATTTCAATATCAGTGTGAATTTCGCGAATAGTTTAGTGTCTGTGTTAGTTTGAGGGTCTGTATTAGTTTTAGTTTCTTTATTACGTTGAGGGTCCGTGTTATTTTGAGGTTCTCTATAGATTTATTAAACATTAGTTTGATATTCTTTACTCATTTGAGGTTCCCTATTTCTTCGAGGTTCTCTTTTAGTTTGATGTTGTTTTTAGTTTGGTGGGATGTATTAGTTTTAGTTTTAGTTTGAGGTACCATGTAATTTTAAATGGTTGTTTTCGTTTCAGGTTCTATTGATTAGAGGGCCTGTACTAGCTGGAGGTTTTCTATTAGTTTGATGCACTGTATTATTTTGAGTGACTGTATGATGAGAAGTGCTGTATTAGTTTGCATTGTTTTTGCTGTATGAGTTTGTGGTGCTGTATTATTTTTAGGTAATCTACGAGTATGAGGCACCGCCTGTGTATGAACTGCTGTATGGGTATGAGCGGCTTAAATAATATGTGGGCCTGTATTAGTTTGAGGACTATCATCGACATTTCCCACTTAATTGTTTAACTGGATTTCCGTAGTTAAAGAGATCAGCCACTTCCTAGCCCGCAGTAGAAGATCCTTGAGTAGGACATTCTAACTTTTGTAATTGAAGTACTGAATGCGTGCGTTTAAAAGGGCAGCCACGACCCCCATTCTGGTACAGCAGCCCTGAGAGAGAAACTCTAACATTGGGAATGCAATTACTGAATATCGACAGTTAAAGAAGACACCCACATCACAGAGAGCAGTAGACAAGCCCTCAGAGGGAAACTCAACATTGGGAATGTAATTATAGAATGGCCACAGCAGAGTAAAGGACATCACCCGAAACAATATGCGATCTCCAGTTTGTCCTGATGGTTTTTGAAACAACAATCCAATTGCGGGGAGAATACAGCTGGAAACGTTCAAGAGTTAATTAATGCGAGCAGAATTGTCCAATCTTTGGGATTTCCAAATTGAATCGCTGCAGTAAATATATTCGTTCAAAACTGGGACTTAAATCGGCTGTTCGTAATCTGTTTGTTCAAGTTTTAAAAATAACTATTTTGATCGATGTTGCAACCTCAATGTCCCCGCGGAGAGACCGCAGGATATAAATTAAAGGCACCGTAATTGTACCGCCTCAGAGTATAATTCAGGGAGATTACCTACAGCACGAAGGGGCACATCGTTTCACAAAGAAAATGTTTCCAATTCAACATGCCAAGAAAATATGCTACACATTCATTGCCGTCATTGGTGTTCCTGGTACGTGACTACAACGATTGAAGTTTTGCAAATGACTGATAATGTTACATCCTGGATTCGTGGTCACCGGTATAGATGCATGATTGGTGAATTCATTCCGTTCAGTCAAACGGCCTGAATAACGACTGCAGTTTGATTCAATTGCTCCATCTGAACATATATTGTGTGTTTAACCAACTGGCTGATTGTATTATCAAGCTATTTTCTTTCATGAAATATTGTGTACTTTTCAAGCAGTCCTTACTCCGCGCAATTATCTGAGAGAAGGTATTAGTAGAAATGTCTGTCACATTAGGATTTACGAAGTGTGAGTCACTACCCGGCGTGGAACATGATACCCCAGTGACCATGTATTACTGGGAGTGTTGGTCACTGTAGAACTGTACTAACTGTTGGTCACTAACCTGTGTGGCACACCGTGCCCGAGTCACCATGTATTACTGGGAGTGTGTTTCACTGTAGGATATATTCAGTGTGGGTCACTAACCGGTGTGGAAAACCGTACCCCAGTGACCATGTATTACTGGGAGTATATTTCACTGTCGGATATATTGAGTGTGGGTCACTAACCGGTGTGGAACACTGTATCCGAGTGACCATGTGTTACTGGGAGTGTGTGTCACTGTAGGATATATTGAGTGTGGGTAACTAACCGTTGTGGAACACCGTAGCCCAGTGACCATGTATTACTGGAAGTGTGTGTCACTGTACGATATACTGAGTATGGGTCTCTAACTCGAGTGAAATACCTTACACCTGTGACCATGTATTACTGGGAGTATCTGCCACTGTCCGATATACTGAGTGTGGGTCACTAACCGTTGTGGAACACTGTATCCCAGTGACCATGTATTACTGTGAATGTGTGTCACTGTAGGATATACTGAGCGTGGGTCACTAACCAGAGTGGAAGACCGTACCGCAGTAATCATGTATTACTGGGAGTGTGTTTCACTGTAGTATATACTGAGTGTGGGTAACTAACCTGTCTGGAACACTGTACCCCAGTGACCATGTATTACTGGGAGTGTGTGTCACTGTAGGATATACTGCGTGTGGGCCATTAACGAAAGTGAAACAGTTTACCTCAGTGACCATGTATTACTGGGAGTTTGTTTCACTGTAGGATATACTGAGCGTGGGTCACTAGCGAGAGTGAAACACCGTACCCCAGTGACCATGTACTACTGGGACTGTCTGCCACTGTCCATAATACTGAGTGTGGGTCACTAACCGTTGTGGAACACCGTGCCCCAGTGACAATGTATACTAGGAGTGTCTGTCATTGTATCATCTACTGAGTGTGGGTGACTAATCAGTGTGGAACACTCTACACCAGTGACCATGTATTACTGGGAGTGTGTGTCACTGTAGGATATACTGAGCGTGGGTCACTAACCAGAGTGGAAGACAGTACCGCAGTAATCATATATTAGTGGGAGTTTCTGTCACTGTCGGATGAACTGACTGTGGTTCATAGAAACATAGAAATATAGAAAATAGGTGCAGGAGTAGGCCATTCGACCCTTCTAGTCTGCACCGCCATTCAATGAGTTCATAGCTGAACATGCAACTTCAGTACCCCATTCCTGTTTTTTCGCCATACCCCTTGATCCCTCGAGTAGTAAGGACTTCATCTAAATCCTTTTTGAATAAATTTTGTGAATTGGCCTCAACTACTTTCTGTGGTAGAGAATTCCACAGGTTCACCACTCTCTGGGTGAAGTTTCTCCTCATCTCGGTCCTAAATTACTTACCCCTTATCCTTATTACTTCTCCTGCCCCTTCTGAGGCGCACCCTCGGAATCAAGGATGACTCGATTCCACACTAAAACTTAGTTTCCTGAGGGCTTAAGAATCCAATGCATGACTTCCATTCTCTGTCACAGGTGGGGCAGACGGTGGTTGAACGAACGGTAGTGTGGGGTGCCTGGGTTTCTGCGCCCTCCTTCCGCGATCTACGCTTGGCTTCAGTTTGCTCTCGGCGACAATACTGGAGGTGTTCTGCGCCGTGCAGATGCGTTTCCTCCAATTTGCGCTGGCTTGGGCCAGGGATTGCCAGGTGTAGGTGGGGACGTTGCATTTCTTCAAGTAGGTTTTGTGTGTGTCATGGTACGTTTCAACTGCGCACCTGTGGCTCGCTTGCAATAAAGAATCACCGAGTGGAGCGTTTCCTTTTTGAATCTCATGTCAGGCATGCCGACGATGCTTCGATGCTGGGGATGTTGGCCTGACCGAGAACACTGATGTTGGTGCGCCATTCCGGCCAATTAATTTAAAGGAAATTGAGGAGGCAGCGTTGGTACTTCTCCAGTGCTTTGAGGTGCCTGGTGTAAATATTCCATGTCTCTGAAGCTTATAGGATTTGTGAGTATCACTACTGCCCTGTAGACCATGAGCTTGGTCCGGGGTTTGAGGTCCTGGTCATCAATCACTTCCTTCCTCAGGCATCCGAAGGCTGCACTGACACACTGAAGGCAGTGTTGGACTTTGCCATCAAAGTCTGCCCTTGTTGACAGTACGCTCCCGATGTACGGAAAATGGTCCACATTGTACAGTGTATAGCCAGGTAAACCCGAGCTCCCCTGGAACTCACAACGGATGACGAGTTTCCCTCCAGCTATCGCCGCTGATACATTCTGAGGTCTACATTTACAATTTAATTAAGTCACTATTCACACTGGAAGTCCTTTCGCCCTCACCGGCTTTGGGCTGGGATGTAAACCCTTGCAAATTGCAGATTGCTGATCCTGATCCCAGTGCAATGCCCTTGCTGAAATTACAAGTACTGGATATCTGGTCTGAACAATGTTCTATCCCCACACTCAAATGGTGTTGGAATGGGAGCTCGGATGGTCCCTAGCTATGCTGCCTTTTCTTGGGATAGGAGGAACCTTCGATGTTTCAATTCTACTCCGGTCCCCTCCTTCCCATATTGTTCAGGTACATTGATGACTGTGTTTGCGCAATTTCCTTTTCTAGCCATGAACTGGAAAATGACCTAACTCGCACAAAGTAATGATCACCTCACCCTTGTTTCTGACAACATTAGCTCCCAGTTAAAGAACGCCACGATTTTGAAAATTCTCCTCCTTGTTTACAAATCTCTCCATTGCTTTGCAGCTCCCTACCTCTGTAATATTTTTCAGCCTCACAACCTCTCAAGATATCTCCGCTCTTCAAATGCTGTCCTCTCGAACATCCCTCATTAAACTGCTCAACTATCGGTGGCCTTATCGTCAGCTGTTTGGGACCTAAACTCTGGAATCCCTCCTGAACCTCTCCGCTTCTCTAACCATCTTTCCATTTTAAAGATATCCTGAAAATCAACCCTTTTAGCAAGCTTTTGGTAATATGCCTTAATTTATTCTTTTTCTGTCAGTGTCATATCTATCTGTGTTGTCCTGTTAACACTGCTTTGAAGCGCCTTGGGACGTTTAACTAGGTTAAACGTGCGATATATTTAAAAGTTATTGTAATTATTATTAATCATAATATTAATTATTATAAATATTATTATTAATAATTATAATTATAATTATAATTATGTGATCAAACTTGCTTCTAATTTGCGCCACTCTCTCTCCTTCTCATGCTCCGTCTGTCACTTCCTTTCCCGTCTGCAACATCTCTGAGTCCATTTCCGAGGATCGGCTCTCTACCAATATCTATCATACTGCGGTCGACTCTGACAGATAGCTTGATTATATGACCTCTCACCCAGCTTGCTGGAAGGACTCTATTATACTCTCCAAATGTCGCTGCCTGCGTTGCATCTGTTCCGAAGAAGCCACCTCCCACACCAGTGCTTACAACATGTCTTCCTTTTACTGAGCTGAGCATACTCATCCTCAGTAGTCATGATCCTGTGAGCCTGTAACCAAGCGTGGAGTGGGTTGGAGAGGAGGGAGGAAGCAGAGTCATGGAGACAGTGAACCGTTGAGTCAATACCTCGGGCTGAGAGGCGACAGTAGTGGGGTGGTTCCCCGGTCCCCCACACCCTCTGGTTGATTATCTTCCTGCAGTGAACATGCCCTGTTCAGAGAAGTTTCACCAGGCTGGTTCCTGAGATGAAGATGTTGACTTATGAGGAAAGGATGAGCAGGTTGACCATATATTCGTTGGAGTTTAGAAGAATGTGCGGTGATGTTATTGAAACGTATAAGATTCTGAGGTGGCTCGACAGGGTAGATGCAGAGAGGGTGTTCCCCTCATGGGGAAATCTAGAACTTGGGGATAGAGTTAAAGTATGTTCCTGATGTTGGGGAAGTCCAGAACCAGGCGACATAGTCTGAGGATCATGGGTAAGCCATTTAGGATCAAGATGAAGAGAAACCTCTTCACTCAGACAGTTGTTAACCTGAGGAATTCCCTACCGCAGAGAGTTGTTGATGCAGTTCATTGGATATATTTAAGAGGGTGTTAGGTATGTCTCTTACGCTAGAGGGACCAAGTGGTCTGGATGGAAAGCAGGACAGGGGTTCTGAGGGAATGATCAGCCATGATCTTATTGAATGGTGCTGCAGGCTCGAAGGGCCTAATGGCCTTATCCTGCACCTATATTCTATGTTTCTATGGACAGGGTCCTCAATCCAATTTCTCGCATTTATCCTCAGCCGAAGATTCACCATCACTGTGGTGGACAAGGCACACCGCAGAGTCAATCCAATTTGCTGCCTTACTTTTATCGCCTATGATCGTCCCTGCTAGAACCATGATGGGGTCCCCATGTCCTCAACTTGGTCTCAACCAACCCCCACATTCAATTGCTGTCCCTTCCTTCTTAGTCCCACCACCAGACATATCCCCTTTCAGCATTCCCAATGGATCAGTCCCTCCACGACAACCTAGACCACTCCTGAATCGCCCCCAACAGTTCTCCCCAACCACCGGACCTTCCTATGTAAAACCTACGAGGTGCAACACCTGCCCTTTCACCTCCATTCATTCCATCGTCCAGGCCCATCAATCTGAAACAGTAATAGACTTGTATTTCTTCCAATGTAGTATACTGTATTTGCTGTTCACGATGCTGTCTCCTGTATATTGGGGAGGATTAAACAGAGATTGTGTGATTACATTCCTGAACTTCTCCATTGTGTTTGAAAACGTGTCTCTCTCCCTCTCTCTGTCCCACACTGCCCCGCTCACTTGCACCTTCAATTCTACATCCCACTCCCAGTCTGACATCTCCACCTTCCACAGTCTAAAATGTTCCCCTTTGTAACTCAATGGGGAACAGCACCACATGTTTCCATTATCCATTTATTGCAACCCGGCCATAAAACTGAGATGAAACTTTTCAGATCATTACGACCGCTCCCGTTTCCTCAGACAGCATGTGCTGGTAATGAAGGATGTCTTCAGTAGAGCCACTGGGAGTGGAAGAGGTGTGAGCTGGTGGTTGGGACTACCTTTTGGTGTACGGCAGGCGGGCAGGTCCGCACCCCTTGGATCTACTGACCTTTCTCCGCCACATTCCTGGGCCATGGGAGCCTTCTGATCTTTGCCATATTTACCTTGCTCCCCACCGTCCTACCGCCCCAATCTGTAATCCTGCTCTATCAATTTACATCTAATCTGGACCTATTTCCTGTTCCTTTAGTTGTCTCATTTGTCTTACACCATCATCCCTTTTGTCGTTGAATCACTCCTGCCCACCATCCCATCAAAGACCTTCAACTTTGTTCTTTCCTCCTCCCACCACAACTTTCTCTGCCTCTGCCATTGCCTTAAAATTGTTCATCTCTCGCGGATTCCAGTATTGAAGAAAGGTTATCACCTGAAACGTTAACTCTGTTTCTCTCTCCACAGATGCTGCCTGACATACTGAGTGTTTTTAGCTTACTCTGTTTTTTATCAGATTTTCAACCGTTTGTATGGGGGTAGTCTAAGCAGAGGGAGAGAGAGGGAGAGCATGTGGAGTCTTGTGGAAGGCACACCTGTATCTCCTGGCCCACAACCAGGGCCGTGAAGGCACTTCCATTGTCCCCGAAACTGTCCTCGGCTCAATTTAAATGCCCGGTATCCCGAAACCTGGGAAACACAGCCAACCACAGTTAAATCATAAAATAAGTTAAACCCGTAAAATAGTTTAAGCCAGAAGCTGCCATCCGCATTAATACATTTATATTGCCCACCCGCCCGCTGGGATGGCTCGGCTTCCCTCCCACTGCCCCGTCGCTGCTAAACTTGGAAGCAGCGGGTTGGAGTCTAGGTTGGGTTGGGATGATATACTTTACATGTTCACCCCTGACCCGACGTACACCCGACCAGTGTTGTGCTAAATCACAGGTCTTAATTTCTGGGCTCAGTCACCGACAATGTGTGACCAATAATTTACCGTCTCTTTTCCCTTCTGTTTATTACAGTGAATTTAGTGGCGATTATGGTCCTGTCCCGGGGAAAGTGCGGGCTGTCCACCACTCGCTACCTGGTGGCCATGGCAGCGGCGGATCTACTGGTGGTCATCACTGACGTCATACTGTGGAAGATCTGCTGGTATTATTTCCCGGGATCTTTCCTGGATATCACCCCTGTGTGTACTGTTATGTATCTCCTGACCCGTGTAGCAACAGACTGTTCTGTCTGGTTCACCGTCACTTTCACCTTTGATCGATTTGTGGCCATTTGTTGGCAGAAGCTGAAAACCAAATATTGCACCGGGAGAACTGCGGCTGTGGTTCTGGCCACAAGCTGCATTCTGCTCTCTGCAAAAAACATTCCCTTCTACTTTACATTAGAACCTGGATATATAATCGACAATGTTCACTGGTACTGTGTCCCAATCCCAGCCTATTATACTGAGCCCAGATGGGTGGGATTTGTCTGGTTTGATACGGTTTTAACCCCACTGCTCCCATTCGCTGTAATTTTGTTGCTCAACGCTCTGACAGTCAGACACATTTTAGTGGCCAGTCAAGTCCGTAAAAGACTGAGGTGTGAGAGCAAGGGGGAGAAGGGCAGTGACCCGGAAATGGAGAGCAGGAGGAAGTCTGTCATTTTACTCTTCACCATATCCGGCAGCTTCATACTGCTGTGGCTGGTAATTGTTATCGATTTATTTTATTATAGAATTACGGGAATAAATCCCAGTGATTACAGTGATTCTTTATATCAATTCACACAGGTCGGATTTATACTGCGGAATTTAAGTTGCTGCACAAACACATTTATTTACGGGGTGAACCAGTCCAAGTTCAGAGAGCAGTTGAAGAGCGCGATGAAATATCCGGTTACATCAATTGTACAATTAATTAATAAACAGAACGACTGACCGCAGCCCAGATGCGGGTCCCAGTGTTTGCAGTCCAGGAATGTAATATTTAGCAGCAGAATCCCTTCCATTGAATTACACCAGGAATGGCTGGTGATCTGATCATAAACCCGATGGCGGGACAAGCACTGTGTGTCGGACACGGCAATATTTCTGATTGAAAATTCCCTCATGGTCTTTTGGGAAAGTAGCACACGAGCATTCTCTCTGAAATCTTCTGCTTCGGGTCACTGCAGCTATTTAGTGCAGCTAGACATTGCATCTTTCAGATTGAGAGGCTCGACAATAGGTAGGCAGGAAGGGCTGAGCTCTAGTTCAGTGGGTTATATTATATAGAACATAGAGCAGAGAATCAGGCTATTCGGCCCAACCAGTGTGTGCTGGTGAGTATGCTTAGCACTAGATTAGAAAGTAAGAAACTGAATAAGGCAGAGGTGCACTGTATGACGTGCCAGACTGAGCAGGAGGTCCAGACCATACACACAGTTCATTTACAGGGAGAGGTGGTCTTACATCGACTTACCAAGCACACATGCCTTCGGAAACTGCGCTTCCACAAAGTGGTTATCACTGAAATATAAACATAAGAACATAAGAACATAAGATTTAGGAACAGGAGTAGGCCATCTAGCCCCTCGAGCCTGCTCCACCATTCAACAAGATCATGGCTGATCTGGCCGTGGACTCAGCTCCACTTACCCGCCCACTCCCCGTAACCCTTAATTCCCTTATTGGTTAAAAATCTATCGATCTGAGATTTGAATACACTCAATGAGGTAGCCTCAATTGCTTCCCTGGGCAGAGATTTCCACAGATACACAACCCTCTGGGAGAAGATATTTCCTCTCAACTCGGTTTTAAATTGGCTCCCGCGTATTTTGAGGCTCTGCCCCCTAGTTCTAGTCTCCCCAACCAGTGGAAACAACCTCTCTGCCTCTATCTTGTATATCCCTTTCATATCCTTCTTAACTCCAACGAGTAAAGACCCAGTCTACTCAATCTATCATCATAAGGTAACCCCCTCATCTCTAGAATCAGCCTAGTGAATCGTCACTGTAACCCCTCCAAAGCTAGTATATCCTTCCTTAAGAAAGGTGACCAAAACTGCACGCAGTACTCCAGGTGCGGCCTCACCAATTCCCTGTACAGTTGCAAACTAACTTTTTGGGATTGATGCACAAAGACCCCCAGGTCCCTCTGCACCGCAGCATAATGTAATTTCTCCCCATTCAAATAATATTCCCGTTTATTGTTTTTTTTTCCAAAGTGGATGACCTCACATTTTCCGACCTTGTATTCGATCTGCCAAACCTTAGCCCATTCGCTTAACCTATCTAAATCTCTTTGCAGCCTCTCTTTGTCCGCTTTCCCACCAATCTTTGTGTCATCTGCAAATGTTGTTACACTACACTCTGTCCCATCTTCCAGGTCATCTATGTATATTGTAAACAGTTGTGGTCCCAGCACCGATCCCTGTGGCACACCACTAACCACCGATTTCCGACCTGAGAAGGATCTATTTATCCCGACTCTCTGCGTTCTGTTCGGCAGTTAGTCACTTCCCAGGAACACCAATGAAGGCAATGATCATGTAGCATATTCGCAGGGCATATTGAATTGGAAGCATTTTCTGCGTGAAAAGATGTGCCCTTTTGTGCTGCAGGCAATCTCCCTGAATTATACTCTCAGACGGTACAATTCCAGCGCCTTTAAGTTATACACTGCGGGCTCTCCACGGGGACTTTGAGGTTGCAACATCGCTCAAAATAGTTATTGTTAAAACTTGAACAAACAGATTACGACAGCCAATTTATGTCCCTGTTGTGATTCAAATTTGAAACTGCTAAGGCTGGCCAATTCTGCTCACATTAATTAACAAATGAATGTTTCCAGCTGTATTCTCCCAGCAATTGGGTTGTTGTTTCAATAACCATCAGGCCAACTGGAGATCGAATCTAATTTCTGGTAATATCTTTTTCACTGCTGTGTTCATTCAGAAATTACATTCCCAATGTTCGAGTTTCTCTCTCAGGGCTGCTCTACTGCAATCTGTGATGTGGCTGCCTTCTTTAACTGTAGCTATTCAGTAATTATATTCCCAATGTTCGAGTTTTCCTCTCAGGGATGCTGTACTACACTCTGTGATGTGGCTGCCTTCTTTAACTGTAGCTATTCAGTAATTACATTTCCAATGTTCGAGTTTCCCTCTCAGGCTGCTCTACTGCACTCTGTGATGTGGCTGCGGTCTTTAACTGTAGCTATTCAGTAATTACATTTCCAATGTTCGAGTTTCCCTCTCAGGGCTGCTCTACTGCACTCTGTGATGTGGCTGCCTTCTTTAACTGTAGCTATTCAGTAATTACATTTCCAATATTCGAGTTTCCCTCTCAGGGCTGCTCTACTGCACTCTGTGATGTGGCTGCCTACTTTAACTGTAGCTATTCAGTAATTACATTTACAATGTTCGAGTTTCCCTCTCAGGGCTTCTGTACTACAAAGGGGGTCGTGTTTGCACCTTTCAATGCAGGCATTCAGTACATAAATTACAAATGATAGAAGGTCCTTCTCAAGGCTGTTTTCGTGCGGTCTAGGAAATGACTGATCTCTTTAACTTTGGAAATCCAGTTAAACAATTAAAGTGATGAATTTCTATGATAGTTCTCAAACTAATATCGGCCCTCATATTCATTAAGCCTCTCATACCCATACATCACCTCATACACATGTGGTGCCTTATGCTCGTAGATTACCTAAAAATAATACAGCACCACAATCTCATACAGCAAAAACAATGCAAACTAATACAGCATTTCTGATCATGCAGGCACTGAAAATAATACAGCACATCAAACTAATAGAGATCTTCAAACTACTACATCGCCACAAACCAAGAGAACCTCAAACTAACACAATCCTTTAATATTACAAAGTACCTCAAACTAATACTAAAACTAATACAACACCTCAAACTAAAAGATAACCTCAAACTAAAAGAGAACCTCAAAGTAATACAGAACCTGAAAACATTAAAGAATATCAAACTAAATTTTAATAAATCTCGAGATAACCTCAACATAAAATGGACACTCAAAATAATAATGAATCTGAAACTAATACAGACCCTCAAAAACACCGAGACACTTAAACTATTAATGAAACTCACACTAATATTTCAATTCAAATTAAGAGTGAATCTGAAACTGATAAACTTAAACTAATAGGGAGTCTCAAAATAATCCACTCAAACAAATAGAGAAACTAATAGGGAGGATCAAATAAGCCAAATATTCAAGCTAAGAGAGAAAATAAAACTAATACAGCCCCCCAAACTAATACTGTCCCTCAAATTAATACACTCTCTCAAACTAATATAGACCCTCAAACAAATACAGTCCGTCAAACTAATACAGCCCCTCAAGCTAATATAGTCTCTCAAACTAATACAGCCCCTCAAACAAATACAGCATCTCAAACTAATACAATCCCTCAAACTTATACAAGCTGTCAACCTAATAGAGAACCTCAAACTCATCGTGAATCTCAAACTAATACAGACCCTCAAATTAATACATTCCCTCAAACTAATAAAGCCTCTCAAACTAATACAGCCCCACAAACTAATACAGCCCCTCAAACAAATATATCACCTCAAACTAATACAACCCCTCAAACTAATACAGGCTGTCAACCTAATAGAGAACGTCAAACTCATCGTGAATCTCAAACTAATACAGACCCTCAAATTAATACATTCCCTCAAACTAATAAAGCCTCTCAAACTAATACAGCCCCACAATCTAATACAGACCCTCAAACTAATACAGCCCCTTACCCTAATACAATCCCACAAACTAATGCAATCCCTCAAACTAATACAGTCCATCAAACTGATACAGAACCTCAATCGAATATAGTCCATCAAACAAATACAGTCCCTCAAACTAATACAACCACTCAAACTAATATAGTCCTTCAAACTAATACAGCCCCTCAAACTGATATAGCCCCTCAAACTAATACAACCCCTCAAACTAATACAGACCGTCAAACTAATAGAGAACCTCAAACTCATCGAGAAACTCAAACTAATACAGTCCCTCAATCTAATACAGTCCGTCAAGCTAATAGAGAACCTCAAACTCAACGTGAATCTCAAACTAATACAGACCCTCAAACTAATATAGTCCCTCAAACAAATACTGCCTCTCATACTAATACAGCCCCACAAAATTATAGAGCCCCTCAACATAATACAGACCCTCAAACTAATACAGCTGCTAAAACTAAACAGGAACCTCAAATTAATAGATGTACTACTTACTGTAGTGGACCTTGGACAAATACAGCCGCTTAAAATAATACAAGAATATAAACTTTTCCAGAAGCACAAATTAATATATTTCCTCAAAACAATAGAGAAGCTCAAACTAATGCAACCGCTGAAGCTATTGGAGAACTCAACATAATAGAAAACCTCAAACTAATAGGGAACATCTAATTAATGCAGACCCTTAAAGTAATAGAAAACCTCAAAATAATACAATAAATAGAGAACGTCAAACTAACAGAGAACCTCAAGCTAATAGAGGACCTAAACCCAATACTGCAACTCTACCACAAACAGAAACTTATATTCATACAGTAATTGAAACTCACACAGCATTTCCGATAAATCAGTCTATCAAACTAATACAGCCCTTAGAACTAATAGAGAATGTGAAACAAATACAGCCGCTAAAACAATAAAGATCCTCAAACTAAAAAATAACCGCAAACTACTAGAGAACCTCAAAATACTACAGCCCATGAAACTGATACCCTCAAATTAATACAGAATCTCAAATAAATACAGCAGCGTCAAATAATATAACATTTCCACCATTTATAGAAACTCAAGCTAATATACAACCTCAAACTATGAAAGAAACTCAACCAATATGAGATCCTCAAACAAATACAGCCACCTAAAATAATACACCTCAAACTATTAGAGAAACTGAATCTAATACAGAAATTCAAATTAATACAGCCCCTCAAACTATTATAGACCCTCATACTAATACAGAACGTGAATGTAATAAAGAAATTACAACTAATAGATAATTAATAGCGCAGGAGATTTAGCATCTAGCCGACAATCACGAAGTGGGTGGATTTTTCAGTGGAGTAGAACCGGTGGCCCAAGGTCTTATTCCACGGAAAGCCAAGAACAGAGAACTGCACATCAAGGACAGTGAGGCTGCCGCTGCTGGCTGGAAAGAACACTTCGAGGATCATCGCAACAAAGAATCCGACTTCGACGTGAGTGTCCTTGACTTCATCCCACAGGATGCGACCATCACCTCCTTGGCACAAGCGCAGCTCGGCACGAATTTGCAAAGGCCTTCCGACAACGAAAAACCACAAGGTCTATGGAGCAGAATTAATCCCCTTGGAACTACTGAAGCTTGGCGGCGAAGCACTAATGGCACGCATTCATGACCTTAACTGGAAGGAGGAGATCATGCCAGGAGATCTCGGAGTAGATTTAATTGCGATGATCTTGAAGAAAGGTGACGAGTCTGACTGCGGTAACGACAGAGGAATCTCGCTGCTCTCAACCAAAGGCAAAGTCATCGCAAGTATTCTTCTCAACCACCTTCTCCCTGTGGCTGAAGAACTCCTCCCAGTTTCGCAATGTGGATTACGCCCACTAATTGGCACAATGGATATCATCTTCACCACGCGGCAGATACTAGAGAAATGCAGCAAATAACACCAATACTTGAACATGGCATATTTTAAACTCACGAAAGCCTCCAACGCTGTCAACCATGAGGGTTTATGGAGCGTCCTCCACAGATTCGGCTGCACTTCAAGATTTGTCACCATGCTCCACCTTTTGCAGGATGAAATGTAAGCCGGACTCCCGGTCAAGGCATCCACCACAGAACCATTCCACATATGGACCAGGGACAAGCAAGAGTGTGTCATCGCACCACGAGGGGAAGGACGCAGCAGCCAAGTTCATGGCACCGTGGGTGGCTCTGCTGCACAGGAGGGCAGGAAAAAGAGTGGCAGAGCGATAGTGATAGGGGATTTTATTGTAAGGTGAACAGATATTCGTTTCTGCGGTCGCAACCAAGACTCCAGGATGGTGTGTTGCCTCCCTGGTGCAAGGGTCAAGGATGTCTCGGAGCGGATGCAGGGCATTCTGAAGAGGGAGGGTGAAAAGCTAGTTGTCGTAGTGCATATAGGTACCAAAGATATAGCTAAAAAACGGGATGAGGTCCTATGAAACGAATTTAGGGAGCTCGGAGCAAATTAAAAATAGGACCTCAAAGGTAATAATCTCAGGATTGCTACCAATGCCACGTGGTAGTCAGTGTTGGAATCGCAGGATAGCTCAGATGAATCCGTGGCTTAAGGAGTGGTGCAAGAGGGAGCGATTCAAATTCCTGGGATATTGGAACCGGTTCTGGGGGAGGTGGGACATGTACAAACCGGATGGTCTGCACCTGGGCAGGACCAGAACCAATGTCATGGGGGGAGTGTTTGCTCGTGCTGTTGAGGAGGGGTTAAACTAATATGGCAGGGGAATGTGGACCAAAGCAGGGTTTCAGAGGGAAGTAAAATGGGGGCAGAAGCAAAAGATAGAAAGGAGAATAGCAAAAGTGGAGGGCAGAGAAACCCAAGGCAAAAATAAAAAGGACCACATTACAGAAAAATTCTAAATGGAAAAAGAGGGATAAAAAGACAAGTCAGAAGGCTCAGTGCCTCAATGCGAGGAGTATTCAGAATAAGCTGGATAAATTAATTGCACAGGTAGCTCTTTATGATAATAACATATTTGGGATCACGGAGACATGGCTCCAGGGTGACCAAGGCTGGGAACTCAACATCCAGGGGTATTCAACATTCAGGAAGCACAGACAGAAAGGAAAGGGAGATGGTTTGGCGTTGCTTGTTAAAGTGAAAATAAGCGCAATAGTAAGAAAGTACATTAACTTGAATGATGTGGAATCTGTATAGTTATAGCTACGGAATATCAAAGGACAGAAAACGCGAGTGAAAGTTGTATCCTGACAACCAAACAGTAGTAACGAGGTTGGAGATGGCATCAAAAAAGAAATTAGGTATGTTTGCAATAAAGGTACGGCAGTTAACAGGGGCGGCTTTAATCTACAGATAGATTGGGCTAACCAAACTGGTAGCAATGCGGTGGAGGAGGAATTCCTGGAGTGTATTAGTGATAGCGTTAGAGACCAATATGTCGAGGAATCAACTGGAGAGCTGGCCAACCTAGACTGGGTGTTGTGTAATGAGAGAAGATTAATCAGTAATCTTGTTGTGCGAGGCCCCCTGGAAGGGTGACAACAATAATGTAGAATTCTTTTTAAGATGGAAAGTGAAATGTTAATTCACAGACGAGGGTCCTGAATTTAAGGAAAGTTTACTTCGATGGTATGAGACGTGGATTGGCAAGGATAGATTGGCAAATGATACTTAAAGGGTTGACAGTGGATACGCAATGGCAGACATTTAAAGATTAAATGGCTGAACTTCAACAATTGTACATCCCTGTCTGGAGTAAAAATATAGGGGAAGGTAGAAAACCGTGGCTGACAAGGGAAATTAGAGTTCCTGTTAAATCCAAGGAAGAGGCATATAAATAGGCGAGAATAACCAGTAAACCTGGGGACAGGGTGTAATATAGAATTCATCAGAGGACAAAGGGTTTAATTAGGGGTATTACAATAGTGCATGAGAGGAAGCTTGCTTGGAATATAAAAACTGACTGCAAAAGCTTCTATAGATGCGTGGAGAGAAAAAAGATTAGTGACGACCAACGTAGATCTTTTGCAGACAGAATCAGATGAAGTTATAATGGGGAACAAAGAAATGACAGAGCAATTGAAAAAAAACTTTCGATCTGTCTCGACGAACGAAGACGCAAATAACCTTCCAGAAATACTAGTGCTTCGAGGGTCCATTGAAAAGGAGGAAGGAAAGGAAATCCTTATTAGTCAGGAAATTATGTTCGGGAATTTGACAGGATTGAAGGCCGATAAATCACGAGGGCCTGATAGGCTGCATCCCAGAGTAATAAAGGAGGTGGCACTCGAAATAGTGGATGCATTGGTGATCATTTTTCAATATTCCATTGACTCTGGATCAGTTCCGATGAATTGGAGGGTAGCTAATGCAACACCACTTTTTAAAATAGGAGGGAGAGAGAAAACGTGAAATTATAGATCGGTTTGGCAAACATCGGTGGTGGGGAAAATGTTGGAATCAATTATTAATGATGAAATAGCAGCCGTTTTGGAAACAGTGGCTGGAACGGTCCCAGTCAGCATGGATTTATGAAAGGGAAATCATGCTTGACAAATCTTCTAGAATGTTTTTAGGATGTAACTTGTAGAGTGGAAAAGGGAGAACCAGTGGATGTGGTGTATTTAAACTTTCAAAAGGCTTTTGACAAGGTCCCACACAAGAAACTAGCGTGTAAAATTAAATCACATTTTATTGGGGGTAATGTATTGGCGTGGATAGAGAACTAGTTGGCAGACAGGAAGGAGCGAGCCAGAATAAACGGGTCCTTTTCAGAAATGCAGGCAGTGCCCAGTGGGGTGCCGGAGGATTCAGTGCTGGGACACCAGCCTTTTACAATGTAAATCAATGATTGAGATGAAGGAATGGAATGGAATATCTCCAAGTTTGCAGATGACACTAAGCTGGGTGGCGGTGTGAGCTGTCAGGATGATGCGAGAGACTGCAGGGAGACTTGGACAGGTTAATTGAATGGGCAAATGCATGGCAGATGCAGTATAAAGTGGATAAATGTGAGGTTATCCACTTCGGTGGCAAAAACAGGAAGACGGAATTTTATCTGAATGGTGACAGATTAGGAAAAGGGGAGGTGGAACGCGACCTGCGTGTCATGGTACATCAGTCATTGAGATTTGGCATGCAGGTACAGCAGCCGGTGAAGAGACAAATGGCAAGTTGGCCTTCAAAGCGAGGGGATTTGAGTATAGGAGCAGGAAGATCTTATTGCAGTTGTACAGGGCCTTGTTGAGGACACACCTGGAATATTGTGTTCAGTTTTGGTCTCCTATCTTAGCAAGGATTTTCTTGCTTTTGAGGGAGTACAGCGAAAGTTCACCAGATTGATTCACGCGATTGCAGGACTGACATATGAGGATCAACTGGGCTTGTATCCATTGGAGTTTTGAAGAATAGGAACACAGAAACATAGAAACTTAGAAAATAGGTGCAGGACTAGGCCATTCGGCCCTTCGAGCCTGCAACGCCATTCAATAAGTTCATGGCTGAACATGCAATTTCAGTACCCAAGTCCTGTTTTCTCACCATACCCCTTGATCCCCCTAGTAGTAAGGACTCCATCGAACTCCTTTTTGAATATATTTAGTGAATTGGCATTAACAACTTTCTGTGGTGGAGAATTCACAGGTTCACCACTCTCTGTGTGAAGACGTTTCTCCTTATCTCGGTCCTAAATGGCTTAGCCCTTATACTTAGACTGTGACCCCTGGTCCTGGATGCCCCAACATTGGGAACATTTTTCCTGCATCTAACCTGTCTAAACCCATCAGAATTTTAAACATTTCGATGAGGTCCCCTCTCATTCTTCTGAACTCCAGTGAATACAAGCCCAGTTGTTCCAGTCTTTCTTGATATGTCAGTCCTGCCATCCCGGGAATCAGTCTGGTGAACCTTCGCTACACTCCCCCAATAGCAAGAATGTCCTTCTTCAAGTTAGGAGACCAAAACTATACACAATACTCCAGGTGTGGCCTCATCAAGGCCCTGTACAACTGTAGTAACACATCCCTGCCCCTGTACTCAAATCCACTCGCTATGAAGGCCAACATGCCATTTGAATTCTTAACCGCCTGCTGTACCGGCATGCCAATCTTCAATGACTGATGCACCAAGACACCCAGGTCTGGTTGCAGCTCTCCTTTTCCTAATCTGTCACCATTCAGATAATAGTCTGTCTCTCTGTTTTTACCACCAAAGTGGATAAACTCACATTTATGCACATTATACCTCATCTGCCATGCATTTGCCCACTCACCTAACCTATCCAAGTCACTCTGCAGCCTCATTGCATCCTTCTCGCAGCTCATACTGCCAACCAACTTTGTGTCATCCGCAAATTTGGAGATACTACATTTAATCATCTCGTCGACATCATTAATGTACAATGTAAACAGCTGAGGCCCCAGCACACAACCTTGCGGTACACCACTAGTCACTGCCTGCCATTCTGAAAAGTACCTATTTACACCGACTCTTTGCTTCCTGTCTGACAACCAGTTCTCAATCCATGTCAGCACACTACACCAAATCCCATGTGCTTTAAATTTGCACATTAATCTCTTGTGAGGGACCTTGTCGAAAGTCATCTGAAAGTCCAAATACACCACAACAATTGGTTCTCCCTTGTCCACTCTACTGGAAACATCCTCAAAAAATTCCAGAAGATTTGTCAACCATGATGTCTCTTTCACAAATCCATGCTAAACTTGGACCTATAATGTCACCTCTTTCCAAATGCGCTGCTATGACATCCTTAATAATTGAATCCTTCATTTTACCCACTACTGAGGCCTGACTGACCGGTTGATAATTCCCTGTATTCTCTCTCCCTCGTTTTTTTAAAAGTGGGGTTACATTGGCTACCCTCCACTCGATCGGAACTGATCCAGGTTCTGGCGAATATTGGAAAATGACTGTCAATGCATCCGCTATTTCCAAGGCCACCTCCTTAAGCACTCTGGCATGAAGTCCATCAGGTCCTGTGGAGTTATTGGAATACAGTCCAGTCCACGGGGATTACCGACCTGTCGAATGGGGATCAAACCCCTGTCCCACAGGGATCACAGTCAAGTCCCACAGTGGTCGCAGTCCAGTCCAGTCCCACAGGGATCACAGTCCAGTCCAACACGGATCACAGTCCTGTCCCACATGGATCACAGTCCAGTTCCACAGGGATCACAGTGCAGTCCCATAGGGATCACAGTCCAATCCCACAGGGGTCAAAGTCCAGTACCACGGGTGTCACAGTCCAGTCCCACAGGGATCAAAGTCCAGTCCCACAGGGGTCACAGTCAAGTCGCACAGGAATCACAATCCAGTCCCACAGAGATTACAGTCCAGTCCCACAGGGATCACAGTCCAGTCCCACAGGGATCACAGTCCAGTTCCACAGGGATCACAGTGCGCAGTCCCATAGCGATAACAGTCCAATCCCACAGGGGTCAAAGTCCAGTACCACAGGTGTCACAGTCCAGTCCCACAGGGATCACAGTCCAGTCCGACAGGGGTCACAGTCAAGTCCCACAGGAATCACAATCCAGTCCCACAGAGATTACAGTCCAGTCCCACAAGGATCACAATCCAGTCCCACAGGGATCACAGTCCAGTCCCACGGGGATCACAGACCAGTCCACAGGGATCGCAGGCGAGTCTCACAGTGATCACAATCCAGTCCAACAGGGATCACAGTCCAGTCCCAAAGTGATCATAGTCCAGTCCCCCAGGGATCACAGTCCAGTCCCACTGGGATCACAGCCCTGTCCCACAGGGATCACAGTCCAGTCCCACAGGGATCACGGTCCTGTCCCAAAGGTACCACAGTCAAGTCGCACAAGGATCACTGTCCTGTCACACAGGGATCACAGTCAAGTCCCACAGGGATCACAGTCCAGTCCCACAGTGATCACAGTCCAATCCCACAGAGGTCGCAGTACAGTCCCACAGGATTCACAGTCTAGTCCCACAGGGGTCACAGTCCAGTCCCACAGGGGTCACAGTCCAGTCCCACAGGGATTACAGTCCAATCCCACAGATGTCACAGTTCAGTCCCACAGGGATCACAGTCCAGTCCAACAGAGATCACAGTCCAGTCCCACAGGGATCACAACCCTTTCCCACACGGATCACAGTCCCATCCAACAGGGATCAAAGCCCTGTCCCACAAGGATCATAGTCCAGTCGCACAAGGATCACAGTCCTGTCTCACATGGATCACATTCCAGTCCCACAGGGATCACAGTCCAGTCCCAACAGGTGTCACGGTCCTGTCCCACAGGGATCACAGTCCAGTCCCACAGGGATCACAGTCGAGTCCCACAGGGATAACAGTCCAGTCCCACAGGGGTCACAGTGCAGTCCCACAGGGATCACAGTCCAATCCCACAGGGTTCACAGTCCAGTCCCACAGGGATCACAGTCCAGTCCCACAGGGGTCACAGTCCAGTCCCACAGGGCTCACAGTCTAGTCCCACACGAATCACAGTCCAGTCGCACAGGGGTCACAGTCCAGTCCCACAGGGATCACAGTACAGGCCCAAAGGGATCACAGTCCAGTCCCGCAGGGATCACAGTCCTGTCGCACAGGGATCACAGTCCAGTCCCACAGGGATCTCAGTCCAGTCCCACAGGCGTCACAGTCCAGTCCCACAGGGATCACAGTCCAGTCCCACAGGGATCTCAGTCCAGTCCCACAGGCGTCACAGTCCAGTCCCACAGGGATCACAGTGACGTCCGACAGGGATCACAGTCCAGTCCCACAGGGAACACAGTATAGTCCCACAGGGGTCACAGTCCAGTCCCTCAGGGATCACAGTCCATTCCCACTTGGATCACAGTGCAATCCCACAGGGGTCACAGTCCAATCCCACAGGGGTCACAGTCCGGACCCTCAGGGACTACAGTCCAGTCCCACATGTATCACAGTCCAGTCCCACAGGGATCAAAGTGAAGTCCCACAGGGTCACAGTCCCCGCCCACATAGATCACCGTCCAGCTCCACAGGGATCACAGTCCAGACCCACAGGGATCACAGAACAAACCCACAGGTATCACAGTCCAGTCCATCAGAGATCACAGTCCAGTCCCACAAGGATCACAGTCAAGTCCCACAGAGATCAAAGTCCAGTCCCACAGGGGTCACAGTCCATTCCCACAAGGATCACAGTACAGTCCCACAGAGATCACAGTCCAGTCCCACAGAGGTCACAGTCCAATCCCACAGGGGTCACAGTACAGTCCCACAGGGATCACAGTCCAGTTCCACAGAGATCACAGTCCAGTTCCACAGGGGTCACAATCCAGTCCCACAGGGGTCACAGTCCTGTCATAGAAACATGGAAACATAGAAAATAGGTGCAGGATTTGGCCATCCGGCCCTTCGATCCTGCACCGCCATTCAATAAGTTCATGGCTGAACATGCAACTTCAGTACCCCATTCCTGCTTTCTCGCCATGCCGCTTGATTCCCCTAGTGGGAAGGACGACATCTAACTCCTTTTTGAATGTATTTAATGAATTAGCCTCAATAACATCTGTGGTAGATAATAGCACAGGTTCTCCACTCTCTGGTTGAAGAAGTTTCTCCACATCTCCAAATGACTTATCCCTATCCTTCGACTGCAACCCCTGGTTCTGGACTTCCCAACATTGGGAACATTCTTCCTGCATCTAACCTGTCTGAACCCTTCAGAATATTATACATTTCTATGTACTCAGTGTGGGTCACTATTTCTTGTACTTCCGCTTCTGAGGCGTAACCTCGGAATCGAGGATGCCTCGATTCCACACTACAAATTACTTCCCTGACTGCTGAAAAGTCCAATGCTTGACCTGCGTTCTCTGTCACAGGTGGGGCAGACCGTGGTTGAACGAACGGAAGTGTTGGGTGCTTGGTTTGGTGCGCGCTCCTTCTGCTATCTACGCCTGGCTTCAGCTTGCTCTGGGCAATAAGACTCGAGGTGCTGTGCACCATGCGGATGCTTTTCCTCCAATTTGTGCTGGTTTGAGCCATGGTGGGGACGTTACAATTATTCAAGGAGGTTTTGAGTGTGTCATTGTGCGTTTCCTCTGACCACCGGTGGCTCGTTTGCAATAACGAATCACCGAGTAGAGCGTTGGCTTTTTGAATCTCATGTCAGGCACACCAACGATGTGGCCGGACGACAGAGCTGATCTACTGTGGTTAATGCTTCGATGCTGGGGATGTTGGCCTAACCGAGAACACTGACGTTGGTGCACCACTCCGGCCAATTAATTTAGAGGAAATTATGGAGGCAGCGTTGGTACTTCTCTAGTGCTTTGAGTTGCCTGGTGTAAATATTCCATGTCTCTGAAGCAGATAGGAGGGCGGGTATCAGTCCTGCCTTGTGGACCATGAGTTTGGTCCGGAGTGTGAGGTCCTGGTCTTCAATCACTGGCTTCCTCAGGCATCCGGAGGCTGTACTGGCACACTGAAAGCAGTTTTGGACTTTGCCATCAAAGTCTGCCCTTGTTGACAGTAGGCTCCCGAGGTGTGGATAATGGTCCACATTGTACAGTGTATAGCCCAGTAATCCCGAGTTCACCTAAAGCGGATGGCGAGTTTCCCTGCGCCTATCCCCGCTAATACATTCTGTGTGCCCCATTTACAATTTAATTCACTCGCCATTCACACTTGAAGTCCTCTCGCCCTCACCGGGTTTGGGCTGGGAATGAAAACCCTTGCAGGTTGCTGATCCTGATCCTGACACCAGTGCACTACCCCTGCTGAAAATACAAGTGCTGGACCTCTGGTCTGAACAATGTTCCATCTCCACACTCCAATGGTATCGGTATGGGAGCTCAGATGGTTCCCAGCTATGCTGCCTTTTCTTGGGATACAAGGAACCTTCGCTGTTCCAATTCTACTCCGGTCCCCTCCTTCAAATATTGTACATGTACATTGAGGACTGTGTTCGCGCAATTTCCTTTTCTTGCCATGAACTGGAAAATGTCCTATATCGCACAAAATCATGATCACGCATCACCTTACCCCTATGCTCTCTGTCCTACATTGGCTCCCGGTAAAAGAACCCCACGATTTTGAAAATTTGCATCCTTGTTTACAAATCTCTCCATGGCCTTGCACCTCAGTACCACTGTACTCTTTTTTAGCGTCACAACCCCTCAAGATATCTCTGCTCTTCAAATGCTGCCCTCTCGAACATCCCTCATTATACTGCTGAACCATCAGTGGCATTACCTTCAGTTGTTTGGGCCCTCAACTCTGGAATCCCTCCCTGAACATCTAAGCTTCTCTAACCATCTTTCCATTTTAAAGACGCTCCTTAAAATCAACCCTTTTAGCAAGCTTTTGGTCATATGCCTTAATATCTTCTTTTTTGTCTCGTTGTCATATGAATCTGTGTTGTCCTGTGAAAACTGCTTTGAAGCACCTTGGGACGGTTAACTAGTTTAAACGTGCGATATAAATAAAAGTTATTGTTATTATTATTTATAATAATATTAATTATTATAAATATTATTATTAATAATAATAATTATAATGATAATTATGTGATCAAATTTGCTTTAAATTTGCGACACACTCTCTCCTTCTCATGCTCCGTCTGTTACTCCCTTCCCTTCCTCAACATCGCTAAGTCCATTTCCGAAGATTGGCTCTCGACCAATGTCAACCACAAAGCGGCCGACTCTGACAGCTAACTTGATTATATGACTTCTCACCCAGCTTGCTGGACGGATTCTATTATAGTCGACAAATGTTGCTGCCTGCGTTCCATTTGTTCCGATGAAGCCACCTCCCACACAAGTGCTTACAACATGTCTTCCTTTTTCTGAGCTGAGGATACCCATCCTCTGTGGTCATGATCCTGTGAGCCTGTAACCTAGCGTGGAGTGGGTAGGAGAGGAGGGGCGAAGCAGAGTCATGGAGACAGTGAACAGTTGAGTCAATACCTCGGGCTGAGAGGCTACAGTGGTGGGATGGTTCCCCGGTCCCCCACACCCTCTGGTTGATTATCCTTGCTCCCCCCCCCACCGCCCCCCCACACCCCCCACCCCCGTCCCACCGCCCCACTCTGTAATCCTGCTCTATCCACTTACATCTCCTCTGGACTAATTTCCTGTTCCTTTAGTTGTCCCATTTGTCTTCCACCATCATCCCTTTTCTCGTTGAATCACTCCGTCCCTTCAAAGACATTCAACTTTGTTCTTTCCACTACCTACCACAACTTTCTCTGCCTCTAACATTGCCTTAAAACTGTTCATCTCTCGCGGATTTCAGTATTGAAGAAAGGTTATCACCTGAAACGTTAACTCTGTTTCTCTCTCCACAGATGCTGCCTGGCATACTGAGTGTTTTTAGCGTACTCTGTATTTTATCAGATTTACAACCGTTTGTATGGGGGTAGTCTAAGCAGAGGGAGAGAGAGAGAGAGCGTGTGGAGCCTTGGGGAAGGAACACCTGCGGCTCCTGACCCACAACCGGGGCTGTGAAGGCACTTCCATTGTCCCTGAAGCTGTCCTCGGCTCACTTTAGCTGCCGTGTATCCCGAGGCCTGGGAAACACAGCCGACCACAGTTAAACCCGTAAAATAAGTTAAACTCGTAAAATAGTTTAAGTCTGAAGCTACCATCCGCATTAGTACATTTAGATTGCCACCCGCCCGCTGGGATTGCTCGGTTCCTTCCCACTGCCCCGTCGCTGCTAAACTCGGAAGCAGTGGCTTGGAGGTAGGTTGGGTTATAGAAACCTAAAAATATAGAAAATAGGTGCAGGATTAGGCCATTCAACCCTTTGAGCCTGCACCCCCATTCAATGAGTTCATGGCTGAATATGCAACTTCAGTATCCCATCCTGCTTTCTCGCCATACCTCTTGTTACCCCCAGTCGTAAGGACTACATCTAACTCCTTTTTGAATATATTTAGTGAATTGGGCTTTCTGTGGTAGATAAGTTCACAGGTTCACCACTCTCTGGATGAAGAAGTGTCTCCTCATCTCGGTCCTAAATGGCTTACCCCTTATCCTTAGACAGTGACCCCTGGTTCTGGACTTCCCCAACATTGGTAACATTCTTCCTGCATCTAACCTGTCTAAACCCGTCAGAATTTTATATGTTTCTATGAGATCCCCTCTCATTCTTCTGAACTCGAATGAATACAAGCCGAGTTGATCCAGTCTTTCTTGATAGGTCAGTCCCGCCATCCCGGGAATCAGTCTGGTGAATCTTCGCTGCACTCGCTCAATAGCAAGAATGTCCTTCCTCACGTTAGGACTCGACACAATACTCCAGGTTTGGATGATATACTTTTCATGTTGACCCCTGACCCGACGTCCACCCGGCCGTTTTTGAGCTAAATGACAGGTCTTACTGTCTGGGCTCAGTCACCGAGAATGTGTGATCAATAATTGACCGTCTCTTTTCCATTCTGTTTATTACAGTGAATTTAGTGGCGATTGTGATCCTATCCCGGGGAAAGTGCGGACTGTCCACCTGCACCACTCGCTACCTGGTGGCCATGGCAGCGGCGGATCTATTGGTGGTCATCACTGAGGTGATACTGTACCGGATCAGTTGGTATGATTTCCCGTGGTCTTTGCTGCATATCACCCCTGTGTGTACTGTTATGTATGTCCTGGCCCGTGCAGCCACAGACTGTTCTGTCTGGTTCACCGTCACTTTCACCTTTGATCGATTTGTGGCCGTTTGTTGGCAGAAGCTGAAAACCAAATATTGCACCGGGAGAACTGCGGCTGTGGTTCTGGCCACAAGCTGCATTCTGCTCTGTTCAAAAACCATTCCCTTCTACTTTACAATTGTACCTGTATATATAATCGACAATGTTCACTGGTACTGTTCCACAATGCCAGCATATTTTACTGAGCCCGTATGGGTGGGATTTGACTGGTTTGATACGGTTTTAAACCCACTGCTCCCATTCGCTGTTATTTTGTCGCTCAACGCTCTGACAGTCAGACACATTTTAGTGGCCAGTCGAGTCCGTAAAGGACTGAGGGGTGAGAGCAAGGGGGGGAAGGGCACTGACCCCGAGATGGAGAGCAGGAGGAAGTCTGTCATTTTACTCTTCACCATATCCGGCAGCTTCATACTGCTGTGGCTGGTATATGTTATAGATTTCTTTTATTATAGCATTACAGGAATAATTCTCAGTGATTACAGTGATTCTTTATATCAATTTACACAGGTCGGATTCATATTGCAGAATATAAGTTGCTGCACAAACACATTTATTTACGGGGTGACCCAGTCCAAGTTCAGAGAGCAGTTGAAGAGCGCAGTGAAATATCCGGTTACCTCAATTTTACAATTAATTAATAAACAGAACGACTGATCGCTGTCCAGAGGCGGGACCCAGTGTTTGCAGTCCAGGAATTTAATATTTAGTAGCAGAATTCCTTCCATTGAATTACACCAGGAATGGCTGGTGATCTGATCATTCACCCAGCGGTGGGGCAAGCACTCTGTGTCGGACACGGTAATATTTCTGATTGAAAATTCCCACTTGGTCTTTTGGGAAAGTACCACACGAGCATTCTCTCTGAACTCTTCTGCATAGCGTCACTGCAGCTATTTAGTGCAGCTAGACATTGCATCTTCCAGAGTGAGAGGCTCGACAATAGGTAGGCAGGAAGGGCTGAGCTCTAGTTCAGTGGGTTATATTATATAGAACATAGAGCAGAGAATCAGGCTATACGACCGAACCAGTGTGTGCCATTGAGTATGCTCTGCACTAGATTAGAAAGTGAGAAAATGAATGAGGCAGAGGTGCAACGTATGACGTGCAAGACTGAACAGGAGGTCCAGACCGTACACTCTCCGCACTTACAGGGAGAAGAGGTTTTACATCGACTTACCAAGCACACCTGCATTCGGAAACTGCGCTTCCACAAAGTGGTTATCACTGAAATATAAACATAAGAACATAAGAACATAAGGAGTAGGCCATCTAGCCCCTCGAGCCTGCTCCGCCATTCAACAAGATCATGGCTGATTTGGCCGTCGAATCAGCTCCACTTACCCGCCCGCTCCCCATAACCCTTAATTCCCTTATTGGTTAAAATCAATCAATCTGTGATTTGAATACATTCAATGAGCTAGCCTCAACTGCTTTCTTGGGCAGAGAATTCCACAGATTCACAACCCTCTGGGAGAAGAAATTCCGTCTCAACTCGGTTTTAAATAGGCTCTCCCGTATTTTGAGGCTATTCCCCCTAGTTCTAGTCTCCCCGACCAGTGGAAGCAACCTCTCTGCCTCTATCCTGTCGATCCTGTTCATTATTTTAAATGTTTCTCCAATATCACCCCTCATCCTTCTGAACTCCAACGAGTAAAGACCCAGTCTACTCAATCTATCATCGTAAAGTCACCCCATCATTTCCGGAATCAGCCTAGTGAATCGTCTCTGTACCCCTATCCAAAGCTAGTGTATCCTTCCTTAAGTAAGGTGACCAAAAACTGCACGCAGTACTCCAGGTGCGGCCTCACCAATACCCTGTAGAGTTGCAGCAGGATCTCCCTGCTTTTGTACTCCATCCCTCTCGCAATGAAGGTCAACATTACATTCGCCTTCCCGAATCCCTGCTGCACCTGCAAACTACCTTTTTGGGATTTATGCACAAGGACCCCCAGGTCCTTTTGCACCGCAGCATCTTGCAATTTCTCCCCCATTCAAATAATATTCCCTTTTACTGTTTTTTTTTCCCAAGGTGGACGAACTCACATTTTCCGACATTGTATTCCATCTGCCAATACTTAGCCCATTTGCTTAACCTATCTAAATCTCTTTGCAGCCTCTCTGTGTCCTCTACACAACCCGCTTTCCCACTAATCTTTGTGTCATCTGCAAATTGTGTTACACTACACTCTGTCCCCTCTTCCAGGTCATCTATGTATATTGTATTCGGGTCGCAGTCTGATAGACAACTGTCGTGCCTGTTTCTGTATTCGCGACCCAGTCGGACAGATTGTTGGCATGTGTGTAGCTGTATTCATGTACCAGTCGGGCAGGCCTCTGCCCTCCCTGTATCTATATCCGATTCCCAGTGGGACAAAGCCTACTCCTATCTGTATCTCTATTCTCTGTGAATATCCCACCTGTAATTTTGGGGTGGAGCCCTATTGTTTTGGATTCCACTCCAGAGGATATAGTTTTCCTCCAACTAGCCCATCGAATCCCTAATTCGTTTTAGCTATTTGAACTTAATCGAGATCGAATTCTAAAGTGAACGCGAGGGAAGCTAATGCAGTTCTTTAAATCCAGCAGCATTATGTTGAATCCCACATGGACAATATGTTCTATTTTCCCCTTTAGTCGGTGTGCCATTATTTTCCCAACCACCGACGTTAAGCTGTCTGTTCGACAGTGTCCTGGGCATGTTCTATCTCCTTTCTTAAATGTGGATATTACGTTAGCTATCTGGCTGTGTTCTGTCTGCACACGTTATCCTATCAAAATGTGTTTCACAGTGCCTCTGTGATCTCTACTTTAAATTGGTTTAAATTGCGCAGATGTAATCCGTCCACAGCCGGTTTTTAATCTCTTTGAGTTTGCTTAGTTTAATTAATAGCTCTCCACTTTTTATTTTAAATGTAATTACCACCTTATTAATCTCATCATCTAATATCGTGTTCACCTGCTATGTCGCCCTGATAAATAACGAAGCAAAGCAATTACTAATTATTTCTGCAATCTCTCTATCGCTGCCTATCCAATCCTCTGTGGTCATAGTCCCATTTCAACCTTCCTTTTTAATTGATGTACCTGTAAAACATTTGACTATTTTCTTCTTTGTTCCTTGATAATTTCAGGTCACAGTTGCTCTCTGCCTTTCTAATCGTTTTTGACTTCTTTCCTACTCTCTCCATATTCTCCCTTATCATGCTGAATACTGCTGTCCATGGAATTAGTGCATGCCTCTATCTTGAACCCAATTTGTTTCTGTATATCTTTATTCATCATTAGTGCTCTGTATGTTCTTGTTTTTTGCATAATATCTATTTTCAAGATTTCTGCTGTACAGCGTTTCAAATGTTTTCTTTCAAATCCTTGTCATGTTTTTCCAATATTGTTCGTCATTTTATTTTCCCCATGTTCTATTCGCAAAGCCAACTTTTCTCCAATCAATTAAACTGGTCTCCGTCATACTTATGGCCATTTCAATTATGAGCTTACAGCACATTATATTATTAAGCTATGATGTATCCCAACTTTTAGTTCTATAATCTGCTCTGCTTTATTCCCTATTGCGACATCCAATAGCGAACCCTTTCTTGTTGGTCTTCTTATCGATTGGGTTTGAAAGGATTTATGTACGCATTGTGGGAACTCCATTTCCTCATCCTCTTCCATACCTCTTCTGTCCAATTAATATTGCAGTCGTTGAAATTTCACGAGATTATTTTCTGTATCTTTCTACCCATTTCCCTTTGGAACAACCCTAACCTTGTGTTCGATGCTTTGGGTTGGATTTTACACTTTTGTGCAGATAGCCCAAAAATGCGGGTTATCTCCAGCGTGGGCGTTAATAAAATGTTTTGAGATCTCAAGATACTGGCCTGTTCTCAACGTTCAGACAATCTACACTTTTGTGCATATCGCCCCAAAAATGGGCGTAATTTCCGGCGTGGGCGTTAACAAAGCGTTTTGAGATCACGGGATACTCGCCTATTCTCAAAGTCCTTCGAACCTCCACTTTTGTGCTTATCGCCCCAAAAATGGGCCTAATTTCCAGCGTGAGCGTTAACAAATTGTTTTGAGATCGCGGGATACTCGCCTATTCTCAAAGTCCTTAGAGCCTCCACTTTTGTGCTTATCACACCAAAAATGGGCCTAATTTCCGGCGTGGGCGTTAACAAAGCGTTTTGAGATCGCGGGATACTCGCCTATTCTCAAAGTCCTTAGAACCTCCACTTTTGTGCTTATCGCCCCAAAAATGGGCCTAATTTCCGGCGTGGGCGTTAACAAATTGTTTTCAGATTGCCGGCTTCTCGTCCATTCGCAAAACACCCTAGTTTACTTTTTAGAAAGTGTCCGTTACAGCCGGCGAATTCAACTTTTTTTGACCTTCTGCGTAAAGTGTGGCCGTTCTTCGCAACGGCATGGCAACACTTTGGTTCCTGCGGATCTGGAAGTCAAGGGTCATAGATACATAAACGGAAGAGGAGTTAGGGAGAGAGGGTGCTCTGAGGGATGAAGGCGTGTCTGGGTGTCGTGTGACTGCTTTGGGAGGAGGGAAGGAGACTTTGGAGCTTCACAGCAAGTAGGGAAAAATAACATAGTAGTCGCCAGCCACATATTTGCCGCAATTTGGCCTATAATGGAGAGTCAGGAGGAGGCATCACACCAAGCTTTGGATTCTGATGCTAGAGATAACAGTGAGTTGGGAGAGGAACACATTGGACTTGCAAAAGAGCCAGGTGATTCTCGGACGAGGCAAATACCTCGCTCCTGGAGGAGGTCCAGTTACGCTGGGGTGATTTGAAACATGGTGGGGATAGGAAGCCCACTCCAAAGGATATGGACTGAAATAACACAGTTTGTGTCGCTGGCTACCAACAAGGTTTGTGAGTGCAACCAATGCCACAACCGAGAGAACGACCTTGTGCGATGTGCAAGATTAATAGCAAATTGATTTAGATTTACTTATTATTAATATAATTGGATTTGTAACAGCCATGAATGACTCTCATCAGGCGAAGAGGATGCTATGAGGCTGCAGAGTGACTTGGACAGGTTAGGTGAGTGGGCAAATGCATGGCAGATGCAATATAATGTGGATAAATGTAAGGTTGTCCACTTTGGTGCTAAAAACGGAGAGACAGACTATTATCTGAATGGCGACAGATTAGGAAAAGGGGAGGTGCAACGAGACATTGGTGTCATGGCACATCAGTCATTGAAGGTTGGCATGCAGGTACAGCAGGCGGAGAAGGCGGCAAATGGCATGTTGGCCTTCATAGCGAGGGGATATAAGTACGGGGCAGGCATATGTTATTACAGTCGTACAGGGCATTGGTGAAGCCACAACTGGAGTATTGTGTACAGTTCTGGTCTCCTAACTTGAGGAACGACATTCTTGCTATTGAGGGAGTGCAGCGAAGCTTCACCAGACTGATTCCCGGGATGGCGGGACTGACCTATCAAGAAATACTGGACCAACTGGACTTGTATTCACTGGAGTTCAACAGAATGAGAGGAGATCTCAGAGAAACGTTTAAAATTCTGCCGGGTTTAGACAGGTTAGATGCAGGAAGAATGTTCCCAATGTTGGGGAAGTCCAGAACCAGGCGTCCCAGTCTAAGGACAAGTGGTAAGCCATTTAGGACCGAGATGAGGAGCAACTTCTTGACCCAGAGAGTGGTGAACCAGTGGAATTCTCAACCACACGAAGTTGTTGTGGCCAATTCATTAAATGTATGCAAAAAGGAGATAGATGTATCCTTACTACTAGGGGGATCAAGGGGTATGGCGAGAAAGCAGGAATGGGGTACTTAAGTTGCAGGTTCTGCTATGAACTCATTGAATGACGGCGCAGGCTCGAAGTGCTGAATGGCCTACTCCTGCACCTATTTTCTATGTTTCTATATTTTTATGTTTCTATCACATAAATTTTTTCACTTTTCCGGGAATGTTTTCCTCAAAGCCTGCGGTCACGGTTTGAATCGTTAGGTCGTGAAAGATAATTATCATAATAATCCTGATTGCATCTGTTGATTATGTGTTGTATCAGTCTCTGTAACAAGACCTAGCCATGATATCATGCAATGTTCTCTTGCCTTGTCGTCCAGTCCACTTTTATTGAGGAAGCACTCGATGACGAGGTCTGTGCTGAGGTGAACGGGTGTGGGGCCCACCAGCCCTCTGCGACATCACTGAGACGGAGAGACGTGTGCTCGCACTCGTGCCAAAGCACCCGCAAACAGCCACGGATGCATTTGCTGACCTTGAAGTGAGAAAAGCTTACGCCATTGAGTGATGTGAATTCAATAGAGGCCTCAACCCACTCATATCCGGACAATCGCATGTGATAGATGGTTTCTCAAATTATCATCGAAATAATGATGTACGAAAGAAAATTATTGCAATACCAATGTGTTGGTGGTCATGAAATGTGATGTCCGCGATGACTTTGAGTGCGGTGGTGTTTTTGACGTGTATACGCTGTGTGTAGCGCTGGACTCAAGTTGCGAGCCGAGCCACCCCTTTCTCCTCTCAGAAACTCATTTGTGTATTGTAGCTCAGCCAGCAGCATGGCCCCAAGCTAGATCACGGAGGGTACAAGATGGGGGTTGTGGCATATGTGTCGTAGGATGAACCGACTACATCTGGTGCCGAGGAGCTGCGATTGTCGCCCATCAATCCGCTGAATCTGTTCTCCATGGATTAGAGTGAAGGTGTCGAGGAACATGCATCGTCACAAGTCACAAGGCCAGCTAGTGGTCCTCCCATCTGGCCACTCTGAAGTTACCTTCTCCAAACTCCTCACCGCAAGGCGCCCCGTTAGTCCCCAGGACATCACGGAAGCGCCAAGTCTGTCCCGCGAGCAGCAACTGACAGCGACGAGAAAGTACGTTTGTCCACGAAGACTGGAGACATTGGTGGCCAGCTCATCGAAGCATTGGGTGTGATGTCCCGACAGCTGGCCACAATGACCAGATGGCGGAGACCCAGGATGCGATAGCCAGGAACATCTCTCTCGCCTTCTCTCTCTCTCGCTCTCTCTCACCTTTTCGCTCTGTCTCTCTCTCTCACCTTCTCTCTCTCTCTTCTTCTCTTTCGCTCTCTCTCTCTCATTCTCTCTCTCTTGCCCTCTCTCTCTCTGCCTCTGTCTCTCTCTCACTCGCGTTCCCCCTCTCCCTTCTCTCTCCCGCCCTCTCTCTCTCTCTCTCGCCTTCTATCGCTCTCTCTCCCACCTTCTCTCTCTCCCTCTCTCTCGCGTTTTCTCTCTACCTCTCTCTCTCTCTCTCCTGTGTTCTCTCTCTCTCGCTCTCTCTCACTTTATCTCTCTCTCTCTCGCCTTATCTCTCTCGCTCTCGCCTTCTTTCCTTCTCTTGCCTTCTCCCTCTCTATCTCTTGCCTTCTCCCTCTCTCTCTCTCTCTGTCTCTCCCTCTCTCTCTCTCGCCTTCTCTTTCACTCTCTTTCTCTCACTCTCTCTCTCTCTTGCCCTCTCTCTCTCTTTCTCTGTCTCTCTCTCTCTCTGTCTCTGTCTCTCTCTCTCTCTCTCTCTCTCTGTCTCTCTCTCTCTCTCTCCCTCTCTCTCCCGCCTTCTCTCTCTCTCTCTCTCTCCCGCCTTTTCTCTCTCCACCCCTAGTCTCTGCGCCCACACTGCCAAAGACGGATGAGAGCCAGGACCAAGATGCTGCTTCTGCATCAGAGATGTACGCTCCCACGCCCCCATCCCGGACCCGTGCAACGACCACATCTGCCTCCAGCCCCCCAATGAGGAAACGCCTGAGGAGCTCCCCGGCCAATCTCCGTGTAGCGAGGAAGGGAAGGGCTAGAAGTTGTGAGATGAAGGTTCTGTGGGTGAGCTGAATTTCAGCTTGTGATGGCTGTATGATATCTCCATCTGGGTGGATGCAATTTGATGTATTGTATGGGGGTCCTCGACCCCCCTCCTGGTTCCCCTTTATGTTCTGTGTTGCTGTAGAGATTGATAATTTCTTTGCTGACAATCGTGGAAAAAGTGGGGTCTGGGCTGGGGTTGGGTGTTATTGCAAGTGATAGAAACATGGAAACATGGGAAATAGGTGCAGGATAAGGCCATTCGGCCCTTCGAGCCTGCACGACCATTCAATGAGTTCATGGCTGAACAGGCAACTTCACGACCTCATTCCTGTTTTCTCACCATACTCCTTGATCCCCCGAGTAGTAAGGACTTCATCTAACTACTTTTGAATAGATTTAGTGAATTGGCATCAACAACTTCGTCTGGTGGTGAGTTCCACAGGTTCACTACTCTCTGGGTGAAGACGTTTCTCCTTATCTCGGTCCTAAATGGCTTACCCCTTATCCTTAGACTGTGTCCCATGGTTGTGGACTTCCACAACATTGGGAACATTATTCCTGCATCTAACCTGTCTAAACCCGTCAGAATTTTAAACGTTTCTATGAGGTCCCCTCTCATTCTTCTGAACTCCAGTGAATACAAGCCCAGTTGTTCCAGTCTTTTGTGATAGGTCATTCCCGCCATTCCGGGAATCAGTCTGGTGAACCTTCGCTGAACTCCCTCAACAGCAATAATGTCCTTCCTGAAGTTATGAGACCAAAACTGAGCACAATACTCCAGATGTGGCCTCACCAAGGCCCTGTACAACTGTAGAAAATACTCCCTGCCCCTGTACTCAAATCCCCACGCTATGAAGGCCAACATGCCATTTGCCTTCTTAACCGTCTGTTGTACCTGCATGCCTACCTTCAATGACTGATGTACCATGACACCCAGGTCTCGTTGCATCTTCCCTTTTCCTAATCTGTCCCCATTCAGATAATAGTCTGTCTCTCTGTTTTGTACCACCAAAGTGGATAACCTCACATTTAACCACATTATACTGCATCTGCCATGCATTTACCCGCTCACCTAACCTATCCAATCAATCTGCAGCCTCGCAGCATCCTCCTCGCAGCTCACACTGCCAACCAACTTAGTGTCAAGCGCAAATTTGGAGATACTTCATTTAATCCCCTCGTCTAAATCATTAATGTACAATGTAAACAGCTGTGGCCCCAGCACTGATCCCTGCGCTACCCCACTAGTCACTGCCTGCCATTCTGAAATGTACCCATTTACTCCCACTCATTGCTTCCTGTCTGCCAACCAGTTCTCAATCCACGTCAGCACACTACCCCCAATCCCATGTGCTTTAACTTTGCACGTTAATTATGATTTCAGACCCATGTTGTTACAAATCGTATTTTCTTACACGTAACCTTGAATCGCATTGCCGCAGATAGGTTCACCATTAAACACTGAGGAGTAAATGTAAACCCCAACAGTCCAGAGACTGAAAATATGTCTGTTGTGATGTCCACGTCAACTGAGTCGTACTCCGGAGTCAAAGGAAAATGCTCAATTTCAGGCAGAAACTCCGCTCAAGTTCAGGCAGCCCTTTGAATGAGAGAGCTGTGATTGTAAAAACGCCAGCCACACCGCTGGCGTTGGTTCAGAAATGTTACACCCATTGTGGGCGTTTTTTTCTGCAACGATATTGCGGGCGGGATGTCTGCGAGGTGAGGGAAACTGAGAGCCGCCGATCTCCTGGGCGTTACTTCCCCCAAACGTGCTCTTTAAGAACTACAAAATAGCGTTAATAGCGAACCTGGGCGTTACATCGTTGTGGAAAGTCACGATCGGGCGATATTACGGCCGCTGATTTTGCTCAATCTGCCCTAACAAAGTTGGCGGGCTGCAATATTTTGTCCCGGCGTTAAGCACATGGCTAAAGCACACGCAACGCTTGGCGATAACTTCTTGAAAAATGCCCCCTCGGTTTCCATTTTGTTTACAAATGGGCGAAATCTGGGCGTTATATATCATTTCAGCGATACAATGGGCGTTAAAGATGCACAAAAGGTTTTTACTCGTCTGCTTTTTTGAAAACGGGCGTTAGCGTGACTGATACCATATGAGTATTTAGGTTATATCTCTCTCATCTTCTGCTGTCGAGTGTCGCTGTCCTTACACTGACATGGCAACACTCGAGTCCCACGATTCAGGAGCTCAGTGCTCACTCTGACTTGCGCAGAAGGGTGAGGCTGTTGAGATTGAGTAGAGGTGTGTGTGAGTGGGGTGTCGTTGCTTTGGGAGGAAGGAGGGAGCGGGTCGAGCTTTGCAGCAAATTGGGCAAAAGAGTCAGCCGCTAGAGGCCAGATCTTTGCAAGAATTCCGCGACAATAATGGAGGGAGAACATAAGAAAATCAGAATTCGGAACAGGAGATGGCCATCTAGCCCCTCGAGCCTGCTCCGCCACTCAACAATATCATGGCTGATTGGAGGATTCAGCTCACGCTGGTGCGAGCAGCCAGCTGCGAGATGAGGACATTGGAGGAGCAAAGAGAGCGAGGAGGTTCTCGGACGAGATAAATGCTTCCCTCCTGCGGGATGTCGAGTCACGCTGGGGTGAGTTGACCCAGGGACGAGGGTGGGGGGGATGGGAATCCAGCCGCAAAGGTCTACATGAGGATCTGGATCGAGATAGAGAGGTGGTCTCGGAGGCCACCAACGTGGAGCGTGAAGCCAATCAATGCTGCAACAATGGAACGACCTTGTGGAATCGGCAAGAGTAAGTATCACATTTACTTACACTCACTTATACAGTTATGAATTTGATTTGTAAGAAGCATATGTGCCTATCACATGTGAGATCGTCCTACTATTGGGAATGTTGTACTCAATTCCTGCGGTCACGGTGTACGTCTTTTGGTAAGAAATGTTCATTCTGATCATAAACGTGATTGCATCTGTCGGTTAATATTGTATCAATCTCTGTCTGTGACACGACCCAGCAATAATATCACGCAACGACCTCCTGACATGTCGCTTGGTTACATTTCACAGGAGAAGCTATCGACGATGAGGTCCGAGGAGCGTCCAACTGATGGGGGGGCCACCAGTCACCAACGACATCACTGCCACGGAGGACCGGGTGACCATACCCGTGGGGAGGAACAGTCGGTGAGCCAGGCCTAGATCTCCAGAGCCTGAAATGATCGGACGTGAGCCAATTATACACCATTGCACGATCTGAATTGAATTGGTGCCACACGCACTCATACCCGAGCAATAATATATGATCGCTGGTTGCTAACGTCATCCCACAAATAATGCAGGCCCAGTGAGAATCGTTGCAATGCAAACTGTGTTGATGGATAAGACCACAGAGGCCAGAAGCTGGGGGAATGGACCCTGTCTTGCTGGATGAACCGACATCTCATGTGGAGAATGTTCGATTCCCGCCCATCTATCCGTTTGTTCTCTTGCGGATGGATGGGAGCGCGGACTTTCAGGAGCCTGCATAGCCATGATCGAGCAGGCATTCTCCTCCAAGGGACATCTAGTGATGCTTCCAACAACTCCAAGCTCCAGTGTGGAGGTATCGGACACAAAGGAACCTCGCTACAAGGCAATCCCTTTTCTCCGCAGGCCGGCAACAACCATGCACAGGTCACGTACACCAGCGACAGATGAGAACCGAGAGATGGTACGCTTGTCCAGGATGACAGGAGACCATAGGTGACCAGCTCCTAGAAGCTTTGGGGGCATATCCCAACATCTGGCCAGAGTCTCCGGCACCATCAATGAATGGCGGAGGCCCTGGAGGCGACAGCCAGGGACTCTGCTGGCACAGGCCTCACACTCGTCCCGGAACGCAACACTCCACTCCTAGTTTCGGCATCCCCCCCTGCCAGTCCCAATGACACATGCACATCAGTACAAAGATCCTGCTCCTGGATACGAGAATGTTCTCACCTCGTTTTCCGCGGCTCTTTTTCATCCCTCCAATTGAGGCATCGCCTGAGGTGTTCCTGGACAAGGCGGCTTGGGGCGAGGAGGGGAAGGGGTAGAGATGGGGAGAAACATAGAAATATAGAAAATAGGTGCAGGAGTAGGTCATTTGGCACTTCGAGCCTGCACCGCCATTCAATGAGTTCATGGCTGAACATGGAACTTCAGTACCCCATTCCTGCTTTCTCACCATACCCCTTGATCCCCCTCGTAGTAAGGACTACATCTAACTCCTTGTTGAATATATTTAGTGAATTGGCCTCAGCAACTTACTGTGGTAGAAATTCCACGGGTTCACCAGACTCTGGGTGAAGAAGTTTCTCCTCAACTCGGACTTAATTTGTTACCCCTTATCGTTAAACAGTGACCCCTGGTTGTGGACTTCCCCAACATTGGGAACATTCTTCCTGCATCTAACCTGTCCAGTCCCGTCAGTACTTTATATGTTTCATCGATATCCCCACTTATTCTTCTGAACTCCAGTGAATACAAGCCCAGTTGATCCAATCTTTCTTCATATGTCAGTCCCGCCATCCCGCGAATCTGTCTGGTGAACCTTCGCTGCACTCCCTCAATAGCAAGAATGTCCTTCCTCAAGTTAGAAGTCCAAAACAGTACACAATACTTCAGGTGTGGCCTCACCAAGGCCCTGTACAACTGCAGTAACACTTCCCTGCCCCTGTACTCAAATCCACTCGCTATGAAGGCCAACATGCCATTTACTTTCTTAACCGCCTGCTGTACCTGCATGCCAACCTTCAATGACTGATGTACCATGACACCCAGGTCTCGTTGAACCTTCCCTTTTCCGAATCTGTCACCATTCATATAAGAGTCTGTCTCTCTGTTTTGTACCACCAAATTGGATAACCACACATTTATCCACATTATACTGCATCTGCCATGCATTTGCCCACTCACCTAACCTATCCACGTCACTGTGCAGCCTCAGAGCATCCTCCTCGCAGTTCATGCCGCCACCCAGCTTAGTGTCTTCTGCAAATTTGGAGATACTACATTTAATCCCCTCGTCCAAATCATTAATGTACAATGTAAATAGGTGGGGCCCCAGCACTGATCGCTGCGGTACCTCACTTGTCACTGCCTGCCATTCTGAAAAGTACCCATTTGCTCCTTCTCTTTGCTTCCTGCCTGCCAACCAATTCTCAATTCACGTCAGCACACTACCCCCAATCCATTGTGCATTAACTTTGCACATTAATCTCTTGTGTGGGACCTTGTCGAAAGCCTTCTGAAGGTCCAAATACACTGCATCAACGGGTTCTCCCTTGTCCACTCGACTGGAAACAGTCTCAAAAAATTCCAGAAAATTTGTCAAGCATGATTTCCCTTTCACAAATCCATGCTGACTTGGACCTATCATGTCACCACTTTCCAAATGCGCTGCTATGAAATCGTTAATAATTGATTCCATCATTTTACCCACTACTGATGTTAGGCTGACCGGTCGATAATTCCCTGTTTTCTCACTCCCTCCTTTTTTAAAAAGTGGGGTTACATTGGCTACCCTCCCCTCCTTAGGAACTGAACCAGAGTCTATGCAATATTGGAAAATGACTGTCAATACATTCGCTATTTCCAAGGCCACCTCCTGAAATACTCTGGGATGCAGTCCATCAGGCCATGGGGTTATATCGGCCTTCAATCCCATCAATTTCCCCAACACAATCCCCGACTAATAAAGATTTCCCTCAGTTCCTCCTTCTTACTCGACCCTCTGACCCCTTTTATATCCGGAAGTTTGTTTGTGTCCTCCTTCGGAACACCGAACCAAAGTACTTGTTCAATTGGTCTGCCATTTCTTTGTTCCCGGTTATGACTTCCCCTGATTCTGACTGCAGAGGACCTACGTTTGGCTTTACAAATTTTTCTCTTTACATATCGACAGAAACCTTTGCAGTCCGTCTTAATGTTCCCTGAAAACTTCCTCTCGTACTCTATATTCCTTGCCTGAATCAAACCCTTTGTCCTCCTCTGCTGAGTTCTAAATTTCTCCCCGTCCCCGGGTTCACTGCTATTTCTGGCCAATTTGTATGCCACTTCCTTGGCTTTAATACTATCCCTGATTTCCCTAGATAACCACGGTTGAGCCACCATCCCTTTTTTTATTTTTTACAGCAGACAGGGATGTACAATTGTTGTAGTTCATCCATGCGGTCCCTAAATGTCTGCCATTGCCCATCCACAGTCAATCGCTCAAGTATCATTCGCCAATCTACCCGAGCCAATTCACGCCTCATACCTTCAACGTTACCCTTCTTTAAGTTCTGTACCATGGTCTCTAAATTAACTGTTTCGTTCTCCATCCTAACGCCAAATTACACCTTATTGTAGTCACTCTTCCCCAAGGGGCCTCGCACACGAGATTGCTAATTAATCCTCTCTCATTACATAACACCCAGTCTAAGATGGCCTCCCCCCCCCCAGTTGGTTCCTCAACATATTGTCCTAGAAAAGCATCCCTTATGCACTCCATGAAATCCTCCTCCACCGTTTTGCTTCCAGTTTGGGTAGCCCAATCGATATGCAGATTAAAGTCACCCATGATAACTGCTGTACCTTTATTGCATGAACAGCTAATTTCCTGTTTCATACCCTCCCAAACATCACTACTACTGTTTGGAGGTCCGTACACAACTCCCACTAACGTTTTTTTGCCCGTTGGATTTCTGCCGCTCTGCCCAGATAGATTCCACATCATCCAAGCTAATGTCCTTCTTAACTATTGCATTAATCTCCTCTTTCACCAGCAATGCTACCCCACCTCCTTTTCCTTTTATTCTCTCCTTCCTGAATGTTGAATACCCATGGATGTTGAGTTCCCAACCCTGATCATCCTGGAGCCACATCTCTGGAATCCCAATCACAACATATCTGTTAACATCTATTTGCACAGTTAATTCATCCATCTCATTACGGATACTCCCTGCATTAATACACAAAGCCTTCAGGCTTGTTTTTTTTAACACCCTTTGTCCTTTTCGAATTATGATGTAGTGTGGCAATTTTTGTTTCTTGCCTTTGTTTACTCAGCCTTCCACTAGTTCTTTATACCTTTCTACCATATGTTTCTGACTCCATATTACTTCGCCCTATCTCGCTGCATAGGTTCCCATCCCCCTGCCATATTAGTTTAAACACTCACGAACTGCATTAGAAAATGTTACGCCTAGGACATCCGTTCCAGTCTTACCCAAGTGCAGACCGTCCCTTTTGTAGAGGTCACACTTCCCCCAGAACTGGTTCCAATGTCCCAGGGATTTGAATCCCTCCCTCTTGCACCGCTGCTCAAGCCACGTATTTATTCTAACTAACCTGCTCCCTCTACTCTGATTAGCACGTGGCACTGGTAGCAATCCAGAGATTACTAACTTTGAGGTCCTACTTTTTAATTTAACTCCTAGCTTCCTAAATTCAGCTTGTAGGACCTCGTCCCGCTTCTTACCTATATCGTTGGTACCTACATGTAGCACGACAACTGGCTTTTCACCCTCCCTCTCCAGAATGTTCTGCAGCCGTTCCGAGACATCCTTGACCCTTGCACCAGGGCGGCAACATATCATCCAAGAGTCTCGGTTGCGACTGCGAAACTCCTATCTATTCTCCTTATAATGGATTCCCCTATCACTTTAGCTAGCCCACTCTTTTAACCACACTTTTGTGCAGCAGAGCCACCCACGGTGCCAAGAACCTGGCTGCTGGTGCCTTCCCCTGTTAATTCTTCTCCCGCAACAGTATCCAAAACGGTATATCTGTTTTGGAGAGAGATGACCGCAGGGGAGTCCTGCACTTCCTTCCTCCTCTTGCCTTGTCTCTTGGTCACCCATTCACTATCTGTCCTAAACCTTGCACTTCCTTCCTCCTCTTGCCTTGTCTCTTGGTCACCCATTCACTATCTGTTCTAACCCTTACCTGCGGTGAAACCAACTCACTAAATGTGCTATCCACAACATTCTCAGCATCGCGCATGCTCCAGAGTGAGTCCATCCACAGCTCCAATGCCGGCATGCGGTCTGTCAGGAGCTGCAGCAGGACACACTTCCCGCATACATAATATTCAGGGACACTGGAAGCGTCCCTGACTTTCCACATAGCATAGGAGGAGCATGGCATGGGTCCGAGCTCTCCTGCCATGACTTAACCCTTAAATTGATTTACTTACTAAAATGTACTTAAACACCAAACAGCTACTTAGCAATTCGTTGCCAATTAAACCAATCTCAAAGTCAGTCTAAAAGAGAGTTTTTCTTTCTTATACATTTAGGACCGAGATGAGGAGGAATTTCTACACCCAGAGATTGATGAACCTGTGGAATTCTCTACCACAGAAAGTTGTTGAGGCAAATTCACTAAATATATTCAAAAAGGAGTTAGATGGAGTCCTTACTATGAGGGGAATCAAGGGGTATGGTGAGAAAGCAGGAATGGGGAACTGAAGTTGCATGTTCAGCCATGAACTCATTGAATGGCGGTGCAGGCTAGAAGGGCCGAATAGCCTACTCCTGCACCTATTTTCTATGTTTCTCTGTTTCTATGTTTCTATGACTGTGGTCATTTCATCAGTTTCTGTTTTCTAGGTCAGACTGTGGACAGTTGGTCAGTTTCTGGTTTGTAGGTCAAACTGTGGTCAGTTTCGGGTTGCCTCGGCTCGACTTTGATCAGTTCTTCAGTTTCTCGTTTATAGGTCAGTCTGTGGTCGGTTGTTCAGTTTCTAGTTCCTAGGTCAGACTGTGGCCAGTTGGTCAGTTTCTGGTTTTCCCCGTCAGACTGTGGTCAGTTGGTCAGTTGCTGGTTAGCATGTCAGACTGTGGTGAGTTGGACAGTTTCTGTTTTCTAAGTCAGACTGTGGTCAGTTGGTCAGTTTCTGGTGTCTAGGTCAGACTGTGGTCAGTTGGTCAGTTTCTGCTTTCTAGGTCAGACGGTGATCAGTTGGTCAGATACTGGTTGCTAGGTCAGACATTGGTCAGTTGGTCAGTTTCTGTTTTCGAAGTCAGAATATGGTCAGTTGGTCAGTTTCTGGTTCCTAGGTCAGTTTTTGGTCAGTTGGTCAGTTTCGGTGTTCTAGGTCAGACTGTGGTCAGTTGGTCAGTTTCCGGTTTCTCGGTCAGACTGTGGTCAGTTGCTCCGTTTCTGGTTTCCAGGTAAGACTGGTCATTTCTTCAGTTTCTGTTTTCGAGGTCAGACTGTGGTCAGTTGTCAGTTTCTGGTTTCTAGGTCACATTGTGGTCAGTTGGTCAGTTTCGCGTTGTCTTGGTTTGACTGTGTTCAGTTCTTCAGTTTCTGGTTTCGAGTTCAGTCTGTGGTCAGTTGGTCAGTTTCTGGTTACTAGGTCAGACTGTGGTCAGTTGGTCAGTTTCTGATTTGTAGGTCAGACTGTGGTCAGTTGGTCAGTTTCTGTTTTCTAAGTCAGACTATGGTCAGTTGGTCAGTTTCTGGTTTCTCGGTCAGACTATGGACTGTTGGTCAGTTTCTGGTTTCTAGGTCAGACTGTGGTCAGTTCTTCAGTTTCTGGTTGCTAGTTCAGACAGTGTTCAGTTGGTCAATTTCTTGTTTCTAGTTCATACTGTGGTCAGTTAGTCAGTTTCTGGTTCCGAGGTCAGACTGTGGTCAGTTAGTCAGTTTCTGAATCCTAGTTCAGACTGTGGTCAACTGGTCAATTTCAGGTTTCCAGGTCTAAATGTGGTCAGTTGGTCAGTTTCTGGTTCTTATGTCAGACTGAGGTCAGTTGGTCAGTTACTGGTTGCTAGGTCAGACTGTGTTCAGTTGGTCAGTTTCTGGTTCATTGGTCAGATTGTGGTCAGTTGGTCAGTTTCTGTTTTCTAAGTCAGAATATGGTCAGTTGGTCAGTTTCTGGTTCCTAGGTCAATCTTTGGTCAGTTGGTCAGTTTCGATTTTCTCGGTCAGACTGTGGTCAGTTGGTCAGTTTCGGATTTTTAGGTCAGACTGTGGTCAGTTGCTCAGTTTTTGGTTTCCAGGTAAGACTGGTCATTTCTTCAGTTTCTGTTTTCGAGGTCAGATTGTGGTCAGTTGTCAGTTTCTGGTTTCTAGGTCTCATCGTGGTCAGTTTCGCGTTGTCTTGGTTTGACTGTGTTCAGTTCTTCAGTTTCTGTTTTCGAGGTCAGTCTGTGGTCAGTTGGTCAGTTTCTGGTTCCAAGGTCAGACTGTGGTCAGTTGGTCAGTTTCTGATGTGTACGTCAGACTGTGGTCAATTGGTCAGTTTCTGATTTGTAGGTCAGACTGTGGTCAGTTGGTCAGTTTCTGTTTTCTAAGTCAGACTATGGTCAGTTAGTCAGTTTCTGGTTTCTTGGTCAGACTATGGACAGTTGGTCAGTTTCTGGTGTGTAGGTCAGACTGTGTTCAGTTGGTCAGTTTCTGGTTTCTAGTTCAGACTGTGGTCAGTGGGTTAATTTCTTGTTTATAGGTCATACTATGGTCATTTGGTCAGTTTCTAATTCCTAGCTCAGACTGTGTCAGTTGGTCAGTTTCAGGTTGCTAGGTCAGACTGTGGTCAATTAGTCAGTTTCTGTTTCCGAGGTCAGACTGTGGTCAGTTAGTCAGTTTCTGAATCCTACTTCAGACTGTGGTCAACTGGTCAATTTCAGGTTTCTAGGTCTAAATGTGGTCAGTTGGTCAGTTTCTGGTTCCTAGGTCAGACTGAGGTCAGTTGGTCAGTTACTGGTTGCGAGGTCAGAATGTGGCCAGTTGGTCAGTTTCTGGTTCCTAGGTAGGACTGTGGTCAGTTGGTCAGTTTCTGGTTTCTAGGTCAGTCTGTGGTCAGTTTGTCGGTTTCTGTTTCCTAGATCGGACTGTGCTCAGTTGGTCAGTTTCTGGTTTCTAGGTCAGTATGTGGTCAGGTGGTCAGTTTCTGGTTTCTAGGTAAGACTGTGCTCAATGGGTCAGTTTCTGGTTTCTAGGTCAGACTGTGGTCAGTTGGTCATTTTCTGGTTACTAGGTCAGACTGTGGTCAGTTGGTCAGTTTCTGGTTTTTAGTTGAGACTGTGGTCAATTGGACAATTTCTGCTTTCTCGGTCATACTGTGGTCAATTAGTCAGTTTCTGGTTCCGAGGTCAGACTGTGGTCAGTTGGTCAGTTCCTTGTTTCTCCGTCAGATTGTGGTCAGTTGCTCAGTTTCGGCTTTCTATGTCAGACTGCGGAAAGTTGGTCAGTTACTGGTTGCTAGGTCAGACTGTGGCCAGTTGGTCAGTTTCTGGTTTCTAGGTCAGTCTGAGGTAATTTTGTCTGTTTCTGGTTTCTAGGTGAGACTGTGGTCAGTTGGCAAGTTTCTGGTTTCTAGGTCAGACTGTGGTCAGTCGCTCAGTTACTGTTTGCTACATTAGACTGTGGTCAGTTGGTCAGTTTCGGGCTACTAGGTCAGAATGTTGTCAGTTGCTCAGTTACTCGCTGCTTGGTCAGACTGTGGTCAGTTGTTCAGTGTCAAGTTTCTAGGTCACACTGTGGTCAGTTGGTCAGTTTCTGGTTTCGAGGTCAGACTATGCTCAGCACTTCAGTTTCTGGTTTCTAGCCCAGAATGTGGTCAGTTAGTCAATTTCTGGTTTCTCGGTATGACTGTGGTCAGTTGCTCAGTTACTGGCTGCTCGGTAAGACTGTGGTCAGTTGGTCAATTTCTGATTTCTAGGTCACACTGTTCTCAGTTGGTCAGTTTCTGGTTTCTAAGTCAGACTGTGGTCAGTTGGTCAGTTTTTGGTTTCTCGGTCAGACTCTGGTCAGTTGGTCAGTTTCTGGTATTTTCCGTCAATTTGTGTTCAGCTGGACAATTTCAGGTTTCTAGTTCAGACTGTGGTCATTTGGTCAATTTCTGGTTTCTAAGTCATACTGTGGTCATTTTGTCAGTTTCCGCTTCCTAGGTCAGACTGTGGTCAGTTGGTCAGTTACTGGTTGCTAGGTCAAATTGTGGCCAGTAAGCCAGTTTCTGGTTGCTAGGTCAGACTGTGGTCAGTTGGTCAGTTTCTGGTTTCTATGTCAGAATGTGGTCAGTTGGTCAGATTCTGGTTGCTAGGTCAGTCTGTGGTCAGTTGGTCCTTTTCGAGTTTCTAGGTCAGACTCTGGTCAGGTGCTCAGTTTTCCGTTTCCAGTTCAGAATGTGGTCATTTCTTCAGTATCAGTTTTCTAGGTCAAAATGTGGTCATTTGCTCAGTTTCTGGCTGCTCGGTCAGACTGTGGTCAGTTGGTCAGTTTCTGGTTTCTAAGTCATACTGTGGTCAGTTGAACAGTTTGAGTTTGTCTCGGTTAGACTGTGATCAGTTCTTCAGATTCTGGTTTCTAGGACAGTCTGTGGTCAGTTGCTCAGTTTCTGGTTTCTAGGTCAGACTGTGGTCAGTTCTTCAGTTTCTAATTTCTCGGTCAGAATGTGGTCGTTTGTCAGTTTCTGGTTTCTCGGTCAGACTGCGGTCAGTTGCTCAGTTACGGGCTGCTCAGTTGGACGGTGGTGCATTGGTCAATTTGTGGTTTCTAGGTCACATTGTGCTCAGATGGTCAGTTTCTGGTTTCTAGGTCAGACTGTGCTCAGTTGGTCAGTTTCTGGTTTCTAGTTCAGAATGTGGTCAGTTGGTCAGATTATGGTTTCTAATTCAGACTGTGATCAGTTGGTCAGTTTTTAGTTTCTAGATCAGACTGTGGTCAGTTGGTCAGTTTCTGGTTTCTAGTTCAGACTGTCGTCAGTTGGTCAATTTCTGTTTTCTCGGTCATACTGTGGTCAGTTGGTCAGTTTCGGGATGCTCAGTCAGACTGTGGTTAGTTGGTCAGATTCAGATTCCTGGGTAAGTCTGAGATCAGTTTGTCGGTTTCTGGTTTCTATGTGGTACTATGGTCAGTTGGTCAGTTTCTGGTTTCTAGTTCAGACTTTGGTCAGTTGGTCAGATTCTGGTTTCGAAGTCAGACTGTGTTCAGCTGGTCAATTTCAGATTTCTAGGTTAGACTGCTCAGTTGGTCAGATTCTGGTTTCTAGGTTAGTCTGTGGTCAGTTGGTCAGTTTCGGGTTACTAGGTCAGAATGTGGTCAGTTGCTCAGTTTATGGTTTCTAAGTCAGAATGTGGTCATTTGGTCAGATTCTGGTTTCTAGGTCAGTCTTTGGTCAGTTGGTCAGTTTCGAGTTTCGAGATCAGATTCTGGTCAGTTGCTCAGTTTTTCGTTTCCAAGTCAGAATGAGGTCATTTCTTCAGTCTCAGTTTTCTAGGTCAAAATGTGGTCATTTGCTCAGTTACTGGCTGCTCGGTCAGACTGTGGTCAGTTGGTCAGTTTCTGGTTTCTTGGTCACACTGTGGTCAGTTGGACAGTTTGAAGTTGTTTCGGTTAGACTGTGATCAGTTCTTCAGTTTCTGGTTTTTAGGTCAGTCGGTGGTCAGTTGGTCAGTTTCTTGTTTCTAGGTCAGGCTGTGGTCAGTTGATCAGTTTCTGGTTTCTCGGTCAGACTGTGGTCACTTGCTCAGTTACGGGCTGCTCGGTCAGACGGTGGTCCGTTGGTCAATTTGTGGTTTCTAGGTCACACTGTGCTCAGTTGGTCAGTTTCTGTTTCTAGGTCAGACTGTGCTCAGTTGGTCAGTTTATGGATTCTGGGTCAGAATGTGGTCAGTTGATCAGATTATGGTTTCTAATTCAGATTGTGATCAATTGGTCAGTTTTTAATTTCTAGATCAGACTGTGGTCAGTTGGTCAGTTTCTGGTTTCTAGTTCAGACTGTCGTCAGTTGGTCGATTTCTGTTTTCTCGGTTATACTGTGGTCAATTGGTCAGTTTCTGGTTCCGAGGTCAGACTGTGGTCAGTTGGTCAGTTTCGGGTTGCTAGGTCAGACTGTGTTCAGTTGGTCAGTTTATGGTTTCTACGTCAGATTGTGGTCAGTTGCTCAGTTTCGGCTTGCTAGGTCAGACTGCGAGCTGTTGGTCAGTTTCTGGTTGCTAGGTCAGACTGTGGCCAGTTGGTCGGTTTCTGGTTGCTCAGTCAGACAGTGGTCATTTGGTCAGATTCAGGTTCCTGGGTCAGTCTGAGGTCAGTTGCTCAGTTTCTGCTTTCCAGGTCAGACTGTGCTCAGTTGGTCAGTTTCTGGTTTCGAGGTCAGACTATGCTCAGCACTTCAGTTTCTGGTTTCTAGGTCAGACTGTGGTCAGTTAGTCAATTTCTGGTTTCGCGGTCAGACTGTGGTCAGTTGCTCAGTTACTGGCTGCTCGGTAAGACTGTGGTCAGTTGGTCAATTTCTGATTTCTAGATCACACTGTTCTCAGTTGGTCAGTTTCTGGTTTCTAAGTCAGACTGTGGTCAGTTGGTCAGTTTTTGGTTTCTCGGTCAGACTCTGGTCAGTTGGTCAGTTTCTGGTATTTTCTGTCAATTTGTGTTCAGCTGGACAATTTTAGGTTTCTAGTTCAGACTGTGGTCATTTGGTCAATTTCTGGTTTCTAAGGCATACTGTGGTCATTTGGTCAGTTTCCGCTTCCTAGGTCAGACTGTGGTCAGTTGGTCAGTTACTGGTTACGAGGTCAAATAGTGGCCAGTTAGCCAGTTTCTGGTTGCTAGGTCAGAATGTGGTCAGTTGGTCAGTTTCTGGTTCCTAGGTCAGACTGAGGTCAGTTGGTCAGCTACTGGTTGCGAGGTCAGAATGTGGCCAGTTGGTCAGTTTCTGGTTCCTAGGTAGGACTGTGGTCACTTGGTCAATTTCTGATTTCTAGATCACACTGTTCTCAGTTGGTCAGTTTCTTGTTTCTAAGTCAGACTGTGGTCAGTTGGTCAGTTTTTGGTTTCTCGGTCAGAATCTGGTCAGTTGGTCAGTTTCTGGTATTTTCTGTCAATTTGTGTTCAGCTGGACAATTTCAGGTTTCTAGTTCAGACTGTGGTCATTTGGTCGATTTCTGGTTTCTAAGGCATACTGTGGTCATTTGGTCAGTTTCCGCTTCCTAGGTCAGACTGTGGTCAGTTGGTCAGTTACTGGTTACGAGGTCAAATTGTGGCCAGTTAGCCAGTTTCTGGTTGCTAGGTCAGAATGTGGTCAGTTGGTCAGTTTCTGGTTCCTAGGTCAGACTGAGGTCAGTTGGTCAGCTACTGGTTGCGAGGTCAGAATGTGGCCAGTTGGTCAGTTTCTGGTTCCCAGGTAGGACTGTGGTCAGTTGGTCAGTTTCTGGTTTCTAGGTCAGTCTGAGGTCAGTTTGTCGGTTTCTGTTTCCTCGATCGGACTGTGCTCAGTTGGTCAGTTTCTGGTTTCTAGGTCAGTATGTGGTCAGGTGGTCAGCTTCTGGTTTCTAGGTAAGACTGTGCTCAATGGGTCAGTTTCTGGTTTCTAGGTCAGACTGTGGTCAGTTGGTCATTTTCTGGTTAATAGGTCAGACCGTGGTCAGTTGGTCAGTTTCTGGTTTTTCGTTCAGACTGTGGTCAATTGGACATTTTCTGTTTTCTCTGTCATACTGTGGTCAATTAGTCAGTTTCTGGTTCCGAGGTCAGACTGTGGTCAATTGGTCAGTTCCTTGTTTCTCCGTCAGCTTGTGGTCAGTTGCTCAGTTGCGGCTTTCTAGGTCAGACTGCGGATAGGTGGTCATTTACTGGTTGCTAGGTCAGACTGTGGTCAGTTGGTCAGTTTCTAGTTGCTCAATCAGACTGTGGTCATTTGGTCAGTTTCCGCTTCCTAGATCAGACTATAGTCAGTTGGTCAGTTACTGGTTACGAGGTCAAATTGTGGCCAGTTAGCCAGTTTCTGGTTGCTAGGTCAGACTGTGGTCAGTTGGTCAATTTCTGGTTTCTAAGCCATACTGTGGTCATTTGGTCAGTTTCCGCTTCCAAGGTCAGACTGTGGTCAGTTGGTCAGTTACTGGTTGGTAGGTCAAATTGTGGCCAGTTAGCCAGTTTCTGGTTGCTAGGTCAGACTGTGGTCAGTTGGTCAGTTTCTGGTTTCTATTTCAGAAAGTGGTCAGTTGGTCAGATTCTGGTTGCACGGTCAGTCTGTGGTCAGTTGGTCAGTTTCGAGTTTCTAGGTCAGACTCTGGTCAGTTGCTCAGTTTTCCGTTTCCAGGTCAGAATGTGGTCATTTCTTCAGTATCAGTTTTCTAGGTCAAAATGTGGTCATTTGCTCAGTTTCTGGCTGCTCGGTCAGTTTGTGGTCAGTTGGTCAGTTTCTGGTTTCTACGTCATGCTGTGGTCAGTTGGACAGTTTGAGTTTGTCTCGGTTAGACTGTGATCAGTTCTTCAGTTTCTGGTTTCTCGGTCAGTCTGTGGTGAAATGGTCAGTTTCTGGTTCCTAATTCAGACTGTGGTCAGTTGCTCAGTTTCTGGTTTCTAGGTCAGACTGTGGTCAGTTCTTCAGTTTCTAATTTCTCGGTCAGAATGTGGTCGTCTGTCAGTTTCTGGTTTCTCGGTCAGACTGTGGTCAATTGCTCTGTTACGGGCTGCTCGGTTAGACGGTGGTCCATTGGTCAATTTGTGGTTTCTAGGTCACACTGTGCTCAGATGGTCAGTTTCTGGTTTCTAGGTAAGACTGTGCTCAGTTGGTCAGTTTCTGGTTTCTAGTTCAGAATGTGGTCAGTTGGTCAGATTATGGTTTCTAATTTAGACTGTGATCAGTTGGTCAGTTTTTAGTTTCTAGATCAGACTGTGGTCAGTTGGTCAGTTGCTGGTATGTAGTTCAGACTGTCGTCAGTTGGTCAATTTCTGTTTTCTCGGTCATACTGTGGTCAATTGGTCAGTTTCTGGTTCCGAGGTCAGACTGTGGTCAGTTGGTCAGTTTCTGGTTTCTATGTCAGATCGTGGTCAGTTGCTCAGTTTCGGCTTGCTAGATCAGACTGCGAGCAGTTGGTCAGTTTCTGGTTGCTAGGTCAGACTGTGGCCAGTTGGTCGGTTTCTGGTTGCTCAGTCAGACTGTGGTCAGTTGGTCAGATTCAGGTTCCTGGGTAAGTCAGAGATCAGTTTGTCGGTTTCTGGTTTCTATCTGGTACTATGGTCAGTTGGTCAGTTTCTGGTTTCTAGTTCAGTCTGCGCTCAGTTGGTCAGTTTCTGGTTTCTAGTTCAGACTTTGGTCAGTTGGTCAGATTCTGGTTTCTAAGTCAGACTGTGGTCATTTGGTCAGTTTCTGGTTTCTAAGTTAGACTGTGGTCAGTTGGTCAGTTACTGGTTGCTAGGTCAGACTGTGGTCAGTTGGTCAGTTTCTGGTATTGTCGGTCAGACTGTGTTCAGCTGATCAATTTCAGATTTCTAGGTCAGACTTTGCTCAGTTTGTCAGTTTCTGGTTTCTAGGACAGACTGTGGTCAGTTGGTTAGTTTCTGGTATTTTCGGTCAGACTGTGTTCAGTTGGTCAATTTCAGGTTTCTAGATCAGACTGTGGACTGTACGGCAGTTTTTGGTTCTATGGTCAATCAGTGGTCAGTTTCTCAGTTATTGTTTGCGAGGTCAGACTGTGGTCATTTCTTCAGTTTTTCGTTTAAATTCAGAATGTGGTCATTTCTTCAGTCTCAGTTTTCTAGGTCAAAATGTGGTCATTTGCTCAGTTGCTGGCTGCTCGGTCAGACTGTGGTCAGTTGGTCAGTTTCTGGTTTCTAGGTAACACTGTGGTCAGTTGGACAGTTTGAAGTTGTTTCGGTTAGACTGTGATCAGTTCTTCAGTTTCTGGTTTTTAGGTCAGTCGGTTGTCAGTTGGTCAGTTTCTTATTTCTAGGTCAGACTGTGGCCAGTTGCTCAGTTTCTGGTTTCTCGGTCAGACTGTGGTCACTTGCTCAGTTACGGGTTGCTCGGTCAGACGGTAGTCCGTTGTTCAATTTGTGGTTTCTAGGTCATACTGTGCTCAGTTGGTCAGTTTCTGGTTTCTAGGTCAGACTGTGCTGAGTTGGTCAGTTTCTGGTTACTAGTTCAGAATGTGGTCAGTTGGTCAGATTATGGTTTCTAATTCAGACTGTGGTCAGTTGGTCAGTTTCTGGTTTCTAGTTCAGACTGTCGTCAGTTGGTCGATTACTGTTTTCTCGGTCATACTGTGGTCAATGGGTCAGTTTCTGGTTCCGAGCTCAGACTGTGGTCAGTTGGTCAGTTTCGGGTTGCTCGGTCAGACTGTGGTCAGTTGGTCAGTTTCTGGTTTCTACGTCAGATTGTGGTCAGTTGCTCAATTCGGCTTGCTAGGTCAGACTGCGAGCAGTTGGTTAGTTTCTGGTTGCTAGGTCAGACTGTGGCCAGTTGGTCGGTTTCTGGTTGCTCAGTCAGACAGTGGTCACTTGGTCAGATTCAGGTTCCTGGGTCAGTCTGAGGTCAGTTGGTCAGTTTCTGCTTTCTAGGTCAGACTGTGCTCATTGGTCAGTTTCGGGTTTCTCGGTCAGACTGTGGTCAGTTGGTCAGATTCTGGTTTCTAAGTCAGACTATGGTCAGTTGGTCAGTTTCTGGTTTCTAATCAGATTGTGGTCAGTTGGTCAGTTCCTGGTTGCTAGGTCAGTCTGTGGCCAGTTGGTCAGTTTCTGGTATTCTCCGTCAAACTGTGGTCAGCTGGTCAATTTCAGGAGTCTATGTCAGACTATGGTCAGTTGGGCAGTATCTGGTTTCTAGGTCAGTCTGTTGTCAATTGGTCAGTTTCGGGTTACTAGGTCAGACTGTGGTCAGTTGCTCAGTTTCTGGTTTCTAGGTCAGACTGTGGTCATTTCTTCGCTTTCTGGTTTCTAGGTCACTCTGTCGTCAGTTGATCAGTTTCGGGTTGTCTCGCTTAGAATGTGATCAGTTCTTCAGTTTCTGATTTCTAGGTCAGTCTGTGGTCAGTTGGTCAGTTTCTTCTTTGTCGGACAGATTGTGATCAGTTGGTCAGTTTCTGTTTTCCAGGTCAGAATGTGGTCAATTTCTCAGTTACTGGCTGCTCGGTCAGACTGTGGTCAGTTGGTCATTTTGTGGTTTCTAGGTCAGAATGTGGTCAGTTAGTCAGTTTTTCGTTTCTAGGTCAGACTGCGGTCAGTTGCTCAGTTACTGGCTGCTCGGTCAGACTGTGGTCAGTTGTTCAATTTCTGGTTTCTGGGTCAGACTTTGCTCAGTTTGTCAGTTTCTGGTTTCTAGGTCAGACTGTGGTCAGTTGGTTAGTTTCTGGTATTTTCGGTCAGACTGTGTTCAGCTGGTCAATTTCAGGTTTCTAGATCAGACTGTGGACTGTACGTCAGTTTTTGGTTCTATGGTCAATCAGTGGTCAGTTTCTCAGTTTCTGTTTTCGAGGTCAGACTGTGGTCATTTCTTCAGTTTCTGGTTTCTAGGTCAGAATGTGGTCAGTTGGTCAGTTTTTAGTTTCTAGTTCAGAATGTGGTCAGTTGGTCACTTTCTGGTTTCTAGGTCAGTCTGTGGTCAGTTGGTCAGTTTCTGGTTTCTAGTTCAGACGGTGGTCAATTGGTGAATTTCTGGTTTCTAAGTCATACTGTGGTCATTTGGTCAGTTTCTCTTTCCTAGGTCAGACTGTGGTCAGTTGGTCAGTTTCGGGTTGCTAGGTCAGACTGTGATCTGTTGCTCAGGTTCGGGTTTCTAGTTCAGACAGCGGACAATTGGTCAGTTATTGGTTGCTAGTTCATAATGTGGCCAGTTGGACAGTTTATGCATGCTAAGTCAGACTGTGATCAGTTTGTCAGTTTCTGCTACCTAGGTCAGACTGTGATCAGTTTGGTGAGTTTCTGGTTTCTAGGTCAGACTATGTTCAGTTGTTCAGTTTCTGGTTTCTACGTCAGACTGTGGTCAGTTGGTCAGTTTCTGGTTTCTCGGTCAGAATGTGGTCAGTTAGTCAGAATCTGGTTTCTAGGTCAGTCTTAGGTCTGTTGGTCAGTTTCGAGTTTCTAGGTCAGACTGTGGTCAGTTGCTCAGTTTTTCGCTTCCAGGTCAGACTGTGGTCAGATCTTCCGTTTCTGTTTTCTCGGTCAGAATGTGGTCACTTGCTCAGTTACTGGCTGCTCGGTCAGATTGTGGTCAGTTGGTCAGATCCTGGTTGCTACGTCCGACTGTGGTCAGTTGGGCAGTTTCTGAATTTCTCAGTCAGAATGTGGTCAATTGGTCAGTTTCTGGTTTGGAGGTAAGACTGTGGTCAGTTGGTCAGTTTCTGGTTTCTGGGTCAGACTGAGGTCAGTTGGTCAGTTGCTGGTTGCTAGGTCAGACTGCGGTCAGTTGGTCAGTTTCTGGTTCATAGTTCAGACTGTGGTCAGTTGGTCAGTTTCGGGTTTCTATGTCAGGCCGTGGTCAGTTGCTCAGTTTCTGGTTTCTATGTCAGGCTGTGGTCAGTTGCTCAGTTTCTGGTTTCTAGGTCAGACTGTGGTCAGTTGGTCAGTTACTGGTTGCTAGATCGGACTGTGGTCAATTGGTCAGTTTCTGGTATATTCAGTCAGACTGTAGTCAGCTGGTCAATTTCAGGTTTCTCGGTCAGACTGTGATCAGTTGGTCAGTTTCTGGTTCCTATGTCCGTGTGTGGTCAGTTGATCAGTTTCGGGTTTCTAGGTCAGACTGTGGTCAGTTGCTCAGCTTCTGTTTTCTAGGTCAGATTGTGGTAATTTCTTCAGTTTCTGGTTCATAGGTCAGACTGTGGACAGTTTGTCAGTTTCGGGTTGTCTCGGTTGGACTGTGAAAATTTCTTCAGTTTCTGGTTTCTAGGTCAGTCTGTGGTCAGTTGGTCAGTTTCAGGTTCCGAGGTCAACCTGTGGTCAGTTGGTCAGTTTCAGGTTCCGAGGTCAACCTGTGGTCAGTTGGTCAGTTTATGGTAGTCTTGTTCAGATTGTGGTCAGTTGGTCACTTTCTTGTTTGCAGGTCAGACTGTGGTCAGTTGGTCAGTTTCTGGTTTCTAGGTCAGACTATGGTCAAGTGGTCAGTTTCTGGTACCGAGGTCAGACTGTGGTCAGTTGGTCAGTTTCTGGTTCCTAGATCAGACTGTGGTCATATTGTCAGTTTCTAGATCCTAGGTCAGACTGTGGTCAGTTGGTCAGTTTCTAGATCCTAGGTCTGTCTGTGGTCAGTTGGTCAGTTTCTGGTTTCTAAATCAGACTTTGATCAGTTGGTCAGTTTCTGGTTTCCTGTTCAGACTTTGGCCAGTTGGTCAGTTATTGTTTGCAAGGTAGACTGGTAATTTCTTCAGTTTCTGTTTTCTAGGTCAGAATGTGGTCAGTTGCTCAGTTACTGGCTGCTCGGTCAGACTTTGGTCAGTTGGTCAGCTTCTGGTTTCTAGATCACACTGTGGTCAGTTGGTCCGATTCGGGTTGTCTTGGTTAGATTGTGAGCAGTTCTTCAGTTTCTGGTTTCTCAGTCAGTCTGTGGTCAGTTGGTCAGTTTCTGGTTTCAAGGTCAGACTGTGGTCAGTCCTTCAGTTTCTGGTTTCGAAGTCAGACTGTGATCAGTTGGTCAGTTTTTAGTTTCTAGGTCAGACTGTGGTCAGTTGGTCAGTTTCTGGTTTCTAGTTCAGACTGTCGGCAATTGGTCAATTTCTGTTTTCTCGGTCATACGGTGGTCAATTGGTCAGTTTCTGGTTCTGAGGTCAGACTGTGGTCAGTTGGTTAGTTTCGGGTTGCTAGGTCAGACTTTTGTCAGTTGGTCAGTTTCTGGTTTCCACGTCAGATTGTGGTCAGTTGCTCAGTTTCGGCTTTCTAGGTCAGACTGCGGGCAGTTGGTCAGTTTCTGGTTGCTTGTTCAGACTCTGACCAGATGGTCAGTTTCTGGTTGCTCAGTCAGACTGTGGTCAGTTGGTCAGATTCAGGTTCCTGGGTATGTCTGAGATCAGTTTGTCAGTTTCTGTTTTCTATGTGGGACTATGGTCAGTTGGTCAATTTCCGATTTCTAGGTCAAACTGTGGACAATTGATCAGTTTCAGGCTCCGAGGTCAGACTGTGGTCAGTTGGTCAGTTTCCTGTTTCTACTTCAGATTGTGGTCAGTTGCTCAGTTTCGGCTTTCTAGGTCAGACTGCGGGCAGTTGGTCAGTTTCTGGTTTCTAGATCACACTGTGCTCAGTTGGTCAGTTTCTGGTTTCTAGTTCAGACTGTGGTCAGTTGATCAATTTCTGATTTCTAGGTCAAACTGTGGGCAATTGGTCAGTTTCTGGTTCCGAGGTCAGACTGTGGTCAGTTGGTCAGTTTCCTGTTTCTACTTCAGATTGTGGTCAGTTGCTCAGTTTCGGCTTTCCAGGTCAGACTGCAGACAGTTGGTCAGTTACTGGTTGCTAGGTTAGTCTGTGACCAGTTCGTCAGTTTCTGGTTCCTTGGTTACTCTGAGGTCAGTTTGTCAGTTTCTGGTTTCGAAGTCAGACTGTGATCAGTTGGTCAGTTCTTAGTTTCTAGGTCAGTCTGTGGTCAGTTGGTCAGTTTCTGGTTTCTAGTTCAGACTGTCGTCAATTGGTCAATTTCTGTTTCTCGGTCATACAGTGGTCAATTAGTCAGTTTCTGGTTCCGAGGTCAGACTGTGGTCAGTTGGTCAGTTTCGGGTTGCTAGGTCAGACTTTTTTCAGTTGGTCAGTTTCTGGTTTCTACGACAGATTGTGGTCAGTTGCTCAGTTTCGGCTTTCTAGGTCAGACTATGGGCAGTTGGTCAGTTTCTGGTTTCTAGGTCACACTGTGCTCAGTTGGTCAGTTTCTGGTTTCTACTTCAGACTGTGGTCAGTTGATCAATTTCTGATTTCTAGGTCAAACTGTGGGCAATTGGTCAGTTTCTGGTTCCGAGGTCAGACTGTGGTCAGTTGGTCAGTTTCCTGTTTCTACTTCTGATTGTGGTCAGTTGCTCAGTTTCGGCTTTCTAGGTCAGACTGCAGACAGTTGGTCAGTTACTGGTTGCTAGGTTAGTCTGTGACCAGTTGGTCAGTTTCTGGTTCCTAAGTCAGTCTGAGGTCAGTTTGTCAGTTTCTGGTTTCTTGGTGAAACTGTGGTCAGTTGGTCAGTTTCTGGTTTCTAGGTCAGACTGTGCTCAGTGGTCAGTTTCTGGTTTCTAAGTCAGACTGTGGTCAGTTGGTCAGTTTCTGGTTTCTAGATCAGACTGTGCTCAGTGGTCAGTTTCTGGTTTCTAAGTCAGACTGTGGTCAGTTGGTCAGTTACTGGTTGCTAGGTCAGACTGTGGTCATTTCTTCAGTTTCTGGTTTCTCGTTCAGAATGTGGTCAGTTGCTCACTTACTGGCTGCTTGGTCAAACTGTGGTCAGTTTGGACAGTTTCTGGTATCTAGGTCACACTGTTGTGAGTTGGTCAGTTTCGGGTTGTCTCGGTTAGATTGTGATCAGTTCTTTAGTTTCTGGTTTCTAGGTCAGTCTGTCGTCACTTGGTCAGTTTCTGGATCCTAGTTAAGACTGTGGTCAGTTGGACAGTTTCTGTTTGTCTCGGTCAGACTATGGTCAGTTGGTCAGTTTCTGGTTTGTCGGTCAGACTGTGATCAGTCGGTCAGTTGCTGTATTCCAGGTCAGACTGTGGTCAGTTGGTCAGTTTCTGGTTTCTAGTTCAGACTGTGGTCTGTTGGACAGTTTCTGGTTTCTAGGTCACACTGTGGTCAGTTGTTCAGTTGCTGGTTTCGAGGTCAGACTGTGCTCAGCTCTTCATTTTCAGGTTTCTAGGTAAGAATGTGGCCAGTTAGCCATTTTCTAGTTGCTACGGCAGACTGTGGTCAGTTGGTCAGTTTCTGGTATCTAGGTCAGAATGAGGTCAGTTGGTCAGATTCTGGTTTCTAGGTCAGTCTGTGGTCAGTTGGTCAGTTTCAAGTTACTATGTCAGACTGAGATCAGTTGCTCAGTTTTTCGTTTCCAGGTCAGACTGTGGTCATTTCTTCAGTATCTGTTTTCTATGTCAAAATGTGGTCATTTGCGCAGTTACTGGCTGCTCGGTCAGACTGTGGTCAGTTGGTCAGTTTCTGGTTTCCAGTTCACACTGTGATCAGTTGGACAGTTTGAGGTTGTCTCGGGTAGACAGTGATCAGTTCTTCAGTTTCTCGTTTCTCGGTCAGTCTGTGGTCAGTTGGTCAGTTTCTTGTTCATAAGTCCGACTGTGGTCAGATGGTCAGTTTCTGATTTTCTCAGTCAGAATGTGGTCAATTGGTCAGTTTCTGGTTTCGAGGTCAGACTGTGGTCAGTTGGTCAGTTTCTGATTTCTAGGTCAGTTGGTCAGTTTCTGGTTTCTATGTCAGGCTGTGGACAGTTGCTCAGTTTCTTGATTCTAGGTCAGACTGTGGTCAGTTGGTAAGTTGCTGGTTGCTAGGTCAGACTATGGTCAATTGTTCAGTTTCTGGTATTCTCAGTCAGACTGTAGTCAGCTGGTCAATTTCAGGTTTCTAGGTCAGACTGTGGTCAGTTGGTCAGTTTCTGGTTCCTATATCCGTGTGTGGTCAGTTGATCAGTTTCGGGTTTATAGGTCAGACTGTGGTCAGTTGCACAGCTTCTGTTTTCTAGGTCAGATTGTGGTAATTTCTTCAGCTTCTGGTTCATAGGTCAGACTGTGGACAGTTTTTCAGTTTCGGGTTGTCTCCGTCAGACTGTGAAAATTTCTTCAGTTTCTGGTTTCTAGGTCAGTCTGTGGTCAGTTGGTCAGTTTCAGGTTCCTAGGTCAACCTGTGGTCAGTTGGTCAGTTTCTGGTTTGTAGATCAGACTGTGGTCAGTTGGTCAGTTTCTGGTTTCTAGGTCAGACTATAGTCAAGTGGTCAGTTTCTGGTACCGAGGTCAGACTGTGGTCAGTTGGTCAGTTTCTGGTTCCTCGATCAGACTGTGGTCAGTTGGGCAGTTTCGGGTTGCTAGGTCAGACTGTGGTCAGTTGGTCAGTTTATGGTTCCGAGCTCAGCCTGTGTTCAGTTGGTCAGTTTCTGGTTTCTAGTTCAGACTGTGGTCAGTTGGTCAATTTCTGTTTTCAAGGTCATACTGTGGTCATTGGTCAGTTTCTAGATCCTAGGTCAGACTGTGTTCAGTTGGTCAGTTTCTAGATCCTAGGTCAGACTGTGGTCAGTTGATCAGTTTCGGGTTGCTAGGTCAAACTGTTTTCTATTGGTCAGTTTCTGGTTTCCAGTTCAGACTTTGGTCAGTTGATCAGTTACTGGCTGCTCGGTCAGACTTTGGTCAGTTGGTCAGCTTCTGGTTTCTAGGTCACACTGTGGTCAGTTGGTCCGATTAGGGTTGTCTTGGTTAGATTGTGATCAGTTCTTCAGTTTCTGGTTTCGAGGTCAGTCTGTGGTCTGATGGTCAGTTTCTGGTTCCTAGGTCACACTGTGATCAGTTCTTCAGTTTCTGGTTTCGAGGTCAGTCTGTGGTCTGATGGTCAGTTTCTGGTTCCTAGGTCAGACTGTGGTCAGTTGGTCAGTTTCTGGTTTGTAGGTCAGACTGTGATCAGTTGGTCAATTTTTAGTTTCTAGGTCAGACTGTGGTCAGTTGGTCAGTTTCTGGTTTCTAGTTCAGACTGTCGTCAATTAGTCAATTTCTGTTTTCTCGTTCATACTGTGGTCAATTGGTCAGTATCTGGTCTGAGGTCAGACTGTGGTCAGTTGGTTAGTTTCGGGTTGCTAGGTCAGACTTTGGTCAGTTGATCAGTTTCTGGTTTCCAAGTCAGATTGTGGTCAGTTGGTCAGTTTCGGCTTTCTAGGTCAGACTGCGGGCAGTTGTTCAGTTTCTGGTTGCTTGGTCAGACTTTGACCAGTTGGTTAGTTTCTGGTTGCTCAGTCAATTCAGGTTCCTGGGTATGTCTGAGATCAGTTTGTCAGTTTCTGGTTTCTATGTGGGACTATGGTCAGTTGGTCAGTTTCTGGTTTCTACGTCAGATTGTGGTCAGTTGCTCACTTTCGGCTTTCTAGGTCAGACTGCGGACAGTTGGTAAGTTACTGGTTGCTAGGTTAGTCTGTGACCAGTTGGTCAGTTTCTGGTTCCTAGGTCAGTCTGAGGTCAGATTGCCAGTTTCTGGTTTCTAGTTGAGATTGTGGTCAGTTGGCAGTTTCTGGTTTCTAGTTGAGACTGTGCTCAGTTGGTCAGTTTCTGGTTTCTAAGTCAGACTGTGGTCAGTTGGTCAGTTACTGGTTGCTAGGTCTGACTGTGGTCATTTCTTCAGTTTCTGGTTTCTCGGTCAGATTGTGGTCAGTTGCTCACTTTCGGCTTTCTAGGTCAGACTGCGGACAGTTGGTAAGTTACTGGTTGCTAGGTTAGTCTGTGACCAGTTGGTCAGTTTCTGGTTCCTAGGTCAGTCTGAGGTCAGATTGCCAGTTTCTGGTTTCTAGTTGAGATTGTGGTCAGTTGGCAGTTTCTGGTTTCTAGTTGAGACTGTGCTCAGTTGGTCAGTTTCTGGTTTCTAAGTCAGACTGTGGTCAGTTGGTCAGTTACTGGTTGCTAGGTCTGACTGTGGTCATTTCTTCAGTTTCTGGTTTCTCGGTCAGAATGTGGTCAGTTGCTCAGTTACTGGCTGCTCGGTCAAACTGTGGTCAGTTTGGACAGTTTCTGGTATCTAGGTCACACTGTTGTCAGTTGGTCAGTTTCGGGTTGTCTCGGTTAGATTGTGATCATTTCTTCAGTTTCTGGTTTCTAGGTCAGTCTGTGGTCGCTTGGTCAGTTTCTGGATCCTAGTTAAGACTGTGTTCAGTTGGTCAGTTTCTGTTTGACTCGGTCAGACTATGGTCAGTTGGTCAGTTTCTGGTTTGTCGGTCAGATTGTGATCAGTTGGTCAGTTTCTGTGTTCCAGGTCAGCCTGTGGTCAGTTGGTCAGTTTCTGGTTTCTAGTTCAGACTGTGGTCTGTTGGTCACTTTCTGGTATCTAGGTCAGAATGAGGTCATTTGGTCAGATTCCGGTTTCTAGGTCAGTCTGTGGTCAGTTGGTCAGTTTTTCGTTTCCAGGTCAGACTGTGGTCATATCTTCCGTTTCTGTTTTCTGGGTCAGAATGTGGTCACTTGCCCAGTTACTGGCTGCTCGGTCAGACTGTGGTCAGTTGGTCAGTTTCTGGTTTCTAGGTCACACTGTGGTCAGTTGGTCAGTTTCAGGTTGTCTCGCTTAGACTGTGATCAGTTCTTCAGTTTCTCGTTTCTCGGTTAGTCTGTGATCAGTTGGTCAGTTTCTTGTTCCTCGGTCAGACTGTGGTCAGTTGGTCAGTTTCTGGTTTCGAGGTCAGACTGTCGTCAGTTGGTCAGGTTCTGGTTTGTATGTCAGTCTGTGGTCAGTTGATCAGTTTCTGGTTTCTGGGTCAGACTGTGGTCAGTTGGTCAGTTGCTCGTTGCTAGTTCAGACTGTGGTCAGTTGATTAGTTTCTGGCTCCTGGGTCAGACTGTGGTCAGTTGGTCAGTTTCGGGTTTCTATGTCAGGCCGTGGTCAGTTGCTCAGTTTCTGGTTTCTAGGTCAGACTGTGGTCAGTTTGTCAGTTACTGGTTGGACGGTCAGACTGTGGTCAATTGGTCAGTTTCTGATATTCTCAGTCAGACTGTAGTCAGCTGGTCAATTTCAGGTTTCTAGGTCAGACTGTGGTCAGTTGGTCAGTTTCTGGTTCCTATGTCCGTGTGTGGTCAGTTCATCAGTTTCGGGTTTCTCGGTCAGACTGTGGTCAGTTGCTCAGCTTCTGTTTTCTAGGTCAAATTGTGGTCATTTCTTCAGTTTCTGGTTTCTAGGTCAGAATGTTGGTCAGTTTCTGGTTTCTAGGTCAGACTGTGGACAGTTTGTCACTTTCGGCTTGTCTCGGTTAGACTGTGAAAATTTATTCAGTTTCTGTTTTCTAGTTCAGTCTGTGGTCAGTTGGTCAGTTTCAGGTTCCTAGTTCAACCTGTGGTCAGTTGGTCAGTTTCTGGTAGTCTTGGTCAGATTGTGGTCAGTTGGTCATTTTCTGGTTTGTAGGTCAGACTGTGGTCAGTTGGTCATTTTCTGGTTTCTAGGTCAGACTATGGTCAAATGGTCAGTTTCTGGTATCGAGGTCAGACTGTGGTCAGTTGGTCAGTTTCTGGTTCCTAGATCAGACTGTGGTCAGTTGGGAAGTTTCGGGTTGCTAGGTCAGACTGTGGTCAGTTGGTCAGTTTCTGGTTCCGAAGTCAGCCTGTGTTCAGTTGGACAGTTTCTGGTTTCTAGTTCAGACTGTGGTCAGTTGTTCAATTTCTGGTTCCAGGTCAGACTGTAATCAGTTGGTCAGTTTCTGGTTTCTAGTTCAGAATGTGGTCAGTTGGTCAATTTCTGTTTTCAAGGTCATACTGTGGTCATTTGGTCAGTTTCTAGATCCTAGGTCAGACTGTGGCCAGTTGGTCAGTTTCGAGATCCTAGGTCAGACTTTAGTCAGTTGGTCAGTTTCGGGTTGCTAGGTCAGACTGTTTTCAGTTGGTCAGTTTCTGGTTTCTAAATCAGACTGTGGTCAGTTGGTCAGTTTCGGGTTTCCAGTTCAGACTTTGGTCAGTTGGTCAGTTATTGGTTGCAAGGTACGACTGGTCATTTCTTCAGTTTCTCTTTTCTATGTCAGAATGTGGTCAGTTGCTCAGTTACTGGCTGCTCGGTCAGACTTTGGTCAGTTGGTCAGTTTCTGGTTTCTAGGTCACACTGTGGTTAGTTCGTCCGATTCGGGTTGTCTTGGTTAGATTGTGATCAGTTCTTCAGTTTCTGGTTTCTCGGTCAGACTGTGGTCAGTCCTTCAGTTACTGGTTTCCAAGTCAGACTGTGATCAGTTGGTCAGTTTTTAGTTTCTAGGTCAGACTGTGGTCAGTTGGTCTGTTTCTGTTTTCTAGTTCAAACTGTCGTCAATTGGTCAATTTCTGTTTTATTGGTCATACTGTGGTCAATTGGTCAGCTTCTGGTTCTGAGGTCAGACTGTGGTCAGTTGGTCAGTTTCTGGTATTCTCGGTCAGACTGTGGTCAGCTGGTAAATTTCAGGTTTCTAGGTCAGACTTTGGTCAGTTGGTAAGTTTCAGGTTTCTCGATGAGTCTGTGGTCAGTTGATCAGTCTCTGGTTTCCAGTTCAGACTTTGGTCAGTTGGTCAGTTATTCGTTGCAAGGTAAGACTGGTCAATTCTTCAGTTTCTGTTTTCTAGGTCAGAATGTGATCAGTTGCTCAGTTACTGGCTGCTCGGTCAGACTTTGGTTAGTTGGTCAGTTTCTGGTTTCTAGGTCACACTGTGGTCAGTTGGTCCGATTCGGGTTGTCTTGGTTAAATTGTGATCAGTTCTTCAGTTACTGGTTTCGAGGTCAGTCTGTGGTCAGTTGGTCTGTTTCTGGTTTGTAGGTCAGAATGTGGTCAGTTGGTCAGTTTCTGGTTTGTAGGTCAGACTGTGGACAGTTCTTCAGTTTCTGGTTTCTCGGTCAGACTGTGGTCAGTTGGTCAGTTTCTGGTTTCTAGGTCAGATTGTGGTCAGTCCTGCAGTATCTGGTTTCTAATTCAGACTGTGATCAGTTGGTCAGTTTTTAGTTTCTCGGTCATACTGTGGTCAATTAGTCAGTTTCTGGTTCCGAAGTCAGACTGTGGTCAATTGGTTCATTTCGGGTTGCTACGTCAGACTGTGGTCAGTTGGTCAGTTTCTGGTTTCTACATTAGATTGTGGTCAGTTGCTCAGTTTCGGCTTTCTCGGTCAGACTGCGGGCAGTTGGTCAGATTCTGGTTGCTTTGTCAGACTGTGGCCTGTTGGTCAGTTTCTGGTTGCTCAGTCAGACTGTGGTCAGTTGGTCAGATTCAGGTTCCAGGGTCAGGCTAATGTCAGTTTTTCAGTATCTAGTTTCTTGGTGGGACTAAGGTCAGTTGGCCAGTTTCTGGTTGCTCAGTCAGACTGTGCTCAGTTGGTCAGTTTCTGGTTTCTAGGTCAGACTGTGATCAGTTCTTCAGTTTCTGGTTTCGATGTCAGACTGTGTTAAGTTGGTAAGTTTTTAGTTTCGCGCTCAGACTGTGGTCAGTTGGTCAGATTCTGGTATCTAAGTAAGACTGTGGTCAGTTGGTCAGTTTCATGATTTTAATTTAGACTGTAGTCAGTTGGTCAGTTACTGGTTTCTAGGTCAGACTGTGGTCAGTTGGTCAGTTTCTGGTTTCACGGTCAGTCTGTGGTCAGTTGGTCAGTTTCGGGTTACTAGGTCAGACTGTGGACAGTTGCTCAGTTTCTGACTTTTCTAGGTCAGACTGTGGAAATTTCTTCGGTTTCTGGGTCCTAGGTCACACTGTGGTCAGTTGATCAGTTTCGGGTTGTCTCGCTTCGACTGTGATCAGTTCTTCAGTTTCTGGTTTCAATTTAAGTCTGTGGTCAGTTGGTCAGTTTATGGTTGCCAGGTAAGACTGTGGTCAATTGACTATTTTCTGGTTTTCCTGGTCAGACTGTGGTCAGTTGGTCAGTTGCTGCTTTGTCGGTCAGATTGTGATCAGTTGGTCAGTTTCTGGTTTCTAGTTCACACTGTGGTCTGGTGGTCAGGTCCTGTTTTCTAGGTCAGACTTTGGTCAGTTGCTCAGTTTCTGGTTTCAAGGTCAGACTGTGCTCAGCTCGTCAGTTTCTGATTTCTAGTTCAGAATGTGGTCAGTTAGTCAGTTTCTGGTGTCTAGGTCAGACTGCGGTCAGTTGCTCAGTTACTGGATGCTCGGTCAGACTGTGGTCAGTTGGTCAATTTCTGGTTTCTAGGTCAGACTCTGCTCAGTTTGTCAGTTTCTGGTTCCTCAGTCAGAATGTGTTCAGTTGGTCAGATTCTGGGTTCTAAGTCAGACTGTGGTCAGTTGGTCAGTTTTTGGTTTCAAGGTCAGACTGTGGTCAGTTGGTCAGTTTCAGGTTTTTAATTCAGACTGTGGTCAGTTGGTTAGTTAATGGTTGCTAAGTCAGACTGTGGTCAGTTGGTCAGTTTTTGGTATTCTCGGTCAGACTGTGGTCAGCTGGTAAATTTCAGGTTCAAGTTCAGACTGTGGTCAATTGGTCAGTTTCTGGTTTCTACGGCAGATTGTGGTCAGTTGCTCAGATTTAGCTTTCTAGGTCAGACTGCGGGCAGTTGGTCAGTTTCTGGTTGCTTGGTCAGACTGTGGTCAGTTGGTCAGTTTCTGGTTGCTCAGTCAGACTGTGGTCAGTTGGTCAGTTTTTAGTTTCGAGGTCAGACTGTGGTCAGTTGGTCAGATTCTGGTTTCTAAATCAGACTGTGGTGTTGGTCAGTTTCAGGTTTTTAATTCAGACTGTGGTCAGTTGGTCAGTTACTCGTTGCTAGGTCAGACTGTGGTCAGTTGGTCAGTTTCTGTTATTCTCGTTGAGACTGTGGTCAGCTGGTAAATTTCAGGTTTCTAGGTCAGACTGTGGTCAGTTGGTCAGTTTCTGGTTTCTAGATCAGTCTTTGGTCAGTTGATCAGTTTCGGGTTGTGTCGCTTAGACTGTGATCAGTTCTTCAGTTTCTGGTTTATAGGTCAGTCTGTGGTCAGTTGGTCAGTTTATGATTGCTAGGTAAGACTGTGGTCAGTTGATCAGTTTCTGGTTGTCCCGGTCAGAATGTGCTCAGTTCTTCAATTTCTGGTTTCTAAGTCAGACTGCATTCAGTTGCTCAGTTACTGGATGCTCGGTAAGACTGTGGTCAGTTGGTCAATTTCTGGTTTCTAGGTCACACTGTGCTCAGTTTGTCAGTTTCTGGTTCCTAAGTCAGAATGTGGTCAGTTGGTCAGATTCTGGTTTCTAATTCAGACTGTGGTCAGTTGGTCAGTTTTTGGTTTCTAGGTCAGACAGTGGTCAATTGATCAGTTTCTGGTATTTTCAGTCATGCTGTGTTCAGCTGGTCAATTTCAGGTTCCTAGGTCAGACTGTGGTCTGTTGGTCAGTTTTTGCTTCCTCGGTCAATCTGTGGTCAGTTTCTCCGTTTCTGTTTTCGAGGTCAGACTGTGGTAATTTCATCAGTTTCTGGTTCCTAGGTGAGAATGTGGTCAGTTGGTCAGTTTCTGGTTTCTAGGTGAGAATGTGGTCAGTTGGTCAGTGTCTCGTTTCTAGGTCAGAATGTGGTCAGTTGGTCACTTTCTGGTTTCTAGGTCAGTCTGTGGTAAGTTTTTCAGTTTCTGGTTTCTAGTTCAGACTATGGTCAGTTGGTCAATTTCTGGTTTCTAAGTCATACTGTGGTGATTTGGTCAGTTTCTGTTTCCAAGGTCAGACTGTGGTCAGTTGGTCAGTTTCGGGTTGATATGTCAGACTGTGGTCAGTTGGTTAGTTTCTGGTTCCGAGGTCAGACTGTGGTCAGTTGGTCAGTTTCGGTTTGCTTGGTCAGACTGCGGACAGTTGGTCAGTTAATGTTTGCTAGGTCATAATGTGGCCAGTTGGCCAGTTACTGCTTGCTATTTCAGACTGTGGTCAGTTGGTGAGTTATGGTTCCTAGGTCAGGCTGAGGTCAGTTTGTCAGTTTCTGCTATTTAGGTCAGACATTGGTCAGTTGGTGAGTTTCTGTTTTCTAAGTCAGACTGTGGTCAGTTGGTCAGTTTCTGGTTTCTAGGTCAGAATGTGTTCAGTTGGTCAGATTATGGTTTCTAGGTCAGTCTGTGGTCAGTTGCTCAGTTTCGGTTTTCTAGGTCAGACTGTGGTCAGTTGCTCAGTTTTTCGTTTCCATTTCAGACTGTGGTCATTTCTTCAGTTTCTTTTTATAGGTCAGAATGTGGTCACTTTCTCAGTTACTGGCTGCTCGGTGAGACTGTGGTCAGTTGGTCAGTTTCTGGTTTCTAGGTCACACTGTGGTCAGTTGGTCAGTTTCAGGTTGTCTCGGTTAGACTGTGACCAGTTCTTCATTTTCTGGTGTTTCGGTCTGTCTGTGGTCAGTTGGTCAGTTTCTGGTTCCTATCAGACTGTGGTCTGTTGGTCAGTTTCTGGTTTTCTCAGTCAGAATGTGGTCAATTGGTCAGTTTCTGGTTTCGAGATCAGAGAGTGGTCAGTTGGTCAGTTTCTTGTTTCTCGGTCAGACTGTGGTCAGTTGCTCAGTTTCTGGTTTCGAGGTCAGACTTTGGACAGTTGGTTAATTTCTTTATTCTAGGTCATACTGTGGTCAATTGGTCAGTTTCTGGTTCCGAGGTCAGACTGTGTCAGTTGGTCAATTTATTGATTCTAGGTCATTCTGTGGTCATTTGGTCAGTTTCTGGTTCCTAGCTCATTTCTTCAGTTTCTGGTTTCTAGGTCAGAATTTGGTCAGTTGGTCAGTTTCTCTTTTCTAGGTCAGAATGTGGTCACCTGTTCACTTTCTGGTTTCTAGTTCAGTCTGGGTAAATTGGTCAGTTTCTGGTTTCTAGTTCATACTGGGTCATTTGGCCAGTTTCTGTTGCCTATGTCAGACTGTGGTCAGTTGGTCAGTTTCGGGTTGATAGGTCAGACTGTGATCAGTTGGTCAGTTTCTGGTTCCGATGTCAGACTATGGTCAGTTGGTCAGTTTCGGGTTGCTTGGTCAGACTGCGGAGAGTTGGTCAGTTAATGGTTGCTAGGTCATAATGTGGCCAGTTGGCCAGTTTCTGCTTGCTAAGTCAGACTGTGGCCAGTTGGTCAGTTCTGGTTCCTAGCTCAGGCTGAGGTCAGTTTGTAAGTTTCTGCTATTTAGGTCAGACATTGGTCAGTTGGTGAGTTTCTGGTTTGTAAGACAGACTGTGGTCAGTTGATCAGTTTCTGGTTTCTAGGTCAGAATGTGGTTAGTTGGTCAGATTCTGGTTTCTAGGTCAGTCTGTGGTCAGTTGGTCAGTTTCGGGTTTCTAGGTCAGACTGTGGTCAGTGGCTCAGTTTTTCGTTTCCATGGTCAGACTGTGGTCATATCTTCAGTTTCTGTTTTCTAGGTCAGATTGTGGTCACTTGCTCAGTTACTGGCTGCTCGGTGAGACTGTGGTCAGTTGGTCAGTTTCTGGTTTCTAGGTCGCACTGTGGTCAGTTGGTCAGTTTCAGGTTTTCTCGGTTAGACTGTGATCAGTTCTTCATTTTTGGTTTCTCGGTCAGTCTGTGGTCAGTTGGTCAGTTTCTGGATCCTAGGTCAGACTGTGGTCAGTTGGTCAGTTTCTGGTTTTTTCAGTCAGAATATGGTCAGTTGGTCAGATTCAGGTTCCAGGGTCAGGCTAATGTCAGTTTTTCAGTATCTAGTTTCTTGGTGGGACTAAGGTCAGTTGGCCAGTTTCTGGTTGCTCAGTCAGACTGTGCTCAGTTGGTCAGTTTCTGGTTTCTAGGTCAGACTGTGATCAGTTCTTCAGTTTCTGGTTTCGATGTCAGACTGTGTTAAGTTGGTAAGTTTTTAGTTTCGCGCTCAGACTGTGGTCAGTTGGTCAGATTCTGGTATCTAAGTAAGACTGTGGTCAGTTGGTCAGTTTCATGATTTTAATTTAGACTGTAGTCAGTTGGTCAGTTACTGGTTTCTAGGTCAGACTGTGGTCAGTTGGTCAGTTTCTGGTTTCTCGGTCAGTCTGTGGTCAGTTGGTCAGTTTCGGGTTACTAGGTCAGACTGTGGACAGTTGCTCAGTTTCTGACTTTTCTAGGTCAGACTGTGGAAATTTCTTCGGTTTCTGGGTCCTAGGTCACACTGTGGTCAGTTGATCAGTTTCGGGTTGTCTCGCTTCGACTGTGATCAGTTCTTCAGTTTCTGGTTTCAATTTAAGTCTGTGGTCAGTTGGTCAGTTTATGGTTGCCAGGTAAGACTGTGGTCAATTGACTATTTTCTGGTTTTCCTGGTCAGACTGTGGTCAGTTGGTCAGTTGCTGCTTTGTCGGTCAGATTGTGATCAGTTGGTCAGTTTCTGGTTTCTAGTTCACACTGTGGTCTGTTGGTCAGGTCCTGTTTTCTAGGTCAGACTTTGGTCAGTTGCTCAGTTTCTGGTTTCAAGGCCAGACTGTGCTCAGCTCGTCAGTTTCTGATTTCTAGTTCAGAATGTGGTCAGTTAGTCAGTTTCTGGTGTCTAGGTCAGACTGCGGTCAGTTGCTCAGTTACTGGATGCTCGGTCAGACTGTGGTCAGTTTGTCAGTTTCCGGTTCCTCAGTCAGAATGTGTTCAGTTGGTCAGATTCTGGGTTCTAAGTCAGACTGTGGTCAGTTGGTCAGTTTTTGGTTTCAAGGTCAGACTGTGGTCAGTTGGTCAGTTTCAGGTTTTTAATTCAGACTGTGGTCAGTTGGTTAGTTACTGGTTGCTAAGTCAGACTGTGGTCAGTTGGTCAGTTTTTGGTATTCTCGGTCAGACTGTGGTCAGCTGGTAAATTTCAGGTTCAAGTTCAGACTGTGGTCAATTGGTCAGTTTCTGGTTTCCACGGCAGATTGTGGTCAGTTGCTCAGATTTAGCTTTCTAGGTCAGACTGCGGGCAGTTGGTCAGTTTCTGGTTGCTTGGTCAGACTGTGGTCAGTTGGTCAGTTTCTGGTTGCTCAGTCAGACTGTGGTCAGTTGGTCAGATTTAGGTTCCTGGATAAGTCTAAGGTCAGTTTTTCAGGATCTGGTTGATTGGTGGCACTTAGGTCAGTTGGTCAGTTTTTAGTTTCGAGGTCAGACTGTGGTCAGTTGGTCAGATTCTGGTTTCTAAATCAGACTGTGGTGTTGGTCAGTTTCAGGTTTTTAATTCAGACTGTGGTCAGTTGGTCAGTTACTCGTTGCTAGGTCAGACTGTGGTCAGTTGGTCAGTTTCTGTTATTCTCGGTGAGACTGTGGTCAGCTGGTAAATTTCAGGTTTCTAGGTCAGACTGTGGTCAGTTGGTCAGTTTCTGGTTTCTAGATCAGTCTTTGGTCAGTTGATCGGTTTCGGGTTGTGTCGCTTCGACTGTGATCAGTTCTTCAGTTTCTGGTTTATAGGTCAGTCTGTGGTCAGTTGGTCAGTTTATGATTGCTAGGTAAGACTGTGGTCAGTTGATCAGTTTCTGGTTGTCCCGGTCAGAATGTGCTCAGTTCTTCAATTTCTGGTTTCTAAGTCAGACTGCATTCAGTTGCTCAGTTACTGGATGCTCGGTAAGACTGTGGTCAGTTGGTCAATTTCTGGTTTCTAGGTCACACTGTGCTCAGTTTGTCAGTTTCTGGTTCCTAAGTCAGAATGTGGTCAGTTGGTCAGATTCTGGTTTCTAATTCAGACTGTGGTCAGTTGGTCAGTTTTTGGTTTCTAGGTCAGACAGTGGTCAATTGATCAGTTTCTGGTATTTTCAGTCATGCTGTGTTCAGCTGGTCAATTTCAGGTTCCTAGGTCAGACTGTGGTCTGTTGGTCAGTTTTTGCTTCCTCGGTCAATCTGTGGTCAGTTTCTCCGTTTCTGTTTTCGAGGTCAGACTGTGGTAATTTCATCAGTATCTGGTTCCTATGTGAGAATGTGGTCAGTTGGTCAGTTTCTGGTTTCTAGGTGAGAATGTGGTCAGTTGGTCAGTTTCTCGTTTCTAGGTCAGAATGTGGTCAGTTGGTCACTTTCTGGTTTCTAGGTCAGTCTGTGGTAAGTTGGTCAGTTTCTGGTTTCTAGTTCAGACTATGGTCAGTTGGTCAATTTCTGGTTTCTAAGTCATACTGTGGTGATTTGGTCAGTTTCTGTTTCCAAGGTCAGACTGTGGTCAGTTGGTCAGTTTCGGGTTGATATGTCAGACTGTGGTCAGTTGGTTAGTTTCTGGTTCCGAGGTCAGACTGTGGTCAGTTGGTCAGTTTCGGGTTGCTTGGTCAGACTGCGGACAGTTGGTCAGTTAATGTTTGCTAGGTCATAATGTGGCCAGTTGGCCAGTTACTGCTTGCTATGTCAGACTGTGGTCAGTTGGTGAGTTATGGTTCCTAGGTCAGGCTGAGGTCAGTTTGTCAGTTTCTGCTATTTAGGTCAGACATTGGTCAGTTGGTGAGTTTCTGTTTTCTAAGTCAGACTGTGGTCAGTTGGTCAGTTTCTGGTTTCTAGGTCAGAATGTGTTCAGTTGGTCAGATTATGGTTTCTAGGTCAGTCTGTGGTCAGTTGCTCAGTTTCGGTTTTCTAGGTCAGACTGTGGTCAGTTGCTCAGTTTTTCGTTTCCATTTCAGACTGTGGTCATTTCTTCAGTTTCTTTTTTCTAGGTCAGAATGTGGTCACTTTCTCAGTTACTGGCTGCTCGGTGAGACTGTGGTCAGTTGGTCAGTTTCTGGTTTCTAGGTCACACTGTGGTCAGTTGGTCAGTTTCAGGTTGTCTCGGTTAGACTGTGACCAGTTCTTCATTTTCTGGTGTTTCGGTCAGTCTGTGGTCTGTTGGTCAGTTTCTGGTTTTCTCAGTCAGAATGTGGTCAATTGGTCAGTTTCTGGTTTCGAGGTCAGAGAGTGGTCAGTTGGTCAGTTTCGTGTTTGTCGGTCAGACTGTGGTCAGTTGCTCAGTTTCTGGTTTCGAGGTCAGACTTTGGACAGTTGGTCAATTTCTTTATTCTAGGTCATACTGTGGTCAATTGGTCAGTTTCTGGTTCCGAGGTCAGACTGTGTCAGTTGGTCAATTTATTGATTCTAGGTCATTCTGTGGTCATTTGGTCAGTTTCTGGTTCCTAGCTCATTTCTTCAGTTTCTGGTTTCTAGGTCAGAATTTGGTCAGTTGGTCAGTTTCTCTTTTCTAGGTCAGAATGTGGTCACCTGTTCACTTTCTGGTTTCTAGTTCAGTCTGGGTAAATTGGTCAGTTTCTGGTTTCTAGTTCATACTGGGTCATTTGGCCAGTTTCTGTTGCCTATGTCAGACTGTGGTCAGTTGGTCAGTTTCGGGTTGATAGGACAGACTGTGATCAGTTGGTCAGTTTCTGGTTCCGATGTCAGACTGTGGTCAGTTGGTCAGTTTCGGGTTGCTTGGTCAGACTGCGGAGAGTTGGTCAGTTAATTGTTGCTAGGTCATAATGTGGCCAGTTGGCCAGTTTCTGCTTGCTAAGTCAGACTGTGGCCAGTTGGTCAGTTCTTGTTCCTAGCTCAGGCTGAGGTCAGTTTGTAAGTTTCTGCTATTTAGGTCAGACATTGGTCAGTTGGTGAGTTTCTGGTTTGTAAGACAGACTGTGGTCAGTTGATCAGTTTCTGGTTTCTAGGTCAGAATGTGGTTAGTTGGTCAGATTCTGGTTTCTAGGTCAGTCTGTGGTCAGTTGGTCAGTTTCGGGTTTCTAGGTCAGACTGTGGTCAGTGGCTCAGTTTTTCGTTTCCATGGTCAGACTGTGGTCATATCTTCAGTTTCTGTTTTCTAGGTCAGATTGTGGTCACTTGCTCAGTTACTGGCTGCTCGGTGAGACTGTGGTCAGTTGGTCAGTTTCTGGTTTCTAGGTCGCACTGTGGTCAGTTGGTCAGTTTCAGGTTTTCTTGGTTAGACTGTGATCAGTTCTTCATTTTTGGTTTCTCGGTCAGTCTGTGGTCAGTTGGTCAGTTTCTGGATCCTAGGTCAGACTGTGGTCAGTTGGTCAGTTTCTGGTTTTCTCAGTCAGAATATGGTCAGTTGGTCAGTTTCTGGTTTCGAGGTCAGACTGTGGTCAGTTGGTCAGTTTCTGGTTTCTAGGACAAACTGTAGTCAGTTGATCAGTTTCTTATTTCTTGTTCAAACTGTGGTCAGTTGGTCAGTTACTGGTTGCTGGGTCAGAATGAGGTCAGTTGGTCAGTTTCTGGTTCATAGGTCAGACTGTGGTCAGTTGGTCAGTTTCGGGTTTCTGGTCATGCTGTGGTCAGTTCCACAGTTTCTGCTTGCTAGGTCAGACTGTGGTCATTGGTCAGTTACTGGTTGCTCGGTCAGACTGTGGTCAGCTTGTCAATTTCAGGTTTCTAGATCAGACTGTGGTCAGTTGGTCAGTTTCTGGTTCCTATGTCCGTCTGTGGTCAGTTGGTCAGCTTCGGGTTTCTAGCTCAGACTGTGGTCAGTTGCTCAGATTCTGGTTTCTGGGTCAGATTGTGGTCATTTCTTCAGTTTCTGGTTTCGAGGACAGAATTTTGGTCAATTTCTGGTTTCTGGGTCAGACTGTGGTCAGTTACTCAGTTTCGGGTTGTCTCGGTTAGACTGTGATCATTTCTTCAGTTTCTGGTTTCTAGGTCAGAAAGTGGTCAGTTGGTCAGTTTCTGGTTCCTAGGTCAGACTGTGGTCAGTTGGTCAGTTTCTGGTTGTCTTGGTCAGATTGTGGTCACTTGGTCATTTTCTGGTTTGTAGGTCAGACTGTGGTCAGTTGCTCTGTTTCTGGTACCGAGGTCAGACTGTGGTCAGTTAAGTCAGTTTCTGGTTGCTAGTTCAGACTGTGTTCAGTTGGTCAGTTTCTGGTACCTGTGTCAGTCTGAGGTCAGTTGGTCAGTTTCTGGTTCTGAGGTCAGCCTGTGATCAGTTGGTCAGTTTTTGGTTGGTATTTCAGAATGTGGTCAGTTGGTCAATTTCTGTTTTCAAGGTCATACTGTGGTCATTTTGTCAGTTTCTAGATAATTGGTCAGACTGTGGTCAGTTGGTCACTTTCGTGTTGCTAGGTCAGACTGTTTTCAATTGGTCAGTTTCTAGTTTCTACATCAGGTTGTGGTCAGTTGGTCACTTTCCTGTTTCTAAATCAGACTGTGGTCAGTTGGTCCGTTTTTGGTTTCCAGGTAAGACTTTGGTCAGTTGGTCAGTTATTGGTTGCAAGGTCAGACTGTGGTCAGTTGGTCAGTTTTTGGTTTCCAGGTAAGACTGGTCATTTCTTCAGTTTCTGTTTTCTAGGTCAGAATGTGGTCAGTTGCTGAGGTATTGGCTGCTCGGTCAGACTGTGGTCAGTTGGTCAGTTTCGGGTTGTCTTGCTTAGATTGTGATCAGTTGGTCAGCTTCTGGTTTGTAGGTCAGAATGTGGTCAGTTGGTCAGTTTCTGGTTTGTAGGTCAGACTGTGGTCAGTTGGCAGTTTTTGTTTTCAAAGTCAGACTATGGTCAGTTGGTCAGTTTCTGGTTTCTAGGTCAGAGTGTGGTCAGTTCTTCAGTTTGTGGTTCCTAGGTCACACTGTGGTCAGATGGTCAGTTTCTGGTTTCTAGTTCAGACTGTGGTCAGTTGGTCAATTTCTTGATTCGAGGTCATACTGTGGTCATTTGGTCAGTTTCTGGTTCCTAGCTCAGACTGTGTCAGTTGGTCAGTTTCGGGTTGTTAGGTCAGACTGTGGTCAGTTGATCAGTTTCTGGTTTCTCGGTCAGACAGTGGTCAGTTGGTCAGTTTCTGGTTTCTAGGTCAGACTGTGGTCAGTCCTTTAATTTCTGGTTCCTAGGTCAGACTGTGGTCAGTTCGCCAGTTTCTGGTTTCTCGTTCAGACTGTGGTCAGTTGGTCAGTTTCTGGTTCCGAGCTCAGACTGTGTCAGTTGGTCAGTTTCGGGTTGTTAGGTCAGACTGTGGTCAGTTGTTCAGTTTCTGGTTCCGAGGTCAGATTGTGGTCAGTTAGTCAATTTCTTGTTTCTAGGTCATACTGTGTTTATTTGGTCAGTTTTTGCTTCCTAGCTCAGAATAAGTCAATTGGTCAGTTTCGGGTTGCTCGGTCAGACTGTGGTCAGTTGGTCAGTTTCGTGTTGATAGGTCAGTCTGAGGTCAGTTTGTCAGGTTCTGGTTGCTAGGTCAGAATGAGGCCAGTTGGTCAGTCACTGGCTTCTCGGTCAGACTGTGGTCAGTTGGTCAGATTCGGGTTGTCTTGGTTAGATTGTGATCATTTGGTCAGTTTCTGGTTTGTAGGTCAGAATGTAGTCAGTTGGTCATTTTCTGGTTTGTAGGTCAGACTGTGGTCAGTTGGCAGTTTTTGTTTTCAAAGTCAGACTATGGTCAGTTGGTCAGTTTCTGGTTTCTAGGTCAGAGTGTGGTCAGTTCTTCAGTTTCTGTTTTTTAGGTCAGACTGTGGTCAGTTGGTCAGTTTCTGGTTTCTCGTTCAGACTTTGGTCAGTTGGTCAATTTCTTGATTCTAGGTCATACTGTGGTCATTTGGTCAGTTTCTGGTTCCTAGCTCAGACTGTGTCAGTTGGTCAGTTTCGGGTTGCTAGGTCAGACTGTGGTCAGTTGGTCAGTTTCTGGTCCAGAGGTCAGACTGTGGTCTGTTCGTCAGTTTCTGGTTCCTAGTTCAGACTGTGGTCAGTTGGTCAGTTTCTGGTCTCTAGTTCAGACTGTGGTCAGTTGGTCAATTTCTTGTTTCTAGGTCAGACTGTGGTCAGTTGGTCAGTTTCTGGTACCGAGGTCAGACTGTGGTCAGTTGGTCAGTTTCTGGTTGCTAGTTCAGACTGTGTTCAGTTGGTTAGTTCTGTTACCTGGGTCAGTCTGAGCTCAGTTGGTCAGTTTCTGGTACCTAGGCCAAACTGTGGTCAGTTGGTCAGTTTCGGGTTGCTAGGTAAGACTGTGGTCAGTTGGTCAGTTCCTGTCTCTGAGGTCAGCCTGTGTTCTGTTGACCAGTTTCTGGTTTCTAGTTCAGACTGTGGTCAGTTCTTCAATTTCTAGTTCCAGGTCAGACTGTGATCAGTTAGTCAGTTTTTGGTTGGTATTTCTGAATGTGGTCAGTTGGTCAATTTCTGTTTTCAAGGTCATTTGGTCAGTTTCTGGTTTGTAGGTCAGACTTTGGTCAGTTGGTCATTTTTTGTTTTCGAAGTCATTCTATGGTCAGTTGGTCAGTTTCAGGTGTCTCACTCAGACTGTGGTCAGTTCGTCAGATTCTGGTTTCTAGGTCAGACTGTGGTCAGTTCTTCAGTTTCTGGTTCCTAGCTCAGACTGTGTCAGTTGGTCAGTTTCGGGTTGCTAGGTCAGACTGTGGTCAGTTGGTCAGTTTCTGGTTCCGAGATCAGATTTTGATCAGTTAGTCAATTTCTTGTTTCTAGGTCATACTGTGGTCATTTGGTCAGTTTCTGGTTCCTAGCTCAGACTGTGTCAGTTGGTCAGTTTTTGTTTTCTAAATCAGACTATATTCAGTTGGTCAGTTTCTGGTTCCGAGGTCAGACTGTGGACAGTAATTCAGTTTCTGGTTCCTAGTTCAGACTGTGGTCAGTTGGTCAGTTTCGGGTTGATAGGTCAGTCTGAGGTCAGTTTGTCAGGTTCTGGTTGCTAGGTCAGAATGTGGCCAGTTGGTCAGTTCCTGGCTGCTCAGTCAGACTGTGGTCAGTTGGTCAGATTCGGGTTGTCTTGGTTAGATTGTGATCAGTTTGTCAGATTCTGGTTTGTAGTTCAGAATGTGGTCAGTTGGTCACTTTCTGGTTTGTAGGTCAGACTGTGGTCAGTTGGTCAGTTTTTGTTTTCTAAATCAGACTATGGTCAGTTGGTCAGTTTCTGGTTTCTCGGTCAGAGTGTGGTCAGTTCTTCAGTTTGTGGTTCCTCGGTCGGACTGTGGTCAGTTGGTCAGTTTCTGGTTTCTAGTTCAGACTGTGGTCAGTTGGTCAATTTCTTGATTCGAGGTCACACTGTGGTCATTTGGTCAGTTTCTGGTTCCTAGCTCAGACTGTGTCAGTTGGTCAGTTTCGGGTTGCTAGGTCAGACTGTGGTCATTTGATCAGTTTCTGGTTCAGAGGTCAGACTGTGGTCTGTTCGTCAGTTTCTTGTTCCTAGTTCAGACTGTGGTCAGTTGGTCAGTTTCTGGTCTCTAGTTCAGACTGTGGTCAGTTGGTCAATTTCTAGTTTCGAGGTCAGACTGTGGTCAGTTGGTCAGTTTCTGGTACCGAGGTCAGACTGTGGTCAGTTGGTCAGTTTGTGGTTTCCAGGTCAGACTTTGGTCAGTTGGTCAGTTATTGGCTGCAAGCTCAGACTGTGGTCAGTTGGTCAGTTTTTGGTTTCCCGGTAAAACTGGTCATTTCTTCAGTTTCTGTTATCTAGGTCAGAATGTGGTCAGTTGCCGAGGTACTGGCTGCTCGTTCAGACACTGGACAGTTGGTCAGATTCGGGTTGTCTTGCTTAGATTGTGATCAGTTGATCAGTTTCTGGTCTGTAGGTCAGAATGTGATCAGTTGGTCAGTTTCGGGTTGATAGGTCAGTCTGAGGTCAGTTTGTCAGGTTCTGGTTGCTAGGTCAGAATGTGGCCAGTTGGTCAGTTCCTGGCTGCTCAGTCAGACTGTGGTCAGTTGGTCAGATTCGGGTTGTCTTGGTAAGATTGTGATCAGTTTGTCAGATTCTGGTTTGTAGTTCAGAATGTGGTCAGTTGGTCACTTTCTGGTTTGTAGGTCAGACTGTGGTCAGTTGGTCAGTTTTTGTTTTCTAAATCAGACTATGGTCAGTTGGTCAGTTTCTGGTTTCTCGGTCAGAGTGTGGTCAGTTCTTCAGTTTGTGGTTCCTCGGTCAGACTGTGGTCAGTTGGTCAGTTTCTGGTTTCTAGTTCAGACTGTGGTCAGTTGGTCAATTTCTTGATTCGAGGTCACACTGTGGTCATTTGGTCAGTTTCTGGTTCCTAGCTCAGACTGTGTCAGTTGGTCAGTTTCGGGTTGCTAGGTCAGACTGTGGTCATTTGATCAGTTTCTGGTTCAGAGGTCAGACTGTGGTCTGTTCGTCAGTTTCTTGTTCCTAGTTCAGACTGTGGTCAGTTGGTCAGTTTCTGGTCTCTAGTTCAGACTGTGGTCAGTTGGTCAATTTCTAGTTTCGAGGTCAGACTGTGGTCAGTTGGTCAGTTTCTGGTACCGAGGTCAGACTGTGGTCAGTTGGTCAGTTTGTGGTTTCCAGGTCAGACTTTGGTCAGTTGGTCAGTTATTGGCTGCAAGCTCAGACTGTGGTCAGTTGGTCAGTTTTTGGTTTCCCGGTAAAACTGGTCATTTCTTCAGTTTCTGTTATCTAGGTCAGAATGTGGTCAGTTGCCGAGGTACTGGCTGCTCGTTCAGACACTGGACAGTTGGTCAGATTCGGGTTGTCTTGCTTAGATTGTGATCAGTTGATCAGTTTCTGGTCTGTAGGTCAGAATGTGATCAGTTGGTCAGTTTCGGGTTGATAGGTCAGTCTGAGGTCAGTTTGTCAGGTTCTGGTTGCTAGGTCAGAATGTGGCCAGTTGGTCAGTTCCTGGCTGCTCAGTCAGACTGTGGTCAGTTGGTCAGATTCGGGTTGTCTTGGTAAGATTGTGATCAGTTTGTCAGATTCTGGTTTGTAGTTCAGAATGTGGTCAGTTGGTCACTTTCTGGTTTGTAGGTCAGACTGTGGTCAGTTGGTCAGTTTTTGTTTTCTAAATCAGACTATGGTCAGTTGGTCAGTTTCTGGTTTCTCGGTCAGAGTGTGGTCAGTTCTTCAGTTTGTGGTTCCTCGGTCAGACTGTGGTCAGTTGGTCAGTTTCTGGTTTCTAGTTCAGACTGTGGTCAGTTGGTCAATTTCTTGATTCGAGGTCACACTGTGGTCATTTGGTCAGTTTCTGGTTCCTAGCTCAGACTGTGTCAGTTGGTCAGTTTCGGGTTGCTAGGTCAGACTGTGGTCATTTGATCAGTTTCTGGTTCAGAGGTCAGACTGTGGTCTGTTCGTCAGTTTCTTGTTCCTAGATCAGACTGTGGTCATTTGGTCAGTTTCTGGTCTCTAGTTCAGACTGTGGTCAGTTGGTCAATTTCTAGTTTCGAGGTCAGACTGTGGTCAGTTGGTCAGTTTCTGGTACCGAGGTCAGACTGTGGTCAGTTGGTCAGTTTGTGGTTTCCAGGTCAGACTTTGGTCAGTTGGTCAGTTATTGGCTGCCAGCTCAGACTGTGGTCAGTTGGTCAGTTTTTGGTTTCCCGGTAAAACTGGTCATTTCTTCAGTTTCTGTTTTCTAGGTCAGAATGTGGTCAGTTGCCGAGGTACTGGCTGCTCGTTCAGACACTGGACAGTTGGTCAGATTCGGGTTGTCTTGCTTAGATTGTGATCAGTTGATCAGTTTCTGGTCTGTAGGTCAGAATGTGATCAGTTGGTCAGTTTCTGGTTTGTAGGTCAGACTGTGCTCAGTTGGTCAGTTTTTTTTTCGAAGTCAGTCTATGGTCAGTTGGTCAGATTCTGGTTTCTCGGTCAGACTGTGGTCAGTTGGTCAGTTTCTGGTTTCTAGCTAAGACTGTGATCAGTTCTTCAGTTTCTGGTTCCTAGGTCAGACTGTGGTCAGTTGGCCAGTTTCTGGTTGCTAGTTCAGACTGTGGTCAGTTGGTCAATTTCTTGTTTCTAGGTCATACTTTGGTCATTTGATCTGTTTCTGCTTCCTAGCTCAGACTGAGTTAATTGGTCAGTTTCGGGTTGCTCGGTCAGACTGTGGTCAGTTGGTCAGTTTCGTGTTGATAGGTCAGTCTGAGATCAGTTTGTCAGGTTCAGGTTGCTAGGTCAGAATGTGGCCAGTTGGTCACTTACTGGCTGCTCGGTCAGACTGTGTTCAGTTGGTCAGATTCGGGTTGTCTTGGTTAGATTGTGATCAGTTGGTCAGTTTCTGGTTTCTAGGTCAGAGTGTGGTCAGTTCTTCAGATTCTGCTTTTTAGGTCAGACTGTGGTCACTTGGTCAGTTTCTGGTTTCTAGTTCAGACTGTGGTCAGTTGGTCAATTTCTTGATTCTAGGTCATTATGTGGTCATTTGGTCAGTTTCTGGTTCATAGCTCAGACTGTATCAGTTGGTCAGTTTCGGGTTGCTAGGTCAGACTGTGGTCAGTTGGTCAGTTTCTGGTCCAGAGGTCTGACTGTGGTCTGTTCGTCAGTTTCTGGTTCCTAGTTCAGACTGTGGTCAGTTGGTCAGTTTCTGGTCTCTAGTTCAGACTGTGGTCGGTTGGTTAATTTCTTGTTTCTAGGTCAGACTGTGGTCAGTTGGTCAGTTTCTGGTACCTAGTTCAGACTGTGTTCAGTTGGTTAGTTTCTGGTTCCTGGGTCAGTCTGAGGTCAGTTGGTCAGTTTCTGGTACCTAGGCCAAACTGTGGTCAGTTGGTCAGTTTCGGGTTGCTAGGTCAGACTGTGGTCAGTTGGTCAGTTCCTGTCTCTGAGGTCAGCCTGTGTTTTGTTGATCAGTTTCTAGTTTCTAGTTCAGACTGTGGTCAGTTGTTCAATTTCTAGTTCCAGGTCAGACTTTGATCAGTTAGTCAGTTTTTGGTTGGTATTTCTGAATGTGGTCAGTTGGTCAATTTCTGTTTTCAAGGTCATTTGGTCAGTTTCTGGTTTGTAGGTCAGACTGTGGTCAGTTGGTCAGTTTTTGTTTTCGAAGTCATTCTATGGGCAGTTGGTCAGTTTCTGGTTTCTCAGTCAGACTGTGGTCAGTTGGCCAGCTTCTGGTTTCTCGTTCAGACTGTGGTCAGTTGGTCAATTTCTTGATTCTAGGTCATAATATGGTCATTTGGTCAGTTTCTGGTTCCTAGCTCAGACTGTGTCAGTTGGTCAGTTCTGGTTCCGAGATCAGATTGTGATCAGTTAGTCAATTTCTTGTTTTTAGGTCATACTTTGGTCATTTGGTCAGTTTCTGGTTCCGAGCTCAGACTGTGTCAGTTGGTCAGTTTTTGTTTTCTAAATCAGACTATGATCAGTTGGTCAGTTTCTGGTTCCTAGTTCAGACTGTGGTCAGTTGGTCAGTTTCTGGTTGATAGGTCAGAAAGGTCAGTTTTTCAGGTTCTGATTGCTAGGTCAGAATGTGGCCAATTGGTCAGTTACTGGCTGCTCGGTCAGACGTGGTCAGTTGGTCAGATTCGGGTTGTCTTGGTTAGATTGTGATCAGTTTGTCAGTTTCTGGTTTATAGGTCAGAATGTGGTCAGTTGATCACTTTCTGGTTTGTAGGTCAGACTCTGGTCAGTTGGTCAGTTTTTGTTTTCTAAATCAGACTATGGTCAGTTGGTCAGTTTCTGGTTTCTCGGTCAGAGTGTGGTCAGTTCTTCAGTTTGTGGTTCCTAGGTCAGACTGTGGTCAGTTGGTCAGTTTCTGGTTTCTCGTTCAGACTGTGGTCCGTTGGTCAATTTCTTGATTCTAGGTCATACTGTGGTCATTTGGTCAGTTTCTGGTTCCTAGCTCAGACTGTGTCAGTTGGTCTGTTTCGTGTTGCTAGGTCAGACTGTGGTCAGTTGGTCAGTTTCTGGTCCAGAGGTCTGACAGTGGTCTGTTCGTCAGTTTCTGGTTCCTAGTTCAGACTGTGGTCAGTTGGTCAGTTTCTGGTCTCTAGTTCAGATTGTGGTGAGTTGGTCAATTTCTTGTTTCTAGGTCAGACTGTGGTCAGTTGGTCAGTTTCTGGTACCTAGTTCAGACTGTGTTCAGTTGGTTAGTTTCTGGTTCCTGGGTCAGTCTGAGGTCAGTTGGTCAGTTTCTGACACCTAGGCCAAACTGTGGTCAGTTGGTCAGTTTCGGGTTGCTGGGTCAGACTGTGGTCAGTTGGTCAGTTCCTGTCTCTGAGGTCAGCCTGTGTTCTGTTGATCAGTTTCTAGTTTCTAGTTCAGACTGTGGTCAGTTGTTCAATTTCTTGTTTCTAGGTCAGACTGTGGTCAGTTGGTCAGTTTCTGGTACCGAGGTCAGACTCAGGTCAGTTGGTCAGTTTGTGGTTTCCAGGTCAGACTTTGGTCAGTTGGTCAGTTATTGGCTGCAAGCTCAGACTGTGGTCAGTTGGTCAGTTTTTGGTTTTCAGGTAAGACTGGTCATTTCTTCAGTTTCTGTTTTCTAGGTCAGAATGTGGTCAGTTGCGGAGGTACTTGCTGCTCGTTCAGACACTGGTCAGTTGGTCAGATTCGGGTTGTCTTGCTTAGATTGTGATCAGTTGGTCATTTTCTAGTTTGTAAGTCAGAATGTGGCCAGTTGGTCAGTTTCTGGTTTGTAGGTCAGACTGTGGTCAGTTGGTCAGTTTTTGTTTTCGAAGTCAGTCTCTGGTCAGTTGGTCAGATTCTGGTTTCTCGGACAGACTGTGGTCAGTTGGTCAGTTTCTGGTTTCTAGGTAAGACTGTGATCAGTTCTTCAGTTTCTGGTTCCTAGGTCAGACTGTGGTCAGTTGGCCAGTTTCTGGTTTCTCGTTCAGACTGTGGTCAGTTGGTCAATTTCTTGATTCTAGGTCATAATGTGGTCATTTGGTCAGTTTCTGGTTCCTAGCTCAGACTGTGTCAGTTGGTCAGTTTCTGGTTCCTAGTTCAGACTGTGGTCAGTTGGTCAGTTTCTGGTTTGTAGGTCAGACTGTGGTCAGTTGGTCAGTTTTTGTTTTCGAAGTCAGTCTCTGGTCAGTTGGTCAGATTCTGGTTTCTCGGACAGACTGTGGTCAGTTGGTCAGTTTCTGGTTTCTAGGTAAGACTGTGATCAGTTCTTCAGTTTCTGGTTGCTAGGTCAGACTGTGGTCAGTTGGTCAGTTCTGGTTCCGAGATCAGATTGTGATCAGTTAGTCAATTTCTTGTTTCTAGGTCATACTTTGGTCATTTGGTCAGTTTCTGGTTCCGAGCTCAGACAGTGTCAGTTGGTCAGTTTTTGTTTTCTAAATCAGACTATGATCAGTTGGTCAGTTTCTGGTTCCTAGTTCAGACTGTGGTCAGTTGGTCAGTTTCGGGTTGATAGGTCAGTCTGATGTCAGTTTTTCAGGTTCTGATTGCTAGGTCAGAATGTGGCCAGTTGGTCAGTTACTGGCTGCTCGGTCAGACTGTGGTCAGTTGGTCAGATTCGTGTTGTCTTGGTTAGATTGTGATCAGTTTGTCAGTTTCTGGTTTATAGGTCAGAATGTGGTCAGTTGGTCACTTTCTGGTTTGTAGGTCAGACTGTGGTCAGTTGGTCAGTTTTTGTTTTCTAAATCAGACTATGGTCAGTTGGTCAGTTTCTGGTTTCTCGGTCAGAGTGTGGTCAGTTCTTCAGTTTGTGGTTCCTAGGTCAGACTGTGGTCAGTTGGTCAGTTTCTGGGTTCTCGTTCAGACTGTGGTCAGTTGGTCAATTTCTTAATTCTAGGTCATACTGTGGTCATTTGGTCAGTTTCTGGTTCCTAGCTCAGACTGTGTCAGTTGGTCAGTTTCGGGTTGCTAGGTCAGACTGTGGTCAGTTGGTCAGTTTCTGGTTCAGAGGTCAGACTGTGGTCTGTTAGTCAGTTTCTGGTTCCTAGTTCAGACTGTGGTCAGTTGGTCAGTTTCTGGTCTCTAGTTCAGACTGTGGTCTGTTGGTCAATTTCTTTTTTCTAGGTCAGACTGTGGTCAGTTGGTCAGTTTCTGGTACCGAGGTCAGACTGTGGTCAGTTGGTCAGTTTGTGGTTTCCAGGTCAGACTTTGGTCAGTTGGTCAGTTATTGGCTGCAAGCTCAGACTGTGGACAGTTGGTCAGTTTTTGGTTTTCATGTAAGACTGGTCATTTCTTCAGTTTCTGTTTTCTAGGTCAGAATGTGGTCAGTTGCTGAGGTACTGGCTGCTCGTTCAGACACTGGTCAGTTTGTCAGATTCGGGTTGTCTTGCTTAGATTGTGATCAGTTGGTCAGTTTCTGGTTTGTAAGTCAGAATGTGGTCAGTTGGTCAGTTTCTGGTTTGTAGGTCCGACTGTGGTCAGTTGGTCAGTTTTTGTTTTCGAAGTCAGTCTCTGGTCAGTTGGTCAGATTCTGGTTTCTCGGACAGACTGTGGTCAGTTGGTCAGTTTCTGGTTTCTAGGTAAGACTGTGATCAGTTCTTCAGTTTCTGGTTCCTAGGTCAGACTGTGGTCAGTTGGCGAATTCTGGTTTCTCGTTCAGACTGTGGTCAGTTGGTCAATTTCTTGATTCTAGGTCATAATGTGGTCATTTGGTCAGTTTCTGGTTCCTAGCTCAGACTGTGTCAGTTGGTCAGTTTCTGGTTCCTAGTTCAGACTGTGGTCAGTTGGTCAATTTCTGGTTTCTAATTCAGACTGTGGTCAGTTGGTCAATTTCTTGTTTCTAAGTCATACTGTGGTTATTTGATCAGTTTCTGCTTCCTAGCTCAGACTGAGTCAATTGGTCAATTTCGGGTTGCGAGTTCAGACTGTGGTCAGTTCGTCAGTTTCGTGTTGATATGTCAGTCTGAGGTCAATTTGTCATGTTCTGGTTGCTAGGTCAGAATGTGGCCAGTTGGTCAGTTCCTGGCTGCTCCGTCAGATTGTGGTCAGTTGGTGAGATTCGGGTTGTCTTGGTTAGATTGTGATCAGTTGGTCAGTTTCTGGTTTGTAGTTCAGAATGTGGTCAGTTGGTCAGTTTCTGGTTTGTAGTTCAGACTGTGGTCAGTTGGCCGTTTTTGTTTTAAAGTCAGACTATGGTCAGTTGGTCAGTTTCTGGGTTCTCGGTCAGAGTGTGGTCAGTTGTTCAGTTTTTGTTTTTTAGGTCAGACTGTGTTCAGTTGGTCAGTTTCTGGTTTCTAGTTCACACTGTTGTCAGTTGGTCAATTTCTTGATTCTAGGTCATACTGTGGTCATTTGGTCAGTTTCTAGTTCCTAGCTCAGACTGTGTCAGTTGGTCAGTTTCGGGTTGATAGGTCAGAATGTGGTCAGTTGGTCAGTTTCTGGTTCCGAGGTCAGACTGTGGTCAGTTAGTCAGTTTCTGGTTCCTAGTTCAAACTGTGGTCAGTTGGTCAGTTTCTGGTATTTTCGCTCAGAATGTGTTCAGCTGGTCAATTTCATGTTTCTAGGTCAGACTGTGGTCTGTTGGTCTGTTTTTGGTTCCTGGGGCAATCTGTGGTCAGTTTATCAGTTTCTGTTTTCGAGGTCAGACTGTGGTCATTTCTTCAGTTTCTGGTTTCTAGATCAGAATGTGGTCAGTTGGTCTGTTTCTGGTACCGAGGTCAGACTGTCGTCAGTTGATCAGTTTCTGGTTGCTAGTTCAGACTGTGTTCAGTTGGTCAGTTTCTGGTTCCTGGGTCAGTCTGAGGTCAGTTGGTCAGTTTCTGGTACCTAGGCAAGACTGTGTTCAGTTGGTCAGTTTCGGGTTGCTCGTCAGACTGTGGTCAGTTGGTCAGTTTCTGGTTGCTAGTTCAGACTGTGTTCAGTTGGTCAGTTTCTGGTTCCTGGGTCAGTCTGAGGTCAGTTGGTCAGTTTCTGGTACCTAGGCCAAACTGTGGTCAGTCGGTCAGTTTCGGGTTGCTAGGTCAGATTGTGATCAGTTGTTCAGTTTTTGGTTGGTATTTCAGAATGTGGTCAGTTGGTCAATTTCTGTTTTCAAGGTCATTTGGTCTGTTTCTAGATAATTGGTCAGACTGTGGTCAGTTGGCCAGTTTCGTGTTGCTAGGTCAGACTGGTTTCAGTTGGTCAGTTTCTAGTTTCTACATCAGATTGTGGTCAGTTGGTCACATTCCTGTTTCTAAATCAGACTGCGGTCAGTTGGTCAGTTTGTGCTTTCCAGGTCAGACTTTGGTCAGTTGGTCAGTTATTGGTTGCAAGCTCAGACTGTGGTCAGTTGGTCAGTTTTTGGTTTCCAGGTAAGACTGGTCATGTCTTCAGTTTCTGTTTTCTAGGTCAGAATGTGGTTAGTTGCTGAGGTACTGGCTGCTCGGTCAGACTGTGGTCAGTTGGTCAGATTCGGGTTGTCTTGCTTAGATTGTGATCTGTTGGTCAGTTTCTGGTCTGTAGGTCAGAATGTGGTCAGTTGGTCAGTTTATGGTTTGTAGGTCAGACTGTGGTCAGTTGGTCAGTTACTGGTACCTAGCTCAAACTGTGTCAGTTGGTCAGTTTTTGTTTTCTAAATAAGACTATGGTCAGTTGGTCAGTTTCTGGTTCCGAGGTCAGACTGTGGACAGTTATTCAGTTTCTGGTTCCTAGTTCAGACTGTGGTCAGTTGGTCAGTTTCGGGTTGATAGGTCAGTCTGAGGTCAGTTTGTCAGGTTCTGGTTGCTAGGTCAGAATGTGGCCAGTTGGTCAGTTACTGGCTGCTCAGTCAGACTGTGGTCAGTTGGTCAGATTCGGGTTGTCTTGGTTAGATTGTGATCAGTTTGTCAGTTTCTGGTTTGTAGTTCAGAATGTGGTCAGTTGGTCACTTTCTGGTTTGTAGGTCAGACTGTAGTCTGTTGGTCAGTTTTTGTTTTCTAAATCAGACTACGGTCAGTTGGTCAGTTTCTGGTTTCTCGGTCAGAGTGTGGTCAGTTCTTCAGTTTGTGGTTCCTAGGTCAGACTGTGGTCAGTTGGTCAGTTTCTGGTTTCTAGTTCAGACTGTGGTTAGTTGGTCAATTTCTTGATTCTAGGTCATACTGTGGTCATTTGGTCAGGTTCTGGTTCCTAGCTCAGACTGTGTCAGTTGGTCAGTTTCGGGTTGCTAGGTCAGACTGTGGTCAGTTGGTCAGTTTCTGGTTCAGAGGTCAGACTGTGGTCTGTTAGTCAGTTTCTGGTTCCTAGTTCAGACTGTGGTCAGTTGGTCAGTTTCTGGTCCAGAGTTCAGACTGTGGTCTGTTCGTCAGTTTCTTGTTCCTGGTTCAGACTGTGGTCAGTTGGTCAGTTTCTGGTCTCTAGTTCAGACTGTGGTCAGTTGGTCAATTTCTTGTTTCGAGGTCAGACTGTGGTCAGTTGGTCAGTTTCTGGTACCGAGGTCAGACTGTGGTCAGTTGGTCAGTTTCTGGTTGCTAGTTCAGACTGTGTTCAGTTGGTTAGTTTCTGGTTCCTGGGTCAGTCTGCGGTCAGTTGGTCTGTTTCTGGTACCTAGGCCAAACTGTGGTCAGTTGGTCAGTTTCGGGTTGCTAGGTCAAACTGTGGTCAGTTGGCCAGTTCCTGTCTCTGAGGTCAGCCTGTGTTCTGTTGATCAGTTTCTGGTTTCTAGTTGAGACTGTGGTCAGTTGTTCAATTTCTAGTTCCAGGTCAGACTGTGATCAGTTAGTCAGTTTTTGGTTGGTATTTCTGAATGTAGTCAGTTAGTCAATTTCTGTTTTCAAGGTCATTTGGTCAGTTTCTGGTTTGTAGGTCAGACTGTGGTCAGTTGGTCAGTTTTTTTTTTCGAACTCATTCTATGGTCAGTTGGTCAGTTTCTGGTTTCTCAGTCAGACTGTGGTCAGTTCGTCAGATTCTGGTTTCTAGGTCAGACTGTGGTCAGTTGGCCAGTTTCTGGTTTCTCGTTCAGACTGTGGTCAGTTGGTCAATTTCTTGATTCTAGGTCATAATATGGTCATTTGATCAGTTTCTGGTTCCTAGCTCAGACTCTGTCATTTGGTCAGTTTCTGGTTCCAAGCTCAGACTGTGTCAGTTGGTCAGTTTTTGTTTTCTAAATCAGACTATGATCAGTTGGTCAGTTTCTGGTTCCGAGGTCAGGCTGTGGACAGTTATTCAGTTTCTGGTTCCTAGTTCAGACTGTGGTCAGTTGGTCATTTTCCGGTTGATAGGTCAGTCTGAGGTCAGTTTGTCAGGTTCTGGTTGCTAGGTCAGAATGTGGCCAGTTGGTCAGTTACTGGCTGCTCGGTCAGACTGTGGTCAGTTGGTCAGATTCGGGTTGTCTTGGTTAGATTGTGATCAGTTTGTCAGTTTCTGGTTTATAGGTCAGAATGTGGTCAGTTGGTCACTTTCTGGTTTGTAGGTCAGAATATAGTCAGTTGGTCAGTTTTTGTTTTCTAAATCAGACTATGGTCAGTTGGTCAGTTTCTGGTTTCTCGGTCAGAGTGTGGTCAGTTCTTCAGTTTGTGGTTCCTAGGTCAGCCTGTGTTCAGTTGGTCAGTTTCTGGTTTCTAGTTCAGACTGTGGTCAGTTGGTCAATTTCTTGATTCTAGGTCATACTGTGGTCATTTGGTCAGTTTCTGGTTCCTAGCTCAGACTGTGTCAGTTGCTCAGTTTCTGGTTGCTAGTGCAGACTGTGGTCAGTTGGTCAGTTTCTGGTTCAGAGGTCAGACTGTGGTCTGTTAGTCAGTTTCTGGTTCCTAGTTCAGACTCTGGTCAGTTGGTCACATTCTGGTCTCTAGTTCAGACTGTGGTCAGTTGGTCAATTTCTTGTTTCTAGGTCAGACTGTGGTCAGTTGCTCAGTTTCTGGTACCGAGGTCAGACTCTGGTCAGTTGGTCAGTTTGTGGTTTCCAGGTCAGACTTTGGTCAGTTGGTCAGTTATTGGCTGCAAGCTCAGACTGTGGTCAGTTGTTCAGTTTTTGGTTTCCAGGTAAGACTGGTCATTTCTTCAGTTTCTGTTTTCTAGGTCAGAATGTGGTCAGTTGCTGAGGTACTGGCTGCTCGTTCAGACACTGGTCAGTTGGTCAGATTCGGGTTGTCTTGCTTAGATTGTGATCAGTTGGTCAGTTTCTGGTTTGTAGGTCAGAATGTGGTCAGTTGGTCAGTTTCTGGTTTGTAGGTCAGATTGCGGTCAGTTGGTCAGTTTTTGTTTTCGAAGTCAGTCTATGGTCAGTTCTTCAGTTTCTGGTTCCTAGGTCAGACTGTGGTCAGTTGGCCAGTTTCTGGTTTCTCGTTCAGACTGTGGTCAGTTGGTCAATTTCTTGATTCTAGGTCATAATATGGTCATTTGTTCAGTTTCCGCTTCCTAGTTCAGACTGTGTCAGTTGGTCAGTTTCTGGTTCCTAGTTCAGACTGTTGTCAGTTCGTCAGTTTCGTGTTGATAGGTCAGTCTAAGGTCAGTTGTTCAGATTCGGGTTGTCTTGGTTAGATTGTGATCAGTTGGTCAGTTTCTGGTTTGTAGGTCAGTATGTGGTCAGTTGGTCATTTTCTGGTTTGTCGTTCAGTCTGTGGTCAGTTGGCAGTTTTTTGTATTAAAGTCAGACTATGGTCAGTTGGTCAGTTTCTGGTTTCTCGGTCAGAGTGTGGTCAGTTCTTCAGTTTCTGTTTTTTAGGTCAGACTGTGTTCAGTTGGTCAGTTTCTGGTTTCTAGTTCAGACTGTTGTCAGTTGGTCAATTTCTTGATTCTAGGTCATACTGTGGTCATTTGGTCAGTTTCTGGTTCCTAGCTCAGACTGTGTCAGTTGGTCAGTTTCGGGTTGTTAGGTCAGACTGTGGTCAGTTGGTCAGTTTCTGGTTCCGAGGTCAGACTGTGGTCAGTTAATCAGTTTCTGGTTCCTAGTTCAAACTGTGGTCAGTTGGTCAGTTTCTGGTATTTTTGGTCAGACTGTGTTCGGCTGGTCAATTTCATGTTTCTAGGTCAGACTGTGGTCTGTTGGTTTTTGGTTCCTGGGGCAATCTGTGGTCAGTTTATCAGTTTCTGTTTTCGAGGTCAGACTGTGGTCATTTCTTCAGTTTCTGGTTTCTAGATCAGAATGTGGTCAGTTGGTCTGTTTCTGGTACCGAGGTCAGACTGTGGTCATTTGATCAGTTTCTGGTTGCTAGTTCAGACTGTGTTCAGTTGGTCAGTTTCTGGTTCCTGGGTCAGTCTGAGGTCAGTTGGTCAGTTTCTGGTACCTAGGCAAGACTGTGTTCAGTTGGTCAGTTTCGGGTTGCTAGGTCAGACTGTGGTCAGTTGGTCAGTTCCTGGTTCTGAGGTCAGAATGTGGTCAGTTGGTCAGTTTCTGGTTCCTAGGTTAGACTGTGGTTAGTTGGGCAGTTTCGGTTTGCTAGGTCAGACTGTGGTCAGTTGGTCAGTTTCTGGTTTCTAGTTCAGACTGTGGTCAGTTGGTCAATTTCTTGATACTAGGTCATACTGTGGTCATTTGGTCAGTTTCTGGTTCCTAGCTCAGACTGTGTCAGTTCGTCAGTTTCGGGTTGCTACGTCAGACTGGTCAGTTGGTCAGTTTCTGGTTCCTGGGTAAATCTGAGGTCAGTTGGTCAGTTTCTGGTACCTAGGCCAAACTGTGGTCAGTTGGTCACTTTCGGGTTGCTAGGTCAGACTGTGATCAGTTGGTCAGTTTTTGGTTGTTATTTCAGAATGTGGTCAGTTGGTCAATTTCTTTTTTCAAGGTCATTTGGTCTGTTTCTAGATAATTGGTCAGACTGTGGTCAGTTGGTCAGTTTCGTGTTGCTAGGTCAGACTGGTTTCATTTGGTCAGTTTCTAGTTTCTACATCAGATTGTGGTCAGTTGGTCACATTCCTCTTTCTAAATCAGACTGCGGTCAGTTGGTCAGTTTGTGGTTTCCAGGTCAGACTTTGGTCAGTTGGTCAGTTATTGGTTGCAAGCTCAGACTGTGGTCACTTGGTCAGTTTTTCGTTTCCAGGTGAGACTGGTCATTTCTTCAGTTTCTGTTTTCTAGGTCAGAATGTGGTTAGTTGCTGAGGTACTGGCTGCTCGGTCAGACTGTGGTCAGTTGGTCAGATTCGGGTTGTCTTGCTTAGATTGTGATCAGTTGGTCAGTTTCTGGTTTGTAAGTCAGAATGTGGTCAGTTGGTCAGTTTATGGTTTGTAGGTCAGACTGTGGTCAGTTGGTTATTTTCTGGTTTCTAGGTAAGACTGTGATCAGTTCTTCAGTTTCTGGTTCCTAGGTCAGACTGTGGTCAGTTGGCCAGTTTCTGGTTTCTCTTTCAGACTGTGGTCAGTTGGTCAATTTCTTGATTCTAGGTCATAATGTGGTCATTTCGTCAGTTTCTGATTCCTAGCTCAGACTGTGTCATTTGGTCAGTTTCTGGTTCCTAGTTCAGACTGTGGTCGGTTGGTCAGTTTCTGGTTTCTAATTCAGACTGTGGTAAGTTGGTCAATTTCTTGTTTCTAGCTCATGCTTTGGTCATTTGGTCAGTTTCTGCTTCCTAGCTCAGACTGAGTCAATTGGTCAGTTTCGGATTGCTATTTCAGACTGTGGTCAGTTGGTCAGATTCGGGTTGTCTTGGTTAGATTGTGATCAGTTGGTCAGTTTCTGGTTTGTAGGTCAGAATGTGTTCAGTTGGTCATTTTCTGGTTTGTAGGTTAGACTGTGGTCAGCTGGCAGTTTTTGTTTTCAAAGTCAGACTATGGTCAGTTGGTACGTTTCTGGTTTCTCGGTCATAGTGTGGTCAGTTCTTCAGTTACTAGTTTTTAGGTCAGACTGTGGTCAGTTGGTCAGTTTCTTGTTAATAGTTCAGACTGTGGTCAGTTGGTCAATTTCTTGCTTCTCGGTCATACTGTGGTCATTTGGTCAGTTTCTGGTTCCTAGCTCAGACTGTGTCAGTTGGTCAGTTTCGGGTTGCTAGGTCAGACTGTGGTCAGTTGGTCGGTTTCTGGTTCCGAGGTCAGACTGTGGTCAGTTAGTCAGTTTCTGGTTCCTAGTTCAGACTGTGGACAGTTGGTCAGTTTCCGGTCTCTAGTTCAGACTGTGGTCAGTTGTTCAATTTCTTGATTCTAGGTCATACTGTGGTCATTTGGTCAGTTTCTGGTTCCTAGCTCAGACTGTGTCAGTTGGTCAGTTTCGGGTTGCTAGTTCAGACTGTGGTTAGTTGGTCAGTTTCTGGTCCAGAGGTCAGACTGTGGTCTGTTCGTCAGTTTCTGGTTCCTAGTTCAGACTGTGGACAGTCGGTCAGTTTCTGGTCTCTAGTTCAGACTGTGGTCAGTTGGTCAATTTCTTGTTTCTAGGTCAGACTGTGGTCAGTTGGCCAGTTTCTGGTACCGAGGTCAGACTGTGGTCAGTGGTCAGTTTGTGGTTGCTAGTTCAGACTGTGTTCAGTTGGTTAGTTTCTGGTTCCTGGGTCAGTCTGAGGTCAGTTGGTCTGTTTCTGGTACCTAGGCCAAACTGTGGTCATTTGGTCAGTTTCGGGTTGCTAGTTCAGACTGTGGTCAGTTGGTCAGTTCCTGTCTCTGAGCTCAGCCTGTGTTCTGTTGATCAGTTTCTGGTTTCTAGTTCAGACTGTGGTCAGTTGTTCAATTTCTAGTTCCAGGTCAGACTGTGATCAGTTAGTCAGTTGTTGGTTGGTATTTCTGCATGTGGTCAGTTGTTCAATTTCTGTTTTCAAGGTCATTTGGTCAGTTTCTGGTTTGTAGGTCAGACTGTGGTCAGTTGGTCAGTTTTTGTTTTCGAAGTCATTCTATGGTCATTTGGTCAGTTTCTGGTTTCTCAGTCAGACTGTGGTCAGTTCGTCCGATTCTGGTTTCTAGGTCAGACTGTGGTCAGTTCTTCAGTTTCTGGTTCCTCGGTCAGACTGTGGTCAGTTGGCCAGTTTCTGGTTTCTCGTTCAGACTGTGGTCAGTTGGTCAATTTATTGATTCTAGGTCATAAAATGGTCATTTGGTCAGTTTCTGGTTCCTAGCTCAGACTGTGTCAGTTGGTCAGTTTCGTGTTGCAAGGTCAGACTGTGGTCAGTTGGTCAGTTTCTGGTTCCGAGATCAGATTGTGATCAGTTAGTCAATTTCTTGTTTCTAGGTCATACTGTGGTCATTTGGTCAGTTTCTGGTTCCTAGCTCAGACTGTGTCAGTTGGTCAGTTTTTGTTTTCTAAATCAGACTATGATCAGTTGGTCAGTTTCTGGTTCCGAGGTCAGACTGTGGTCAGTTAGTCAGTTTCTGGTTCCTAGTTCAGACTGTGGACAGTTGGTCAGTTTCCGGTCTCTAGTTCAGACTGTGGTCAGTTGTTCAATTTCTTGATTCTAGGTCATACTGTGGTCATTTGGTCAGTTTCTGGTTCCTAGCTCAGACTGTGTCAGTTGGTCAGTTTCGGGTTGCTAGTTCAGACTGTGGTTAGTTGGTCAGTTTCTGGTCCAGAGGTCAGACTGTGGTCTGTTCGTCAGTTTCTGGTTCCTAGTTCAGACTGTGGACAGTCGGTCAGTTTCTGGTCTCTAGTTCAGACTGTGGTCAGTTGGTCAATTTCTTGTTTCTAGGTCAGACTGTGGTCAGTTGGCCAGTTTCTGGTACCGAGGTCAGACTGTGGTCAGTGGTCAGTTTGTGGTTGCTAGTTCAGACTGTGTTCAGTTGGTTAGTTTCTGGTTCCTGGGTCAGTCTGAGGTCAGTTGGTCTGTTTCTGGTACCTAGGCCAAACTGTGGTCATTTGGTCAGTTTCGGGTTGCTAGTTCAGACTGTGGTCAGTTGGTCAGTTCCTGTCTCTGAGCTCAGCCTGTGTTCTGTTGATCAGTTTCTGGTTTCTAGTTCAGACTGTGGTCAGTTGTTCAATTTCTAGTTCCAGGTCAGACTGTGATCAGTTAGTCAGTTGTTGGTTGGTATTTCTGCATGTGGTCAGTTGTTCAATTTCTGTTTTCAAGGTCATTTGGTCAGTTTCTGGTTTGTAGGTCAGACTGTGGTCAGTTGGTCAGTTTTTGTTTTCGAAGTCATTCTATGGTCATTTGGTCAGTTTCTGGTTTCTCAGTCAGACTGTGGTCAGTTCGTCCGATTCTGGTTTCTAGGTCAGACTGTGGTCAGTTCTTCAGTTTCTGGTTCCTCGGTCAGACTGTGGTCAGTTGGCCAGTTTCTGGTTTCTCGTTCAGACTGTGGTCAGTTGGTCAATTTATTGATTCTAGGTCATAAAATGGTCATTTGGTCAGTTTCTGGTTCCTAGCTCAGACTGTGTCAGTTGGTCAGTTTCGTGTTGCAAGGTCAGACTGTGGTCAGTTGGTCAGTTTCTGGTTCCGAGATCAGATTGTGATCAGTTAGTCAATTTCTTGTTTCTAGGTCATACTGTGGTCATTTGGTCAGTTTCTGGTTCCTAGCTCAGACTGTGTCAGTTGGTCAGTTTTTGTTTTCTAAATCAGACTATGATCAGTTGGTCAGTTTCTGGTTCCGAGGTCAGACTGTGGACAGTAATTCAGTTTCTGGTTCCTAGTTCAGACTGTGGTCAGTTGGTCAGTTTCGGGTTGATAGGTCAGTCTGAGGTCAGTTTGTCAGGTTCTGGTTGCTAGGTCAGAATGTGGCCAGTTGGTCAGTTATTGGCTGCTCGGTCAGACTGTGGTCAGTTGGTCAGATTCGGGTTGTCTTGGTTAGATTGAGATCAGTTTGTCAGTTTCTGGTTTATAGGTCAGAATGTGGTCAGTTGGTCATTTTCTGGTTTGTAGGTCAGACTGTGGTCAGTTGGTCAGTTTTTGTTTTCTAGTTCAGACTGTGGTCAGTTGGTCAATTTCTTGATTCTAGGTCATACTGTGCTCATTTGGTCAGTTTCTGGTTCCTAGCTCAGACTGTGTCAGTTGGCCAGTTACTGGATGCTCGGTCAGACTGTGGTCAGTTGGTCAGTTTCTGGTTCAGAGGTCAGACTGTGGTCTGTTAGTCAGTTTCTGGTACCGAGGTCAGACTGTGGTCAGTTGGTCAGTTTCTGGTACCGAGGTCAGACTGTGGTCAGTTGGTCAGTTTGTGGTTTCCAGGTCAGACTTTGTTCAGTTGGTCAGTTATTGGCTGCAAGCTCAGACTGTGGTCAGTTGGTCAGTTTTTGGTTTCTAGGTCAGAATGTGGTCAGTTTCTGAGGTACTGGATGCTCGTTCAGACACTGGTCAGTTGGTCAGATTGGGGTTGTCTTGCTTAGATTGTGATCAGTTGATCAGTTTCTGGTTTGTAGGTCAGAATGTGGTCAGTTGGTCAGTATCTGGTTTGTAGGTCAGACTGTGGTCAGTTGGTCAGTTTTTGTTATCGAAGTCAGTCTATGGTCAGTTGGTCAGATTCTGGTTTCTTGGTCAGACTGTGGTCAGTTGGTCAGTTTCTGGTTTCTAGGTAAGACTGTGATCTGTTCTTCAGTTTCTGGTTCCTAGGTCAGACTGTGGTCAGTTGGCCAGTTTCTGGTTTCTCGTTCAGACTGTGGTCAGTTGGTCAATTTCTTGATTCTAGATCATAATGTGGTCATTTGATCAGTTTCTGCTTCCTAGCTCAGACTGAGTCAATTGGTCAGTTTCGGGTTGCTAGTTCAGACTGTGGTCAGTTCGTCAGTTTTGCGTTGATAGGTCAGTCTGAGGTCAGTTTGTCAGGTTCAGGTTGCTAGGTCAGATTGTGGCCAGTTGGTCAGTTACTGGCTGCTCGGTCAGACTGTGGTCAGTTGGTCAGATTCGGGTTGTCTTGGTTAGGTTGTGATCAGTTGGTCAGTTTCTGGTTTGTAGGTCAGAATGTGGTCAGTTGGTCATTTTCTGGTTTGTAGTTCAGACTGTGGTCAGTTGGCAGTTTTTGTTTTCAAAGTCAGACTATGGTCAGTTGGTCAGTTTCTGGGTTCTCGGTCAGAGTGTGGTCAGTTCTTCAGTTTCTGGTTTTTACGTCTGACTGTGTTCAGTTGGTCAGTTTCTGGTCTCTCGTTCAGACTGTTGTCAGTTGGTCAATTTCTTGATTCTAGGTCATACTGTGGTCATTTGGTCAGTTTCTGGATCCTAGCTCAGACTGTGTCAGTTGGTCAGTTTCGGGTTGCTAGGTCAGACTGTGGTCAGTTGGTCAGTTTCTGGTTCCAAGGTCAGACTGTGGTCAGTTAGTCAGTTTCTGGTTCCTCGTTAAAACTGTGGTCAGTTGGTCAGTTTCTGGTATTTTCGGTCAGACTGTGTTCAGCTGGTCAATTTCATGTTTCTTGGTCAGACTGTGGTCTGTTGGTCTGTTTTTGGTTCCTGGGGCAATCTATGGTCAGTTTATCAGTTTCTGTTTTCGAGGTCAGACTGTGGTCATTTCTTCAGTTTCTGGTTTCTAGATCAGAATGTGGTCAGTTGGTCTGTTTCTGGTAGCGAGGTCAGACTGTGGTCAGTTGATCAGTTTCTGGTTGCTAGTTCAGACTGTGTTCAGTTGGTCAGTTTCTGGTTCCTGGGTCAGTCTGAGGTCAGTTGGTAAGTTTCTGGTACCTAGGCAAGACTGTGTTCAGTTGGTCAGTTTTGGGTTGCTAGGTCAGACTGTGGTCAGTTTGTCAGTTCCTGGTTCTGAGGTCAGAATGTGGTCAGTTGGTCACTTTCTGATTCCTAGGTCAGACTGTGGTCAGTTGGGCAGTTTCGGTTTGCCAGGTCAGACTGTGGTCAGTTGGTCAGTTTCTGGTTTCTAGTTCAGACTGTGGTCAGTTGGTCACTTTCTTGATACTAGGTCATACTGTGGTCATTTGGTCAGTTTCTGGTTCCTAGCTCAGACTGTGTCAGTTGGTCAGTTTCGGGTAGCTAGGTCAGACTGTGGTCATTTTGTCAGTTTCTGGTCTCTAGTTCAGACTGTGGTCAGTTGGTCAATTTTTTGTTTCTAGGTCAGACTGTGGTCAGTTGATCAGTTTCTGGTTTATTCGGTCATGCTGTGTTCAGCTGGTCAATTTCAGGTTCCTAGGTCAGACTGTGGTCTGTTGGTCAGTTTTTGGTTCCTCGGTCAATCTGTGGTGAGTTTCTCAGTTTCTGTTTTCTAGGTCAGTCTGTGGTCATTTGTTAAGTTTCTGGTTTCTAGGTCAGAATGTGGTCAGTTGGTCCGTTTCTCGTTTCCAGGTCAGAATTGGTCATTTGGTCACTTTCTGGTTTCTAGGTCAGTCTGTGGTAAGTTGTTCAGTTTCTGGTTTCTAGTTCAGAATGTGGTCAGTTGGTCAATTTCTGGTTTCTAAGTCATACTGTGGTCATTTGGTCAGTTTCTGTTTCCTAGTTCAGACTGTGGTCAGTTGGTCAGTTTCGGGTTGCTAGGTCAGACTGTGCTCAGTTGGTCAGTTTCTGGTTTCTAGGTCAGACTGTGCTTAGTTGGTCAGTTTCTGGTTTCTAGGTAAGACTGTGGTCATTTCTTAAGTTTCTGGTTTCTTGATCAGAATGTGGTCAGTTGGTCAGTTTCTCGTTTCTAGGTCAGAATGTGGTCAGTTGGTCACTTTCTGGTTTCTAGGTCAGTCTGTGGTAAGTTGGTCAGTTGCTGGTTTTTATTTCAGACTGTGGTCAGTTGGTCAATTTCTGGTTTCTAAGTCATACTGTGGTCATTTAGTCAGTCTCTGTTTCCTCGGTCAGACTGTGGTCAGTTGATCAGTTTCTGATTTATTCGGTCATGCTGTGTTCAGCTGGTCAATTTCAGGTTCCTAGGTCAGACTTTGGTCATTTGGTCTGTTTCTGTTTCCTCGGTCAGACTGTGGTCAGTTGGTCAGATTCGGGTTGCTAGGTCAGACTGTCGTCAGTAGGTCAGTTTGTGGTATTCTCGGTCAGACTGTGGTCAGCTGGTAAATTCCAGGTTTCTAGATCAGACTCTGGTCAGTTGGTCACTTTCGGTTTCTTGGTCAGACTGTGGTCATTTCTTCGCTTTGTCGTTTCTAGGTCATATTGTGGTCAGTTGATCAGTTTCGGGTTGTCTCGCTTAGACTGTGATAATTTCTTCAGTTTCTGGTTTCTAGGTCAGTCTGTGGTCAGTTGGTCAGTTTATGATTGCTAGGTAAGACTGTGGTCAGTTGATCAGTTAATGGTTGTCCCGGTCAGACTGTGGTCAGTTGGGCAGTTTCTGCTTTGGCGGTCAGATTGTGATCAGTTGGTCAGTTTCTGCTTTCCGGGTCAGACTGTGGTCAGTTGGTCAGTTTCTGGTTCCTAGTTCACACTGTGGTCTGTTGGTCAGTTTCTGGTTTCAAGGTCAGACTGTTCTCAGCTTTTCAGTTTCTGGTTTCAACGTCAGAATGTGGTCAGTTAGTCAGTTTCTGGTTTCTAGGTCAGACTGCCCTTTGTTGCTCAGTTACTGGATGCTCGGTCAGACTGTGGTCAGTTGGTCAATTTCTGGTTTCTAGGTCACACTGTGCTCAGTTTGTCAGTTTCTGGTTCCTAAGTCAGAATGTGGTCAGTTTGTCAGATTCTGGTTTCTAAGTCAGACTGTGGTCAGTTAGTCAGTTTTTGGTTTCTAGGTCAGACTATGGTCAGTTGATCAGTTTCTGGTATTTTCGGTCATGCTGTGTTCAGCTGGTCAATTTCAGGTTCCTAGTTCAGACTGTGGACTGTTTGTCAGTTTTTGTTTCCTCGGTCAATCTGTGGTCAGATTCTCAGTTTCTGTTTCGAGGTCAGACTGTGGTCATTTCTTACGTTTCTGGTTTCTAGGTCAGAATGTGGTCAGTTGGTCAGTTTCTCGTTTCTAGGTCAGACTGTGGTCAGTTGGTCAATTTCTGGGTTCTAAGTCATACTGTGGTCATTTGGTCAGTTTCTGTTTCCTCGTTCAGACTGTGGTCAGTTGGTCAGTTTCGGGTTGCTAGGTCAGACTATGGTCAGTTGGTCAGTTTCTGGTTCCGAGGTCAGACTGTGGTCACTTGGTCTGTTTCTGGTTCGTAGCTCAGTCTGTGTTCAGTTGCTCAGTTTCGGGTTTCTAGTTCAGACTGCGGACAGTTGGTCAGTTAATGGTTGCTAGGTTATAATGTGGCCAGTTGGCCAGTTTCTGCTTGCTAAGTCAGACTGTGGTCAGTTGGTCAGTTCTGGTTCCTAGGTCAGGCTGAGGTCAGTTTGTCAGCTTCTGCTATTTATGTCAGACATTGGTCAGTTGGTGAGTTTCTGGTTTCTAAGTCAGACTGTGGTCAGTTCGTCAGTTTCTGGTTTTTAGGTCAGAATGTGGTCAGTTGGTCAGATTCTGGTTTCTAGGTTAGTCTGAGGTCAGTTGGTCAGTTTCGGCTTTCTAGGTCAGACTGTGGTCAGTTGCTCAATTTTTCGTTTCCATTTCAGACTTGGTCATATCTTCAGTTTCTGTTTTCTAGATCAGAATGTGGTCACTTGCTCAGTTACTGGCTGCTCGTTGAGACTGTGGTCAGTTGGTCAGTTTCTGGTTTCTATGTCACACTGTGGTCAGTTGGTCAATGTCAGGTTGTCTCGGTTAGACTGTGATCAGATCTTCAGTTTCTGGTATTCTCGGTCAGACTGTGGTCAGCTGGTAAATTTCAGGTTTCGAGGTCAGACTGTGGTCAGTTGGTCAGTTTCTGGTTTCTAGGTCAGTCTGTGTTCTGTTGGTCAGTTTCGTGTTACGAGGTCAGACTGTGGACAGTTGCTCAGTTTCTGGTTTCTTGGTCAGACTGTGGTCATTTCCTCGGTTTCTGGTTTCTAGGTCACACTGTCGTCAGTTGATCAGTTTTGGGTTGTCTCGCTTAGACTGTGGTCAGTTGATCAGTTTCTGGTTGTCCTGGTCAGACTGTGGTCAGCTGGTCAGTTAGTGCTTTGTAGGTCAGATTGTGATCAGTTGGTCAGTTTCTGTATTCCAGGTCAGACTGTGGTCAGTTGGTCAGTTTCTGGATGCTAGTTCACACTGTGGTCTGTTGGTCAGTTTCTTGTTTCAAGGTCAGACTGTGCTCAGCTCTTCAGTTTCTAGTTTCTAGACAGAATGTGGTCAGTTAGTCAGTTTCTGGTTTCTAGGTCAGACTGCGGTCAGTTGCTCAGTTACTGGATGCTCGGTCAGACTGTGGCCAGTTGGTCAATTTCTGGTTTCTAGGTCACGCTGTGCTCAGTTTGTCAGTTTCTGGTTCCTAAGTCAGAATGTGATCAGTTGGTCAGATTCAGGTTTCTAAGTAAGACTGTGGTCAGTTGGTCAGTTTTTGGTTCCTCGGTCAATCTGTGGTCAGTTTCTCAGTTTCTGTTTTCTAGGTCAGTCTGTGGTAAGTTGTTTAGTTTCTGGTTTCTAGTTCAGACTGTGGTCAGTTGGTCAATTTCTGGTTTCTAAGTCATACTGTGGTCATTTGGTCAGTTTCTGTTTCCTAGGTCAGACTGTGGTCAGTTGGTCAGTTTCGGGTTGCTAGGTCAGACTGTGCTCAGTTGGTCAGTTTCTGGTTTCTACATCAGACTGTGCTCAGTTGGTCAGTTTCTGGTTTCTAGGTCAGACTGTGGTCAGCTCTTCAGTTTCTGGTTTCGAAGTCAGATTGTGATAAGTTGGTCAGTTTTTAGTTTCGAGGTCAAACTGTGGTCAGTTGGTCAGTTACTGGTTGCTAGGTCAGACTGTGGTCAGTTGGTCAGTTTCTGGTAATCTCGGTCAGACTGTGGTCAGCTGGTAAATTTCAGGTTTCTAGGTCAGACTGTGGTCAGTTTGTCACTTTCTGGTTTCTAGGTCAGTCTGTGGTCTGTTGGTCAGTTTCGGGTTACGAGGTCAGACTGTGGTCAGTTGTTCAGTTTCTGCTTTGTCGGTCAGATTGTGATCAGTTGGTCAGTTTCTGCTTTCCGGGTCAGACTGTGGTCAGTTGGTCAGTTTCTTGTTGCTAGCTCACACTGTGGTCTGTGGGTCAGTTTCTGGTTTCAAGGTCAACTGTGCTCAGCTCTTCAGTTTCTGGTTTCAAGGTCAGAATGTGGTCAGTTAGTCAGTTTCTGGTTTCTAGGTCAGACTGCCCTCAGTTGCTCAGTTACTGGATGCTCGGTCAGACTGTGGTCAGTTGGTCAATTTCTGGTTTCTAGGTCACACTTTGCTCAGTTTGTCAGTTTCTGGTTCCTAAGTCAGAATGTGGTCAGTTGGTCAGATTCTGGTTTCTAAGTCAGACTGATATCAGTTAGTCAGTTTTTGGTTTCGAGGTCAGACTATGGTCAGTTGATCAGTTTCTGGTATTTTCGGTCATGCTGTGTTCAGCTGGTCAATTTCAGGTTCCTAGGTCAGACTGTGGTCTGTTTGTCAGTTTTTGTTTCCTCTGTCAATCTGTCGTCAGTTTCTCAGATTCTGTTTTCGAGGTCAGACTGTGGTCATTTCTTAAGTTTCTGGTTTCTAAATCAGAATGTGGTCAGTTGGTCAGTTTCTCGTTTCTAGGTCAGAATGTGGTCAGTTGGTCACTTTCTGGTTTCTAGGCCAGTCTGTGGTAAGTTGGTCAGTTTCTGGTTTTTATTTCAGACTGTTGTCAGTTGGTCAATTTCTGGTTTCTAAGTCATACTGTGGTCATTTGGTCAGTTTCTGTTTCCTCGGTCAGACTGTGGTCAGTTGGTCAGATTCGGGTTGCTAGGTCAGACTGTGGTCAGTTGGTCAGTTTGTGGTATTCTCGGTCAGACTGTGGTCAGCTGGTAAATTCCAGGTTTCTAGGTCAGACTGTGGTCAGTTGGTCACTTTCTGGTTTCTAGGTCAGTCTGTGGTCTGTTGGTCAGTTTCGGGTTACGAGGTCAGACTGTGGACAGTTGCTCAGTTTCTGGTTTCTTGGTCAGACTGTGGTCATTTCTTCGCTTTATGGTTTCTAGGTCACACTGTGGTCAGTTGATCAGTTTCGGGTTCTCCCGCTCAGAATGTGATAATTTCTTCAGTTTCTGGTTTCTAGGTCAGTCTGTGGTCAGTTGGTCAGTTTATGATTGCTAGGTAAGACTGTGGTCAGTTGATCAGTTTCTGGATGTCCCGGTCAGACTGTGGTCAGTTGGTCAGTTTCTGCTTTGTCGGTCAGATTGTGATCAGTTGGTCAGTTTCTGCTTTCCGGGTCAGACTGTGGTCAGTTGGTCAGTTTCTGGTTGCTAGTTCAGACTGTGGTCTGTTGGTCAGTTTCTGGTTTCAAGGTCGGACATTTCTCAGCTTTTCAGTTTCTGGTTTCAAGGTCAGAATGTGGTCAGTTAGTCAGTTTCTGGTTTCTAGGTCAGACTGCCCTCAGTTGTTCAATTACTGGATGCTCGGTCAGACTGTGGTCAGTTGGCCAATTTCTGGTTTCTAGGTCACACTGTGCTCAGTTTGTCAGTTTCTGGTTCCTAAGTCAGAATGTGGTCAGTTGGTCAGATTCTGGTTTCTAAGTCAGACTGTGGTCAGTTGGTCAGTTTTTGGTTTCTAGGTCAGACTATGGTCAGTTGATCAGTTTCTGGTATTTTCGGTCATGCTGTGTTCAGCTGGTCAATTTAAGGTTCCTAGGTCAGTCTGTGAACTGTTTGTCAGTTTTTGTTTCCTCGGTCAATCTGTGGTCAGTTTCTCAGTTTCTGCTTTCGAGGTCAGACTGTGGTCATTTCTTACGTTTCTGGTTTCCAGGTCAGAATGTGGTCAGTTGGTCAGTTTCTCGTTTCTAGGTCAGACTGTGGTCAGTTGGTCAATTTCTGGTTTCTAAATCATACTGTGGTCATTTGATCAGTTTCTGTTTCCTCGGTCAGACTGTGGTCAGTTGGTCAGTTTCGGGTTGCTAGGTCAGACTGTGGTCAGTTGGTCAGTTTCTGGTTCCGAGGTCAGACTGTGGTCACTTGGTCTGTTTCTGGTTCGTAGCTCAGTCTGTGTTCAGTTGCACAGTTTCGGGTTTCTAGTAAGACTGCGGACAGTTGGTCAGTTAATGGTTGCTAGGTCATAATGTGGCCAGTTGGCCAGTTTCAGCTTGCTAATTCAGACTGTGGTCAGTTGGTCAGTTCTGGTTCCTAGGTCAGGCTGAGGTCAGTTTGTCAGTTTCTGCTATTTATGTCAGACATTGGTCAGTTGGTGAGTTTCTGGTTTCTAAGTCAGACTGTGGTCAGTTGGTCAGTTTCTGTTTTTTCGGTCAGAATGTGGTCAGTTGGTCAGATTCTGGTTTCTAGGTTAGTCTGAGGTCAGTTGGTCAGTTTCGGGTTTCTAGGTCAGACTGTGGTCAGTTGCTCAGTTTTTCGTTTCCATTTCAGACTGTGGTTATATCTTCAGTTTCTGTTTTCTAGATCAGAATGTGGTCACTTGCTCAGTTACTGGCTGCTCGTTGAGACTGTGGTCAGTTGGTCAGTTTCTGGTTTCTATGTCACACTGTGGTCAGTTGGTCAATGTCAGGTTGTCTCGGTTAGACTGTGATCAGATCTTCAGTTTCTGGTTTCTCGGTCAGTCTGTGGTCAGTTGATCACTTTCTGGTTTCGAGGTCAGACTGTGGTCAGTTGGTCAATGTCAGGTTGTCTCGATTAGACTGTGATCAGATGTTCAGTTTCTGGGTTCTCGGTCAGTCTGAGGTCAGTTGATCATTTTCTGGTTTCGAGGTCAGACTGTGGCCAGTTGGTCCGTTTCTGGTTTCCAGTTCAGACTGGCGTCAATTGGTCAATTTCTGTTTTCTCGGTCATACTGTGTCAATTGGTCAATTTCTGGTTCCGAGGTCAGACTGTGATCAGTTGGTCAGTTTTGGGTTGCTAGGTCAGACTGTGGTCAGTTGGTCAGTTTCTGGTTTCTACGTCAGATTGTGGTCAGTTGCTCAGTTTCGGCTTTCTAGGACAGACTGCGGGCAGTTGGTCAGTTTCTGTTTGCTTGGTCAATCTGTGGCCAGTTGGTCAGTTTCTGGTTGCTCAGTCAGACTGTGGTCAGTTGGTGAGATTCTGGTTTCTAAGTCAGACTGTGGTCAGTTAGTCAGTTTTTGGTTTCTAGGTCAGACTATGGTCAGTTGATCAGTTTCTGGTATTTTCGGTCATGCTGTGTTCAGCTGGTCAATTTCAGGTTCCTAGGTCAGACTGTGGACTGTTTGTCAGTTTTTGTTTCCTCGGTCAATCTGTGGTCAGATTCTCAGTTTCTGTTTCGAGGTCAGACTGTGGTCATTTCTTACGTTTCTGGTTTCTAGGTCAGAATGTGGTCAGTTGGTCAGTTTCTCGTTTCTAGGTCAGACTGTGGTCAGTTGGTCAATTTCTGGGTTCTAAGTCATACTGTGGTCATTTGGTCAGTTTCTGTTTCCTCGTTCAGACTGTGGTCAGTTGGTCAGTTTCGGGTTGCTAGGTCAGACTCTGGTCAGTTGGTCAGTTTCTGGTTCCGAGGTCAGACTGTGGTCACTTGGTCTGTTTCTGGTTCGTAGCCCAGTCTGTGTTCAGTTGCTCAGTTTCGGGTTTCTAGTTCAGACTGCGGACAGTTGGTCAGTTAATGGTTGCTAGGTTATAATGTGGCCAGTTGGCCAGTTTCTGCTTGCTAAGTCAGACTGTGGTCAGTTGGTCAGTTCTGGTTCCTAGGTCAGGCTGAGGTCAGTTTGTCAGCTTCTGCTATTTATGTCAGACATTGGTCAGTTGGTGAATTTCTGGTTTCTAAGTCAGACTGTGGTCAGTTCGTCAGTTTCTGGTTTTTAGGTCAGAATGTGGTCAGTTGGTCAGATTCTGGGGTCTAGGTTAGTCTGAGGTCAGTTGGTCAGTTTCGGCTTTCTAGGTCAGACTGTGGTCAGTTGCTCAGTTTTTCGTTTCCATTTCAGACTTGGTCATATCTTCAGTTTCTGTTTTCTAGATCAGAATGTGGTCACTTGCTCAGTTACTGGCTGCTCGTTGAGACTGTGGTCAGTTGGTCAGTTTCTGGTTTCTATGTCACACTGTGGTCAGTTGGTCAATGTCAGGTTGTCTCGGTTAGACTGTGATCAGATCTTCAGTTTCTGGTATTCTCGGTCAGACTGTGGTCAGCTGGTAAATTTCAGGTTTCTAGGTCAGACTGTGGTCAGTTGGTCAGTTTCTGGTTTCTAGGTCAGTCTGTGTTCTGTTGGTCAGTTTCGTGTTACGAGGTCAGACTGTGGACAGTTGCTCAGTTTCTGGTTTCTTGGTCAGACTGTGGTCATTTCCTCGGTTTCTGGTTTCTAGGTCACACTGTGGTCAGTTGATCAGTTTTGGGTTGTCTCGCTTAGACTGTGGTCAGTTGATCAGTTTCTGGTTGTCCTGGTCAGACTGTGGTCAGCTGGTCAGTTAGTGCTTTGTAGGTCAGATTGTGATCAGTTGGTCAGTTTCTGTATTCCAGGTCAGACTGTGGTCAGTTGGTCAGTTTCTGGATGCTAGTTCACACTGTGGTCTGTTGGTCAGTTTCTTGTTTCAAGGTCAGACTGTGCTCAGCTCTTCAGTTTCTAGTTTCTAGACAGAATGTGGTCAGTTAGTCAGTTTCTGGTTTCTAGGTCAGACTGCGGTCAGTTGCTCAGTTACTGGATGCTCGGTCAGACTGTGGCCAGTTGGTCAATTTCTGGTTTCTAGGTCACGCTGTGCTCAGTTTGTCAGTTTCTGGTTCCTAAGTCAGAATGTGATCAGTTGGTCAGATTCAGGTTTCTAAGTAAGACTGTGGTCAATTGGTCAGTTTTTGGTTCCTCGGTCAATCTGTGGTCAGTTTCTCAGTTTCTGTTTTCTAGGTCAGTCTGTGGTAAGTTGTTCAGTTTCTGGTTTCTAGTTCAGACTGTGGTCAGTTGGTCAATTTCTGGTTTCTAAGTCATACTGTGGTCATTTGGTCAGTTTCTGTTTCCTAGGTCAGACTGTGGTCAGTTGGTCAGTTTCGGGTTGCTAGGTCAGACTGTGGTCAGCTCTTCAGTTTCTGGTTTCGAAGTCAGATTGTGATAAGTTGGTCAGTTTTTAGTTTCGAGGTCAAACTGTGGTCAGTTGGTCAGTTACTGGTTGCTAGGTCAGACTGTGGTCAGTTGGTCAGTTTCTGGTAATCTCGGTCAGACTGTGGTCAGCTGGTAAATTTCAGGTTTCTAGTTCAGACTGTGGTCAGTTTGTCACTTTCTGGTTTCTAGGTCAGTCTGTGGTCTGTTGGTCAGTTTCGGGTTACGAGGTCAGACTGTGGACAGTTGCTCAGTTTCTGGTTTCTTGGTCAGACTGTGGTCATTTCTTCGGTTTATTGTTTCTAGGTCACACTGTGGTCAGTTGATCAGTTTCGGGTTGTCTCGCTTAGACTGTGATCAGTTCTTCAGTTTCTGGTTTCTAGGTCAGTCTGTGGTCAGTTTGTCAGTTTATGATTGCTAGGTAAGGCTGTGGTCAGTTGATCAGTTTCTGGTTGTCCCGGTCAGACTGTGGTCAGTTGTTCAGTTTCTGCTTTGTCGGTCAGATTGTGATCAGTTGGTCAGTTTCTGCTTTCCGGGTCAGACTGTGGTCAGTTGGTCAGTTTCTTGTTGCTAGCTCACACTGTGGTCTGTGGGTCAGTTTCTGGTTTCAAGGTCAACTGTGCTCAGCTCTTCAGTTTCTGATTTCAAGGTCAGAATGTGGTCAGTTAGTCAGTTTCTGGTTTCTAGGTCAGACTGCCCTCAGTTGCTCAGTTACTGGATGCTCGGTCAGACTGTGGTCAGTTGGTCAATTTCTGGTTTCTAGGTCACACTTTGCTCAGTTTGTCAGTTTCTGGTTCCTAAGTCAGAATGTGGTCAGTTGGTCAGATTCTGGTTTCTAAGTCAGACTGATATCAGTTAGTCAGTTTTTGGTTTCGAGGTCAGACTATGGTCAGTTGATCAGTTTCTGGTATTTTCGGTCATGCTGTGTTCAGCTGGTCAATTTCACGTTCCTAGGTCAGACTGTGGTCTGTTTGTCAGTTTTTGTTTCCTCGGTCAATCTGTCGTCAGCTTCTCAGATTCTGTTTTCGAGGTCAGACTGTGGTCATTACTTAAGTTTCTGGTTTCTAAATCAGAATGTGGTCAGTTGGTCAGTTTCTCGTTTCTAGGTCAGAATGTGGTCAGTTGGTCACTTTCTGGTTTCTAGGTCAGTCTGTGGTAAGTTGGTCAGTTTCTGGTTTTTATTTCAGACTGTGGTCAGTTGGTCAATTTCTGGTTTCTAATTCATACTGTGGTCATTTGGTCAGTTTCTGTTTCCTCGGTCAGACTGTGGTCAGTTGGTCAGATTCGGGTTGCTAGGTCAGACTGTGGTCAGTTGGTCAGTTTGTGGTATTCTCGGTCAGACTGTGGTCAGCTGGTAAATTCCAGGTTTCTAGGTCAGACTGTGGTCAGTTGGTCACTTTCTGGTTTCTAGGTCAGTCTGTGGTCTGTTGGTCAGTTTCGGGTTACGAGGTCAGACTGTGGACAGTTGCTCAGTTTCTGGTTTCTTGGTCAGACTGTGGTCATTTCTTCGCTTTATGGTTTCTAGGTCACACTGTGGTCAGTTGATCAGTTTCGGGTTCTCCCGCTTAGACTGTGATAATTTCTTCAGTTTCTGGTTTCTAGGTCAGTCTGTGGTCAGTTGGTCAGTTTATGATTGCTAGGTAAGACTGTGGTCAGTTGATCAGTTTCTGGTTGTCCCGGTCAGACTGTGGTCAGTTGGTCAGTTTCTGCTTTGTCGGTCAGATTGTGATCAGTTGGTCAGTTTCTGCTTTCCGGGTCAGACTGTGGTAAGTTGGTCAGTTTCTGGTTGCTAGTTCACACTGTGGTCTGTTGGTCAGTTTCTGGTTTCAAGGTCGGACATTTCTCAGCTTTTCAGTTTCTGGTTTCAAGGTCAGAATGTGGTCAGTTAGTCAGTTTCTGGTTTCTAGGTCAGACTGCCCTCAGTTGTTCAATTACTGGATGCTCGGTCAGACTGTGGTCAGTTGGCCAATTTCTGGTTTCTAGGTCACACTGTGCTCAGTTTGTCAGTTTCTGGTTCCTAAGTCAGAATGTGGTCAGTTGGTCAGATTCTGGTTTCTAAGTCAGACTGTGGTCAGTTGGTCAGTTTTTGGTTTCTAGGTCAGACTATGGTCAGTTGATCAGTTTCTGGTATTTTCGGTCATGCTGTGTTCAGCTGGTCAATTTCAGGTTCCTAGGTCAGTCTGTGAACTGTTTGTCAGTTTTTGTTTCCTCGGTCAATCTGTGGTCAGTTTCTCAGTTTCTGTTTTCGAGGTCAGACTGTGGTCATTTCTTACGTTTCTGGTTTCTAGGTCAGAATGTGGTCAGTTGGTCAGTTTCTCGTTTCTAGGTCAGACTGTGGTCAGTTGGTCAGTTTCTGGTTTCTAGGTAAGTCTGAGGTCAGTTTGTCCGGTTCTGGTTGCGAGGTCAGAATGTGGCCAGTTGGTCAGTTGCTGGTTGCTAGGTCAGACTGTGGTCAGTCGATCAGTTTCTGGTTCCGAGTTAAGTCTGAGGTCAGTTTGTCAGTTTCTGATTTCTAGGTCGGACTGTGGTCAGTTGGTCAGTTTCTGGTTTCTAGGTTTGACTGCGGTCAGTTGGTCACATTCTGGTTTCTAGGTCAGACTGTGGTCAGTTGGTCAGTTTCTGCTTTCTGGTTAAGACTGTGGTCAGTTGGTCAATTTTTGTTTTCTAGTTCATGCTGTGGTCATTTTGTCAGTTTTTGGTTCCTAGGTCAGACTGTGATCATTTGGTCAATTTCGTATTGCTAGATCAGACTGTGGTCAGTTGGTCAATTTCTGGTTTCTTGGTCATACGGTGGTCATTTGGTCACTTTCTGGTTCCTAAGTCAGACTGTGGTCAGTTGGTCAGTTACTGGTTTCTAGGTCAGACTGTGGGCAGTTGGTCAGTTTCTGGTTTCTAGATCAGACTGTGGGCAGTTGGTCAGTTTCTGGTTTCTATGTCAGACTGTGGTCAGTTGGTCAGTTTCTGATTTCTAGGTCAGAGTGTGGTCCGTTGGTCAGTTTGTGGTTCCTAGGTCAGACTTTGGTCAGTTGGTCAGTTTCTGGTTTCCAAGTCAGACTATGGTCAGTTGGTCAGTTTCTGGTTCCTATGTCAGACTGTGGTCAGTTGGTCAGTTTCTGGTTTTTAGATCAGGCTGCGGTCAGTTGGTCACTTTCTGGTTTCTAGGTCAGACTGTGGTCAGTTGGTCAGTTTCTGCTTTCTGGTTAAGACTGTGGTCAGTTGGTCAATGTTTGTTTTCTAGGTCATGCTGTGGTCATTTGGTCAGTTTCTGGTTCCTAGTTCAGACTGTGATCACTTGGTCAGTTTCGTGTGGCTTGATCAGACTGTGGTCAGTTGGTCAGTTTCTGGTTCCTAGGTCAGAGTGTGGTCAGTTGGTCAATTTCTGGTTCCTTGTCAGACAGTGTTCAGTTGGTCAGTTTCTGGTTTCCAGTTCAGAATGTGGTCAGTTGGTCAATTTCTGGTTTCTAGGTCATAATGTGGTCATTTGGTCAGTTTCTGGTTCCTAATTCAGACTGTGGTCGTTGGTCAGTTACTGGTTTCTCGGTCAGACTGTGGGCAGTTGATCAGTTTCTGGTTTCTAGATCTGACTGTGGGCAGTTGGTCAGTTTCTGTTGTCTAGTTCAGTCTGTGATCAGTTGGTCAGTTTCTGGTTTCTAGTTCAGACTGTGGTCAGTTGGTCAGTTTGTGGTTCCTAGGTCAGACTGTGGTCAGTTGGTCAGTTTCTGGTTTCTAGGTCAGACTGTGGTCAGTTGGTTAGTTTGTCGTTCCTAGGTCAGACTGTGGTCAGTTGGTCAGTTTCTCGTTTCTAGGTCAGACTATGGTCAGTTGGTCAGTTTCTGGTTCCAATGTCAGACTGTGGTCAGTTGGTCAGTTTCTGACTTCTAGGTCAGACTGTGGTCAGTTGGTCAGTTTGTGGTTCCTAGGTCAGACTGTGGTCAGTTGGTCAGTTTCTGCTTTCTAGGTCAGACTATGATCAGTTGGGCAGTTTCTGTTTCCTTGGTCAGACTGTGTTCAGTTGGTCAGTTTCTGGTTTCCAGTTCAGATTGTGGTCAGTTGGTCAATTTCCGGTTTCTAGGTTTGACTGTGGTCAGTTGGTCAGTTTCCGGTTTCTTGGTAAGTCTGAGGTCAGTTTGTCAGGTTCTGGTTGCGAGGTCAGAATGTGGACAGTTGATCATTTGCTGGTTGCTAGGTCAGACTGTGGTCAGTTGATCAGTTTCTGGTTCCTAGCTTTGTCTGAGGTCAGTTTGTCAGTTTCTGATTTCTAGGTAGGACTGTGGCCAGTTGGTCAGTTTCTGGTTTCTAGGTTTGACTGTGGTCAGTTAGTCAGTTTCTGGTTTCTAGGTCAGACTGTGGTCAGTTGGTCAGTTTCTGCTTTCTGGTTAAGACTGTGGTGAGTTGGTCAATTTTTGTTTTCTAGTTCATGTTGTGGTCATTTGGTCAGTTTTTGGTTCCTATGTCAGACTGTGATCATTTGGTCAATTTCGTATTGCTAGATCAGACTGTGGTCAGTTGGTCAATTTCTGGTTTCTAGGTCATACTGTGGTCATTTGGTCAGTTTCTGGTTGCTAAGTCAGACTGTGGTCAGTTGGTCAGTTACTGGAATCTAGGTCAGAGTGTGGTCAGTTGGTCAGTTTGTGGTTCCTAGGTCAGACTCTGTTCAGTTGGTCAGTTTCTAGTTCTTAGGTCAGACTGTGGTCAGTTGGTCAGTTTCAGGTTTCGAAGTCAGATTATGGTCAGTTGTTCAGTTTTTGGTTTCTCGGCCAGAATGTGGTCAGTTGGTCAGTTTCAGGATTCTTGGTCAGACTGTGGTCAGTTGGTCCGTTTCTGGTTGTCTCGGTCAGTCTGTGGGCAGCAGGTCAGTTTCTGGTTTCGAGGTCGGACAGTGGTCACTTGATCATTTTCGGGTTGTCTTGGTCAGACTGTGCGCAGTTGGTCAATTTCTGGTTTTTCATTGAGACTGTGGTCAGTTGGTCAGTTTCTGGTTTCTAGGTCAGAATGTAGTCAGTTGTTCAGTTTGTGGTTCCTAGGTCAGACTGTGGTCAATTGGTTAGTTTCTGGTTTCTACGTCAGACTATGGTCAGTTGGTCAGTTTCTGGTTCCTATTTCAGACTGTGGTCAGTTGGTCAGTTTCTGGTTGTCTCGCTCCGACTGTGGGCAGTTGGTCAATTTCTGGTTTCGAGATCAGACAGTGGTCACTTGGTCATTTTCTGGTTGTCTTGGTCAGACTGTGCGCAGTTGGTCAGTTTCTGGTTTTTCGCTGAGAGTGTGGTCAGTTGGTCAGTTTGTGGTTTCTAGGTCAGAATGTGGTCAGTTGTTCAGTTTGTTGTTCCTAGGTCAGACTGTGGTCAGTTGGTTAGTTTCTGGTTTCTACTTCAGACTATGGTCATTTGGTCAGTTTCTGGTTTCTAGGTTTGACTGTGGTCAGTTGGTCAGTTTCTGGTTTCTAGGTCAGACTGTGATCAGTTGGTCAGTTTCTGGTTTATAGTTCTGAATGTGGTCAGTTGGGTAGTTTCTGGTTTCTCGGTCAGACTGTGGTCAGCTGGTCAGTTTGTGGTTCCTATGTCAGACTGTGGTCAGTTTGTCAGTTGGTCATTTTCTAGGTCAGACTGTGGTCAGTTGGTCAGTTTGTGGTTCCTAGGTCAGACTGTGATCAGTTGGTCAGTTTCTGGTTTCTAGGTCAGACTATGGTCAGTTGGTCAGTTTCTGGTTCCTAGGTCAGACTGTGGTCAGTTGGTCAGTTTCTGGTTTCCAGTTCAGAATGTGGTCAGTTGGTCAATTTCTGGTTTCTAGATCATCCTGTGGTCATTTGGTCAGTTTCTGGTTCCTAGGGCAGACTGTGGTCAGTTGGTCAGTTTCCGGTTTCAAGGTAAGTCTGAGGTCAGTTTGTCAGGTTCTGGTTGCGAGGTCAGAATGTGGCCAGTTGGTCAGTTGCTGGTTGCTCGGTCAGATGTGTTCAGTTGATCAGTTTCTGGTTCCGAGTTAAGTCTGAGATCAGTTTGTCAGTTTCTGATTTCTAGGTCGGACTGTGGTCAGTTGGTCATTTTCTGGATTCTAGGTTTGACTGTGGTCAGTTGGTCAGTTTCTGGTTTCTGGTTAAGACTGTGGTCAGTTGGTCAATTTTTGTTTTCTAGGTCATGCAGAGGTTATTTGGTCAGTTTCTGGTTCCTAGTTCAGACTGTGATCACTTGGTCAGTTTCGTGTTGCTAGGTCAGACTGTGGTCAGTTGGTCAGTTTCCGGTTTCTAGGTCAGACTATGGTCAGTTGGTCAGTGTCTACTTTCTGGTTAAGACTGTGGTCAGTTGGTCAATTTTTGTTTTCTAGGTCATGCTGTGGTCATTTGGTCAGTTTCTGGTTCCTAGTTCAGACTGTGATCACTTGGTCAGTTTCGTGTTGCTAGGTCAGACTGTGGTCAGTTGGTCAGTTTCTGGTTCCTAGGTCAGTCTGTGGTCAGTTGGTCAATTTATGGTTCCTTGGTCAGACAGTGTTCAGTTGGTCAGTTTCTGGTTTCCAGTTCAGAATGTGGTCAGTTGGTCAATTTCTGGTTTCTAGGTCATACTGTGGTCATTTGGTCAGTTTCTGGTTCCTAAGTCAGACTGTGGTCAGTTGGTCAGTTACTGGTTACTAGATCAGACTGTGGGCAGTTGGTCAGTTTCTAGTGTCTAGGTCAGACTGTGGTCAGTTGGTCAGTTTCTGGTTTCTAGATCAGACTGTGTTCAGCTGGTTAGTTTGTGGTTCCGAGGTCAGACTTTGGTCAGTTGGTCAGTTTCCGGTTTCTAGGTCAGACTGTGGTCAGTTGGTCAGTTTCTACTTTCTGGTTAAGACTGTGGTCAGTTGGTCAATTTTTGTTTTCTAGGTCATGCTGTGGTCATTTCGTCAGTTTCTGGTTCCTAGTTCAGACTGTGATCACTTGGTCAGTTTCGTGTTGCTAGATCAGTCTGTGGTCAGTTGGTCAGTTTGTGGTTCCTAGGTCAGACTGTGGTCAGTTGATCAGTTTCTGGTTCCTTGGTCAGGCAGTGTTCAGTTGGTCAGTTTCTGGTTTCCAGTTCAGAATGTGGTCAGTTGGTCAATTTCTGGTTTCTAGGTCATACTGTGGTCATTTGGTTAGTTTCTGGTTCCTAAGTCAGACAATGGTCAGTTGGTCAGTTAGTGGCTTCTAGATCAGTCTGTGGGCAGTTGGACAGTTTCTGGTTTCTAGATCAGACTGTGGGCAGTTGGTAAGTTTCAGTTGTCGAGGTCAGACTGTGGTCAGTTGGGTAGTTTCTGGTTTCTCGGTCAGACTGTGGTCAGTTGGTCAGTTTCTGGTTTCTAGATCAGACTGTGGGCAGTTGGTCAGTTTATGGTGTCTAGTTCAGTCTGTGGTCAGTTGGTCAGTTTCTGGTTTCTAGTTCAGACAGTGGTCAGTTGGTCAGTTTGTGGTTCCTAGGTCAGACTGTGGTCATTTGGTCAGTTTCTGGTTTTTAGGTCAGACTGTGGTCAGTTGGTTAGTTTGTCGTTCCTAGGTCAGACTGTGGTCAGTTGGTCAGTTTCTCGTTTCTAGGTCAGACTATGGTCAGTTGGTCAGTTTCTGGTTCCAATGTCAGACTGTGGTCAGTTGGTCAGTTTCTGACTTCTAGGTCAGACTGTGGTCAGTTGGTCAGTTTGTGGTTCATAGGTCAGACTGTGGTCAGTTGGTCAGTTTCTGGTTTCTAGGTCAGACTATGGTCAGTTGGTCAGTTTCTGGTTCCTATGTCAGACTGTGGTCAGTTGGTCAGTTTCTGGTTTTTAGATCAGACTGTGGTCAGTTGGTCAGTTTCTGGTTTCTAGGTCAGACTGCGGACAGTTGGTCCCTTATGGTTTCTCGCTGAGAATGTAGTCAGTTGGTTATTTTCAAAGTTTTTCAGTCATACTTTGGTCAGTTGGTCAGTTTCTGGTTCTGAAGTCAGACTCTGGCCATTTGCTCATTTTCTGGTTTCAAGATTGGACTGTGTTCTGTTGGTCAGTTTCTGGTTTCGAGGTCAGACTGTGGTCAGTTGCTATGATTCGCGTTGTCTCGTTGAGACTGTGGTCAGTTGGTCAGTTTCTAGTTTCTAAGTCAGACTGTGGTCAGTTGGTCAGTTTCTGGTTTCAAGGTCAGACTGTGGTCAGTTGGTCAGTTTCTGGTTTCTAGGCCAGAATGTGGTCAGTTGATCAGTTTGTGGTTCCTAGGTCAGACTGTGGTCAGTTGATCAGTTTCTGGTTTCTATGTCAGACAATGGTCAGCTGGTCAGTTTCTGGTTCCTATTTCAGACTGTGGTCAGTTGGTCAGTTTATAGTTCTTAGGTCAGACTGTGGTCAGTTGGTCAGTTTCTGGTTTCTAACTCAGACTGTGGTCAGTTGGTCAGTTTCAGGTTTCGAAGTCAGATTATGGTCAGTTGTTCAGTTTTTGGTTTCTAGGCTAGAATGTGGTCAGTTGGTCAGTTTCAGGATTCTTGGTCAGACTGTGGTCAGTTGGTCCGTTTCTGGTTGTCTCGGTCAGTCTGTGGGCAGCAGGTCAGTTTCTGGTTTCGAGGTCGGACAGTGGTCACTTGATCATTTTCGGGTTGTCTTGGTCAGACTGTGCGCAGTTGGTCAATTTCTGGTTTTTCATTGAGACTGTGGTCAGTTGGTCAGTTTCTGGTTTCTAGGTCAGAATGTAGTCAGTTGTTCAGTTTGTGGTTCCTAGGTCAGACTGTGGTCAATTGGTTAGTTTCTGGTTTCTACGTCAGACTATGGTCAGTTGGTCAGTTTCTGGTTCCTATGTCAGACTGTGGTCAGTTGGTCACTTTCTGTTTTGTAGGTCAGACTGTGGTCAGTTAGTCAGTTACTGGTTTCTAGGTCAGACTGTGGTCAGTTGGTCAGTTTCTGGTTTCGAGATCAGGCAGTGGTCACTTGACCATTTTCGGGTTGTCTTGGTCAGACTGTGCGCAGTTGGTCAGTTTCTGGTTTTTCGCTGAGACTGTGGTCAGTTGGTCAGTTTCTGGTTTCTAGGTCAGACTGTGATCAGTTGGTCAGTTTCTGGTTTATAGTTCTGAATATGGTCAGTTGGGTAGTTTCTGGTTTCTCGGTCAGACTGTGGTCAGTTGGTCAGTTTGTGGTTCCTATGTCAGACTGTGGTCAGTTTGTCAGTTGGTCAGTTCCTAGGTCAGACTGTGGTCAGTTGTTCAGTTTGTGGTTCCTAGGTCAGACTGTGATCAGTTGGTCAGTTTCTGGTTTCTAGGTCAGACTATGGTCAGTTGGTCAGTTTCTGGTTCCTAGGTCAGACTGTGGTCAGCTGGTCAGTTTCTGGTTTCCAGTTCAGAATGTGGTCAGTTGGTCAATTTCTGGTTTCTAGATCATCCTGTGGCCATTTGGTCAGTTTCTGGTTCCTAGGGCAGACTGTGGTCAGTTGGTCAGTTTCTGGTTTCAAGGTAAGTCTGAGGTCAGTTTGTTAGGTTCTGGTTGCGAGGTCAGAATGTGGCCAGTTGGTCAGTTGCTGGTTGCTAGGTCAGATGTGGTCAGTTGATCAGTTTCTGGTTCCTAGTTAATTCTGAGGTCAGTTTGTCAGTTTCTGATTTCTAGGTCGGACTGTGGTCAGTTGGTCATTTTCTGGATTCTAGGTTTGACTGTGGTCAGTTGGTCAGTTTCTGGTTTCTAGGTCAGACTGTGATCAGTTGGTCAGTTTCTGGTTTCTAGGTCTGAATGTGGTCAGTTGGTCACTTTCTGGTTTCTAGGTCAGACTGTGGTCAGTTGGTCAGTTTCTGCTTTCTGGTTAAGACTGTGGTCAGTTGGTCAATTTTTTTTTTCTAGGTCATGCTGAGGTTATTTGGTCAGTTTCTGGTTCCTAGTTTAGACTGTGATCACTTGGTCAGGTTCGTGTTGCTAGATCAGACTGTGGTCAGTTGGTCAGTTTCTGGTTCCTAGGTCAGTCTGTGGTCAGTTGGTCAATTTATGGTTCCTTGGTCAGACAGTGTTCAGTTGGTCAGTTTCTGGTTTCCAGTTCAGAATGTGGTCAGTTGGTCAATTTCTGGTTTCTAGGTCATACTGTGGTCATTTGGGCAGTTTCTGGTTCCTAAGTCAGACTGTGGTCAGTTGGTCAGTTACTGGTTTCTACGTCAGACTGTGGACAGTTGGTCAGTTTCTGGTTACTAGATCAGACTGTGGGCAGTTGGTCAGTTTCTGGTGTCTAGGTCAGACTGTGGTCAGTTGGTCAGTTTCTGGTTTCTAGATCAGGCTGTGGTCAGCTGGTTAGTTTGTGGTTCCTAGGTCAGACTGTGGTCAGTTCGTCAGTTTCCGGTTTCTAGGACAGACTGTGGTCAGTTGGTCAGTTTCTGCTTTCTGGTTAAGACTGTGGTCAGTTGGTCAATTTTTGTTTTCGAGGTCATGCTGTGGTCATTTGGTCAGTTTCTGGTTCCTAGTTCAGACTGTGATCACTTGGTCAGTTTCGTGTTGCTAGGTCAGACTGTGGTCAGTTGGTCAGTTTGTGGTTCCTAGGTCAGACTGTGGTCAGTTGATCAGTTTCTGGTTCCTTGGTCAGGCAGTGTTCAGTTGGTCAGTTTCTGGTTTCCAGTTCAGAATGTGGTCAGTTGGTCAATTTCTGGTTTCTAGATCATACTGTGGTCATTTGATTAGTTTCTGGTTCCTCAGTCAGACTTTGGTCAGTTGGTCAGTTATTGGCTTCTAGGTCAGTCTGTGGGCAGTTGGACAGTTTCTGGTTTCTAGATCAGACTGTGGGCAGTTGGTCAGTTTCTGTTGTCGAGTTCAGACTGTGGTCAGTTGGGTAGTTTCTGGTTTCTCGGTCAGACTGTGGTCAGTTGGTCAGTTTGTGGTTCCTCGGTCAGACTTTGGTCAGTTGGTCAGTTTCTGGTTTCTAGGTCAGACTATGGTCAGTTGGTCAGTTTCTGGTTCGTTGGTCAGTCTGTGTTCAGTTGGTCAGTTTCTGGTTTCCAGTTCAGAATGTGGTCAGTTGGTCAATTTCTGGTTTCTAGATCATCCTGTGGTCATATGGTCAGTTTCTGGTTCCTAGGGCAGACTGTGGTCAGTTGGTCAGTTTCCGGTTTCAAGGTAAGTCTGAGGTCAGTTTGTCAGGTTCTGGTTGCGAGGTCAGAATGTGGCCAGTCGGTCAGTTGCTGGTTGCTAGGTCAGACTGTGGTCAGTTGATCAGTTTCTGGTTCCTAGTTAAGTCTGAGGTCAGTTTGTCAGTTTCTGATTTCTAGGTCGGACTGTGGTCAGTTGATCATTTTCTGGTTTCTAGGTTTGAATGTGGTCAGTTGGTCAGTTTCTGATTTCTAGGTCAGACTGTGATCAGTTGGTCAGTTTCTGGTTTCTAGGTCTGAATGTGGTCAGTTGGTCACTTTCTGGTTTCTAGGTCAGACTGTGGTCAGTTGGTCAGTTTCTGCTTTCTGGTTAAGACTGTGGTCAGTTGGTCAATTTTTGTTTTCTAGGTCATGCTGAGGTCATTTGGTCAGTTTATGGTTCCTAGTTCAGATTGTGATCACTTGGTCAGTTTCGTGTTGCTAGATCAGACTGTGGTCATTTGGTCAGTTTCTGGTTCCAAAGTCAGACTGTGGTCAGTTGGTCAGTTATTGGTTTCTACATCAGACTGTGGACAGTTGGTCAGTTTCTGGTTACTCGATCACACTGTGGGCAGTTGGTCAGTTTCTGGTGTCTAGGTCAGACTGTAGTCAGTTGGTCAGTTTCTGGTTTCTAGTTCAGATTGTGGTCAGTTGGTCAGATTGTGATTCCTAGGTCAGACTGTGGTCAGTTGGTCAGTTTCTGGTTTCTAGGTCAGACTGTGGTCAGTTGGTTAGTTTGTGGTTCCTAGGTCAGACTGTGGTCAGTTGGTCAGTTTCTGGTTCCTATGTCAGACTGTGGTCAGTTGGTCAGTTTCTGGTTTCTAGGTCAGACTGTGGTCAGTTGGTCAGTTTGTGGTTCCTAGGTCAGACTGTGGTCAGTTGGTCAGTTTCTGGTCTTTAGATCAGACTGTGGTCAGTTGGTCAGTTTCTGGTTTCTAGGTCAGACTGCGGACAGTTGGTCCGTTATGGTTTCTCGCTGAGAATGTAGTCAGTTGGTTATTTTCAAAGTTTTTAGGTCAGACTTTGGTCAGTTGGTCAGTTTCTGGTTCCTATGTCAGACTGTGGTCACTTGGTCAGTTTCTGGTGTTTAGATCAGACTGTGGTCAGTTGGTCAGTTTCTGGTTTCTAGGTCAGACTGCGGACAGTTGGTCCGTTATGGTTTCTCGCTGAGAATGTAGTCAGTTGGTTATTTTCAAAGTTTGTAGGTCAGACTTTGGTTAGTTGGTCAGTTTATGGTTCTGAAGTCAGACTCCGGCCATTTGCTCAGTTTCTGGTTTCAAGATCCGACTGTGTTCAGTTGGTCAGTTTCTGGTTTCGAGGTCAGACTGTGGTCAGTTGATATGATTCGCGTTGTCTCGTTGAGACTGTGGTCAGTTGGTCAGTTTCTAGTTTCTAAGTCATACTGTGGTCAGTTGGTCAGTTTCTGGTTTCTAGGTCAGACTGTGGTCAGTTCGTCAGTTTCCGGTTTCTAGGACAGACTGTGGTCAGTTGGTCAGTTTCTGCTTTCTGGTTAAGACTGTGGTCAGTTGGACAATTTTTGTTTTCGAGGTCATGCTGTGGTCATTTGGTCAGTTTCTGGTTCCTAGTTCAGACTGTGATCACTTGGTCAGTTTCGTGTTGCTAGGTCAGACTGTGGTCAGTTGGTCAGTTTGTGGTTCCTAGGTCAGACTGTGGTCAGTTGATCAGTTTCTGGTTCCTTGGTCAGGCAGTGTTCAGTTGGTCAGTTTCTGGTTTCCAGTTCAGAATGTGGTCAGTTGGTCAATTTCTGGTTTCTAGATCATACTGTGGTCATTTGGTTAGTTTCTGGTTCCTAAGTCAGACTTTGGTCAGTTGGTCAGTTACTGGCTTCTAGGTCAGTCTGTGGGCAGTTGGACAGTTTCTGGTTTCTAGATCAGACTGTGGGCAGTTGGTCAGTTTCTGTTGTCGAGGTCAGACTGTGGTCAGTTGGGTAGTTTCTGGTTTCTCGGTCAGACTGTGGTCAGTTGGTCAGTTTGTGGTTCCTCGGTCAGACTTTGGTCAGTTGGTCAGTTTCTGGTTTCTAGGTCAGACTATGGTCAGTTGGTCAGTTTCTGGTTCGTTGGTCAGTCTGTGTTCAGTTGGTCAGTTTCTGGTTTCCAGTTCAGAATGTGGTCAGTTGGTCAATTTCTGGTTTCTAGATCTTCCTGTGGTCATTTGGTCAGTTTCTGGTTCCTAGGGCAGACTGTGGTCAGTTGGTCAGTTTCCGGTTTCAAGGTAAGTCTGAGGTCAGTTTGTCAGGTTCTGGTTGCGAGGTCAGAATGTGGCCAGTTGGTCAGTTGCTGGTTGCTAGGTCAGACTGTGGTCAGTTGATCAGTTTCTGGTTCCTAGTTAAGTCTGAGGTCAGTTTGTCAGTTTCTGATTTCTAGGTCGGACTGTGGTCAGTTGGTCATTTTCTGGTTTCTAGGTTTGAATGTGGTCAGTTGGTCAGTTTCTGATTTCTAGGTCAGACTGTGATCAGTTGGTCAGTTTCTGGTTTCTAGGTCTGAATGTGGTCAGTTGGTCACTTTCTGGTTTCTAGGTCAGACTGTGGTCAGTTGGTCAGTTTCTGCTTTCTGGTTAAGACTGTGGTCAGTTGGTCAATTTTTGTTTTCTAGGTCATGCTGAGGTCATTTGGTCAGTTTATGGTTCCTAGTTCAGATTGTGATCACTTGGTCAGTTTCGTGTTGCTAGATCAGACTGTGGTCATTTGGTCAGTTTCTGGTTCCAAAGTCAGACTGTGGTCAGTTGGTCAGTTATTGGTTTCTACATCAGACTGTGGACAGTTGGTCAGTTTCTGTTTACTCGATCAGACTGTGGGCAGTTGGTCAGTTTCTGGTGTCTAGGTCAGACTGTAGTCATTTGGTCAGTTTCTGGTTTCTAGTTCAGACTGTGATCACTTGGTCAGTTTCGTGTTGCTAGGTCAGACTGTGGTCAGTTGGTCAGTTTGTGGTTCCTAGGTCAGACTGTGGTCAGTTGATCAGTTTCTGGTTCCTTGGTCAGGCAGTGTTCAGTTGGTCAGTTTCTGGTTTCCTGTTCAGAATGTGGTCAGTTGGTCAATTTCTGGTTTCTAGATCATACTGTGGTCATTTGGTTAGTTTCTGGTTCCTAAGTCAGACTTTGGTCAGTTGGTCAGTTACTGGCTTCTAGGTCAGTCTGTGGGCAGTCGGACAGTTTCTGGTTTCTAGATCAGACTGTGGGCAGTTGGTCAGTTTCTGTTGTCGAGGTCAGACTGTGGTCAGTTGGGTAGTTTCTGGTTTCACGGTCAGACTGTGGTCAGTTGGTCAGTTTGTGGTTTCCAGTTCAGAATGTGGTCAGTTGGTCAATTTCTGGTTTCTAGATCATCCTGTGGTCATTTGGTCAGTTTCTGGTTCCTAGGGCAGACTGTGGTCAGTTGGTCAGTTTCCGGTTTCAAGGTAAGTCTGAGGTCAGTTTGTCAGTTTCTGATTTCTAGGTCGGACTGTGGTCAGTTGGTCATTTTCTTGTTTCTAGGTTTGAATGTGGTCAGTTGGTCAGTTTCTGATTTCTAGTTCAGACTGTGATCAGTTGGTCAGTTTCTGGTTTCTAGGTCTGAATGTGGTCAGTTGGTCACTTTCTGGTTTCTAGGTCAGACTGTGGTCAGTTGGTCAGTTTCTGCTTTCTGGTTAAGACTGTGGTCAGTTGGTCAATTTTTGTTTTCTAGGTCATTCTGAGGTCATTTGGTCAGTTTATGGTTCCTAGTTCAGATTGTGATCACTTGGTCAGTTTCGTGTTGCTAGATCAGACTGTGGTCATTTGGTCAGTTTCTGGTTCCAAAGTCAGACTGTGGTCAGTTGGTCAGTTATTGGTTTCTTCATCAGACTATGGACAGTTGGTCAGTTTCTGGTTACTCGATCAGACTGTGGGCAGTTGGTCAGTTTCTGGTGCCTAGGTCAGACTGTAGTCAGTTGGTCAGTTTCTGGTTTCTAGTTCAGACTGTGGTCAGTTGGTCAGTTTGTGATTCCTAGGTCAGACTGTGGTCAGTTGGTCAGTTTCTGGTTTCTAGGTCAGACTGTGGTCAGTTGGTTAGTTTGTGGTTCCTAGGTCAGACTGTGGTCAGTTGGTCAGTTTCTGGTTCCTATGTCAGACTGTGGTCAGTTGGTCAGTTTCTGGTGTTTAGATCAGACTGTGGTCAGTTGGTCAGTTTCTGGTTTCTAGGTCAGACTGCGGACAGTTGGTCCGTTATGGTTTCTCGCTGAGAATGTAGTCAGTTGGTTATTTTCAAAGTTTTTAGGTCAGACTTTGGTCAGTTGGTCAGTTTCTGGTTCCTATGTCAGACTGTGGTCAGTTGGTAAGTTTCTGGTGTTTAGATCAGACTGTGGTCAGTTGGTCAGTTTCTGGTTTCTAGGTCAGACTGCGGACAGTTGGTCCGTTATGGTTTCTCGCTGAGAATGTAGTCAGTTGGTTATTTTCAAAGTTTTTAGGTCAGACTTTGGTCAGTTGGTCAGTTTCTGGTTCTGAAGTCAGACTCCGGCCATTTGCTCAGCTTCTGGTTTCAAGATCCGACTGTGTTCAGTTGGTCAGTTTCTGGTTTCGAGGTCAGACTGTGGTCAGTTCATATGATTCGCGCTGTCTCGTTGAGACTGTGGTCAGTTGGTCAGTTTCGAGTTTCTAAGTCATACTGTGGTCAGTTGGTCAGTTTCTGGTTTCTAGGTCAGACTGTGGTCAGTTCGTCAGTTTCCGGTTTCTAGGACAGACTGTGGTCAGTTGGTCAGTTTCTGCTTTCTGGTTAAGACTGTGGTCAGTTGGTCAATTTTTGTTTTCGAGGTCATGCTGTGGTCATTTGGTCAGTTTCTGGTTCCTAGTTCAGACTGTGATCACTTGGTCAGTTTCGTGTTGCTAGGTCAGACTGTGGTCAGTTGGTCAGTTTGTGGTTCCTAGGTCAGACTGTGGTCAGTTGATCAGTTTCTGGTTCCTTGGTCAGGCAGTGTTCAGTTGGTCAGTTTCTGGTTTCCAGTTCAGAATGTGGTCAGTTGGTCAATTTCTGGTTTCTAGATCATACTGTGGTCATTTGGTTAGTTTCTGGTTCCTAAGTCAGACTTTGGTCAGTTGGTCAGTTACTGGCATCTAGGTCAGTCTGTGGGCAGTTGGACAGTTTCTGGTTTCTAGATCAGACTGTGGTCAGTTGGTCAGTTTCTGTTGTCGAGGTCAGACTGTGGTCAGTTGGGTAGTTTCTGGTTTCTCGGTCAGACTGTGGTCAGTTGGTCAGTTTGTGGTTCCTCGGTCAGACTTTGGTCAGTTGGTCAGTTTCTGGTTTCTAGGTCAGACTATGGTCAGTTGGTCAGTTTCTGGTTCGTTGGTCAGTCTGTGTTCAGTTGGTCAGTTTCTGGTTTCCAGTTCAGAATGTGGTCAGTTGGTCAATTTCTGGTTTCTAGATCATCCTGTGGTCATTTGGTCAGTTTCTGGTTCCTAGGGCAGACTGTGGTCAGTTGGTCAGTTTCCGGTTTCAAGGTAAGTCTGAGGTCAGTTTGGTCAGGTTCTGGTTGCGAGGTCAGAATGTGGCCAGTTGGTCAGTTGCTGGTTGCTAGGTCAGACTGTGGTCAGTTGATCAGTTTCTGGTTCCTAGTTAAGTCTGAGGTCAGTTTGTCAGTTTCTGATTTCTAGGTCGGACTGTGGTCAGTTGGTCATTTTCTGGTTTCTAGGTTTGAATGTGGTCAGTTGGTCAGTTTCTGATTTCTTGGTCAGACTGTGATCAGTTGGTCAGTTTCTAGTTTCTAGGTCTGAATGTGGTCAGTTGGTCACTTTCTGGTTTCTAGGTCAGACTGTGGTCAGTTGGTCAGTTTCTGCTTTCTGGTTCAGACTGTGGTCAGTTGGTCAATTTTTGTTTTCTAGGTCATGCTGAGGTCATTTGGTCAGTTTATGGTTCCTAGTTCAGATTGTGATCACTTGGTCAGTTTCGTGTTGCTAGATCAGACTGTGGTCATTTGGTCAGTTTCTGCTTCCAAAGTCAGACTGTGGTCAGTTGGTCAGTTATTGGTTTCTACATCAGACTGTGGACAGTTGGTCAGTTTCTGGTTACTCGATCAGACTGTGGGCAGTTGGTCAGTTTCTGGTGTCTAGGTCAGACTGCAGTCAGTTGGTCCGTTTCTGGTTTCTAGGTCAGACTGTGGTCAGTTGGTCAGTTTGTGGTTCCTAGGTCAGACTGTGGTCAGTTGGTCAGTTTCTGGTGTTTAGATCAGACTGTGGTCAGTTGGTCAGTTTCTGGTTTCTAGGTCAGACTGCGGACAGTTGGTCCGTTATGCTTTCTCGCTGAGAATGTAGTCAGTTGGTTATTTTCAAAGTTTTTAGGTCAGACTTTGGTCAGTTGGTCAGTTTCTGGTTCCTATGTCAGACTGTGGTCAGTTGGTCAGTTTCTGGTGTTTAGATCAGACTGTGGTCAGTTGGTCAGTTTCTGGTTTCTAGGTCAGACTGCGGACAGTTGGTCCGTTATGGTTTCTCGCTGAGAATGTAGTCAGTTGGTAATTTTCAAAGTTTTTAGGTCAGACTTTGGTCAGTTGGTCAGTTTCTGGTTCTGAAGTCAGACTCCGGCCATTTGCTCAGTTTCTGGTTTCAAGATCCGACTGTGTTCAGTTGGTCAGTTTCTGGTTTCGAGGTCAGACTGTGGTCAGTTGATATGATTCGCGTTGTCTCGTTGAGACTGTGGTCAGTTGGTCAGTTTCTAGTTTCTAAGTTATACTGTGGTCAGTTGGTCAGTTTCTGGTTTCTAGGTCAGACTGTGGTCAGTTCGTCAGTTTCCGGTTTCTAGGACAGACTGTGGACAGTTGATCAGTTTTTGCTTTCTGGTTAAGACTGTGGTCAGTTGGTCAATTTTTGTTTTCGAGGTCATGCTGTGGTCAGTTGGTCAGTTTCTGGTTCCTAGTTCAGACTGTGATCACTTGGTCAGTTTCGTGTTGCTAGGTCAGACTGTGGTCAGTTGGTCAGTTTGTGGTTCCTAGGTCAGACTGTGGTCAGTTGATCAGTTTCTGGTTCCTTGGTCAGGCAGTGTTCAGTTGGTCAGTTTCTGGTTTCCAGTTCAGAATGTGGTCAGTTGGTCAATTTCTGGTTTCTAGATCATCCTGTGGTCATTTGGTCAGTTTCTGGTTCCTAGGGCAGACTGTGGTCAGTTGGTCAGTTTCCGGTTTCAAGGTAAGTCTGAGGTCAGTTTGTCAGGTTCTGGTTGCGAGGTCAGAATGTGGCCAGTTGGTCAGTTGCTGGTTGCTAGGTCAGACTGTGGTCAGTTGATCAGTTTCTGGTTCCTAGTTAAGTCTGAGGTCAGTTTGTCAGTTTCTGATTTCTAGGTCGGACTGTGGTCAGTTGGTCATTTTCTGGTTTCTAGGTTTGAATGTGGTCAGTTGGTCAGTTTCTGATTTCTTGGTCAGACTGTGATCAGTTGGTCAGTTTCTGGTTTCTAGGTCTGAATGTGGTCAGTTGGTCACTTTCTGGTTTCTAGGTCAGACTGTGGTCAGTTGGTCAGTTTCTGCTTTCTGGTTAAGACTGTGGTCAGTTGGTCAATTTTTGTTTTCTAGGTCATGCTGAGGTCATTTGGTCAGTTTATGGTTCCTAGTTCAGATTGTGATCACTTGGTCAGTTTCGTGTTGCTAGATCAGACTGTGGTCATTTGGTCAGATTCTGGTTCCAAAGTCAGACTGTGGTCAGTTGTTCAGTTATTGGTTTCTACATCAGACTGTGGACAGTTGGTCAGTTTCTGGTTACTCGATCAGACTGTGGGCAGTTGGTCAGTTTCTGGTGTCTAAGTCAGACTGTAGTCATTTGGTCAGTTTCTGGTTTCTAGTTCAGACTGTGATCACTTGGTCAGTTTCGTGTTGCTAGGTCAGACTGTGGTCAGTTGGTCAGTTTGTGGTTCCTAGGTCAGACTGTGTTCAGTTGATAAGTTTCTGGTTCCTTGGTCAGGCAGTGTTCAGTTGGTCAGTTTCTGGTTTCCTGTTCAGAATGTGGTCAGTTGGTCAATTTCTGGTTTCTAGATCATACTGTGGTCATTTGGTTAGTTTCTGGTTCCTAAGTCAGACTTTGGTCAGTTGGTTAGTTACTGGCTTCTAGGTCAGTCTGTGGGCAGTTGGACAGTTTCTGGTTTCTAGATCAGACTGTGGGCAGTTGGTCAGTTTCTGTTGTCGAGGTCAGACTGTGGTCAGTTGGGTAGTTTCTGGTTTCTCGGTCAAACTGTGGTCAGTTGGTCAGTTTGTGGTTCCTCGGTCAGACTTTGGTCAGTTGGTCAGTTTCTGGTTTCTAGGTCAGACTATGGTCAGTTGGTCAGTTTCTGGTTCGTTGGTCAGTCTGTGTTCAGTTGGTCAGTTTCTGGTTTCCAGTTCAGAATGTGGTCAGTTGGTCAATTTCTGGTTTCTAGATCATCCTGTTGTCATTTGGTCAGTTTCTGGTTCCTAGGGCAGACTGTGGTCAGTTGGTCAGTTTCCGGTTTCAAGGTAAGTCTGAGGTCAGTTTGTCAGGTTCTGGTTGCGAGGTCAGAATGTGGCCAGTTGGTCAGTTGCTGGTTGCTAGGTCAGACTGTGGTCAGTTGATCAGTTTCTGGTTCCTAGTTAAGTCTGAGGTCAGTTTGTCAGTTTCTGATTTCTAGGTCGGACTGTGGTCAGTTGGTCATTTTCTGGTTTCTAGGTTTGAATGTGGTCAGTTGGTCAGTTTCTGATTTCTAGGTCAGACTGTGATCAGTTGGTCAGTTTCTGGTTTCTAGGTCTGAATGTGGTCAGTTGGTCACTTTCTGGTTTCTAGGTCAGACTGTGGTCAGTTGGTCAGTTTCTGCTTTCTGGTTAAGACTGTGGTCAGTTGGTCAATTTTTGTTTTCTAGGTCATTTGGTCAGTTTATGGTTCCTAGTTCAGATTGTGATCACTTGGTTAGTTTCGTGTTGCTAGATCAGACTGTGGTCATTTGGTCAGTTTCTGGTTCCAAAGTCAGACTGTGGTCAGTTGGTCAGTTATTGGTTTCTACATCAGACTGTGGACAGTTGGTCAGTTTCTGGTTACTCGATCAGACTGTGGTCATTTGGTCAGTTTCTGGTTCCAAAGTCAGACTGTGTTCAGTTGGTCAGTTATTGGTTTCTACATCAGACTGTGTTCAGTTGGTCAGTTTCTGGTTTCGAGGTCAGACTGTGGTCAGTTGATATGATTCGCGTTGTCTCGTTGAGACTGTGGTCAGTTGGTCAGTTTCTAGTTTCTAAGTCATACTGTGGTCAGTTGGTCAGTTTCTGGTTTCTAGGTCAGACTGTGGTCAGTTCGTCAGTTTCCGGTTTCTAGGACAGACTGTGGTCAGTTGGTCAGTTTCTGCTTTCTGGTTAAGACTGTGGTCAGTTGGACAATTTTTGTTTTCGAGGTCATGCTGTGGTCATTTGGTCAGTTTCTGGTTCCTAGTTCAGACTGTGATCACTTGGTCAGTTTCGTGTTGCTAGGTCAGACTGTGGTCAGTTGGTCAGTTTGTGGTTCCTAGGTCAGACTGTGGTCAGTTGATCAGTTTCTGGTTCCTTGGTCAGGCAGTGTTCAGTTGGTCAGTTTCTGGTTTCCAGTTCAGAATGTGGTCAGTTGGTCAATTTCTGGTTTCTAGATCATACTGTGGTCATTTGGTTAGTTTCTGGTTCCTAAGTCAGACTTTGGTCAGTTGGTCAGTTACTGGCTTCTAGGTCAGTCTGTGGGCAGTTGGACAGTTTCTGGTTTCTAGATCAGACTGTGGGCAGTTGGTCAGTGTCTGTTGTCGAGGTCAGACTGTGGTCAGTTGGGTAGTTTCTGGTTTCTCGGTCAGACTGTGGGCAGTTGGTCAGTTTGTGGTTCCTCGGTCAGACTTTGGTCAGTTGGTCAGTTTCTGGTTTCTAGGTCAGACTATGGTCAGTTGGTCAGTTTCTGGTTCGTTGGTCAGTCTGTGTTCAGTTGGTCAGTTTCTGGTTTCCAGTTCAGAATGTGGTCAGTTGGTCAATTTCTGGTTTCTAGATCATCCTGTGGTCATTTGGTCAGTTTCTGGTTCGTAGGGCAGACTGTGGTCAGTTGGTCAGTTTCCGGTTTCAAGGTAAGTCTGAGGTCAGTTTGTCAGGTTCTGGTTGCGAGGTCAGAATGTGGCCAGTTGGTCAGTTGCTGGTTGCTAGGTCAGACTGTGGTCAGTTGATCAGTTTCTGGTTCCTAGTTAAGTCTGAGGTCAGTTTGTCAGTTTCTGATTTCTAGGTCGGACTGTGGTCAGTTGGTCATTTTCTGGTTTCTAGGTTTGAATGTGGTCAGTTGGTCAGTTTCTGATTTCTAGGTCAGACTGTGATCAGTTGGTCAGTTTCTGGTTTCTAGGTCTGAATGTGGTCAGTTGGTCACTTTCTGGTTTCTAGGTCAGACTGTGGTCAGTTGGTCAGTTTCTGCTTTCTGGTTAAGACTGTGGTCAGTTGGTCAATTTTTGTTTTCTAGGTCATGCTGAGGTCCTTTGGTCAGTTTATGGTTCCTAGTTCAGATTGTGATCACTTGGTCAGTTTCGTGTTGCTAGACCAGACTGTGGTCATTTGGTCAGTTTCTGGTTCCAAAGTCAGACTGTGGTCAGTTGGTCAGTTATTGGTTTCTACATCAGACTGTGGACAGTTGGTCAGTTTCTGGTTACTCGATCAGACTGTGGGCAGTTGGTCAGTTTCTGGTGTCTAAGTCAGACTGTAGTCAGTTGGTCAGTTTCTGGTTTCGAGGTCAGACTATGGTCAGTTTATATGATTCGCGTTGTCTCGTTGAGACTGTGGTCAGTTGGTCAGTTTCTAGTTTCTAAGTCATACTGTGGTCAGTTAGTCATTTTCTGGTTTCTAGGTCAGACTGTGGTCAGTTGGTCAGTTTCTGGTTTCTAGGCCAGAATGTGGTCAGTTGATCAGTTTGTGGTTCCTAGGTCAGACTGTGGTCAGTTGATCAGTTTCTGGTTTCTACGTCAGACAATGTTCAGCTGGTCAGTTTATGGTTCCTATGTCAGACTGTGGTCATTTGGTCAGTTTCTAGTTCTTAGGTCAGACTATGGTCAGTTGGTCAGTTTCTGGTTTCGAAGTCAGATTATGGTCAGTTGTTCAGTTTCTGGTTTCTAGGTCAGAATGTGGTCAGTTGGTCAGTTTCAGGATTCTAGTTCACACTGTGGTCAGTTGGTCAGTTTCCAGTTGTCTCGGTCAGTCTGTGGGCAGCAGTTCAGTTTCTGGTTTCGAGGTGACAGTGGTCACTTGGTCATTTTCGGGTTGTCTTGGTCAGACTGTGCGCATTTGGTCAATTTCTGGTTTTTCGTTGAGACTGTTGTCAGTTGGTCAGTTTCTGGTTTTTAGGGAAGACTGTGGTCAGTTGGTCAGTTTCTGGTTCCGAAGTCTGACTCTGGGAATTTGCTCAGTTTCTGGTTTCAAGATCCGACTGTGTTCAGTTGGTCAGTTTCTGGTTTTGAGGTCAGACTGTGGTCAGATGCTATGATTCGCGTTGCCTCGGTGAGACTGTGGTCAGTTGGTCAGTTTCTAGTTTCTAAATCAGACTGTGGTCAGTTGGTCAGTTTCTGGTTTCTAGGTCAGACTGTGGACAGTTGGTCAGTTTCTGGTTTCTAGGCCAGAATGTGGTCAGTTGATCAGTTTGTCGTTCCTAGGTCAGACTGTGGTCAGTTGGTCAGTTTCTGGTTTCTACGTCAGAAAATGGTCAGCTGGTCAGTTTCTGGTTCCTATGTCAGACTGTGGTCAGTTGGTCAGTTTCTGGTTTCGAAGTCAGATTATGGTCAGTTGTTCAGTTTTTGGTTTCTAGGTCAGAATGTGGTCAGTTGGTCAGTTTCAGGATTCTAGGTCAGACTGTGGTCAGTTGCTCAGTTTCTGGCTTTTAGGTCAGACTGTGGTCAGTTAGTCAGTTTCTGGTTTCTAGGTCAGACTGTGGTCATTTGGTCAGTTTCTGGTTGTCTCGCTCAGATTGTGGGCAATTGGTCAGTTTCTGGTTTCGATGTCAGACTGTGGGCAGTAGGTCAGTTCCTTGTTTCGAGGTCAGACAGTGGTCACTTGGTCATTTTCGGGTTGTCTTGGTCAGATTGTGCGCATTTGGTCAGTTTCTGGCTTTTCGCTGAGACTGTGGTCAGTTGGACAGTTTCTGGTTTCTAGGTCAGAATGTGGTCAGTTGTTCAGTTTGTGATTCCTAGGTCAGACAGTGGTCAGTTGGTTAGTTTCACGTTTCTAGTTCAGACTGTGGTCAGTTGTTCAGTTTCAGGTTTTCTCGGTCAGACAGTGGGCAGTTGGTGAGTTTCTGGTTCCTAGGTCATACTGTGATCAGTTGGTCAGTTTCAGGTTGTCTCGGTCAGACTGTGGTCAATTGGTTAGTTCCTGGTTTCTAGGTCAGACTGTGGTCAGTTGGATATCTTCAAGTTGTCTCGGTCCAACTGTGGGCAGTTGGTCAGTTTCTGCTTTCTCGGTCAGACAGTGGTCAGTTGGTTAGTTTCTGCGTGTCTCGGTCAGACTGTGCACTGTAGGTCAGTTTCTGCTTGCGAGGTCATATTGTGATCAATTGGTCAGTTGTTGGTTTCTTGATCAGACTGTGGTCAGCTCCGTCAGTTTCTGGTTTCCAGGTCAGGCCTTGGCTAGTTGTTCAGTTTCGGATCCTAGGTCAGACTGCGGTCAGTTGGTCCATTAAGTTTCTCACTCAGAATGTGGTCAGATGATCATTTTCAAAGTTTTTTGGTCAGCCTTTGGTCAGTTGGTCAGTTTCTGGGACTGAGGTCAGACTCTGGGCATTTGCTCAGTTTCTGGTTTCTCTGTCCGACAGTGGTCAGTTGGTCAGTTTCTGGCTTCGAGATCAGACTGTGGTCAGTTTCTGGTTGTCTCGGTCAGACTGTGGGCTGTTGGTCAGTTTCTGGTTTCGATTTCAGACATTGGTCACTTAGTCATTTTCGGGTTGTCTCGGTCAGACTGTGCACAGTTGGTCAGTTTCTGGTTTCTCGGTGAGACTGTGGTCAGTTGGTCAGTTTCTGGTTTCTAGGTCAGAATGTGGTCAGTTGGTTAGTTTCTGGTTTCTACTTCAGATTATGGTCAGTTGGTCAGTTTCTGGTTCCTAGGTCAGACTGTGGTCAGTTGGTCAGTTACTGATTTCTAGGTCAGACTGTGGGCAGTTGGTCAGTTTCTGGTTTCTAGGTCAGACTGTGGGCAGTTGTTCAGTTTCTGGTTTCGTGGTCAGACAGTGGTCACTTGGACATTTTCGGGTTGTCTCGGTCAGACTGGGCACAGTTGGTCAGTTTCTGGTTTCTCGGCGAGATTGTGGTCATTTGGTCAGTTTCTGGTTTCTAGGTCAGAATGTGGTCAGTTGGTAAGTTTCTGGTTTCTACATCAGACTATGGTCAGTTGGTCAGTTTCTGGTGCCTAGGTCAGAATGTGGTCAGTTGGTCAGTTTCTGATTCCTAGTTCAAACTGTGGTCAGTTGGTCAGTTACAGGTTTCTAGGTCAGACTGTGGGCAGTTGGTCAGTTTCAGGTTTTCTCGGTCAGACAGTGGGTAGTTGGTCAGTTTATGGTTCCTATGTCAGACTGTGGTCAGTTGGTCAGTTTCTGGTTTTTAGATCAGACTGTGGTCAGTTGGTCAGTTTCTGGTTTCTAGTTCAGACTGCGGTCAGTTGGTCCATTATGGTTTCTCGCTGAGAATGTAGTCACTTGGTTATTTTCAAAGATTTTAGTTCAGACTTTGGTCAGTTGGTCTGTTTCTGGTTCTGAAGTCAGACTCTGGGCATTTGGTCAGTTTCTGATTTCAAGATCCGACTGTGTTCAGAGGTCAGTTTCTGGTTTCGAGGTCAGATTGTGGTGAGTTGCTATGATTCGCGTTGTCTCGATGAGACTGTGGTCAGTTGGTCAGTTTCTGGTTTCTAGGTCAGACTGTGGTTAGTTGGACAGTTTCTGGTTTCTAGGCCAGAATGTGGTCAGTTGATCAGTTTGTGGTACCTAGGTCAGACTGTGGTCAGTTGGCCTGTTTCTGGTTTCTACATCAGACTATGGTCAGCTGGTCAGTTTCTGGTTCCTATGTCAAACTGTGGTCATTTGGTCAGTTTCTGGTTCTTAGGTCAAACTGTGGTCAGTTGTTCAGTTTCTGGTTTCTAGGTCAGACTGTGGTAAGTTGGTCAGTTTCTGGTTTCGAAGTCAGATTATGGTCAGTTATTCAGTTTCTTGTTTCTAGGTCAGAATGTGGTCAGTTAGTCAGTTATTGGTTTCTAGGTCAGACTGTGGTCAGTTGGTCAGTTACTGGTTTCTAGGTCAGAATGTGGTCAGTTGATCAGTTTGTGGTTCCTAGGTCAGACTGTGGTCAGTTGGCCAGTTTCTGGTTTCTACATCAGACTATGGTCAGCTGGTCAGTTTCTGGTTCCTATGTCAAACTGTGGTCATTTGGTCAGTTTCTGGGTCTTAGGTCAAACTATGGTCAGTTGGTCAGTTTCTGGTTTCTAGGTCAGACTGTGGTAAGTTGGTCAGTTTCTGGTTTCGAAGTCAGATTATGGTCAGTTATTCAGTTTCTGGTTTCTAGGTCAGAATGTCGTCAGTTAGTCAGTTATTGGTTTCGAGGTCAGAATGTGGTCAGTTGTTCAGTTTGTGGTTCCTAGGTCAGACTGTGGTCAGTTGGTTAGTTTCTGGTTTCTACGTCAGACTATGGTCAGTTGGTCAGTTTCTGGCTTCTCGGTCAGACTTTGGTCAGTTGTTCAGTTTCTGGTTTTTAGGTCAGACTGTGGTCAGTTAGTCAGTTACTGGTTTCTAGGTCAGACTGCGGGCAGTTGGTCAGTTTCAGGATTCTAGGTCAGACTGTGGTCAGTTGGTCATATTCTGGTTGTCTCGGTCAGTCTGTGGGCAGCAGGTCAGTTTATGATTTCGAGGTCAGACAGTGGTCACTTGGTCATTTTCGGGTTTTCTTGGTCAGACTGTGCGCAGTTGGTCAATTTCTGGTTTGTCTTTGAGACTGTGGTCAGTTGGTCAGTTTCTGGTTTCTAGGTCAGAATGTGGTCAGTTGTTCAGTTTGTGGTTCCTAGGTCAGACTGTGGTCAGTTGGTTAGTTTCTGGTTTCTACGTCAGACTATGGTCAGTTGGTCAATTTCTGGTTCCTATGTAAGACGGTGATCAGTTGGGCAGTTTCTGATTTTTAGGTCAGACTGTGGTCAGTTTGTCAGTTACTGGTTTCTAGGTCAGACTGTGGTCAGTTGGTCAGTTTCTTGTTTCGAAGTCCGATTATGGTCAGTTGTTCATTTTCTGGTTTCTCGGTCAGAATGTGGTCAGTTGGTCAGTTTCAGGTTTCTAGGTCAGACTGTGGTCAGTTTGTCAGTTTCTGGTTGTCTCAGTCAGACTGTGGTCAGTTGGTTCGTTTCAGGTTTCTACTTCAGACTGTGGTCAGGTGTTCATTTTCAGGTTGTCTCTGTCAGACTGTGGGCAGTTGGTGAGTTTCTGGTTCCTAGGTCATACTGTGATCAGTTGGTCAGTTTCAGGTTGTCTCGGTCAGACTGTGGTCAATTGGTTAGTTTCTGGTTTCTAGGTCAGACTGTGGTCAGTTGGATATCTTCAAGTTGTCTCGGTCCGACTGTGGGCAGTTGGTCAGTTTCTGCTTTCTCGGTCAGACAGTGTTCAATCGGTCAGTTTCTGCTTGCGAGGTCATCCTGTGATCAATTGGTCATTTGTTGGTTTATTGATCAGACTGTGGTCAGCTCCGTCAGTTCCTGGTTTCTAGTTCAGACTGCGGTTAGTTGGACAGTTTCGGTTCCTTGGTCAGACTGCGGTCAGATGGTCCATTAAGGTTTCTCGATCAGAATGTGGTCAGATGGTCATTTTCAAAGTTTTTTGGTCAAACTTTGGTCAGTTGATCAGTTTCTGGTTCTAAGGTCAGACTCTGGGCATTTGCTCAGGTTCTGGTTTCTATGTCCGACAGTGGTCAGTTGGTCAGTTACTGGTTTCGAGTTCAGACTGTGGTCAGTTTCTGGTTGTCTCAGTCAGACTGTGAGCAGTTGGTCAGTTTCTGGTTTGTAGGTCAGACTGTGGTAAGTTGGTCAGTTTTGGTTCCTTGGTCAGACTGCGGTCAGTTGGTCCGTTAAGGTTACTCGCTCAGAATGTGGTCCGATGGTCATTTTCAAAGTTTTTAGGTCAGACTTTGGTCAGTTGGTCAGTTTCTGGTTCTGAGGTCAGACTCTGGGCATTTTCTCAGTTTCTGGTTTCTATGTCCGACAGTGGTCAGTTGGTCAGTTTCTGGTTTCGAGGTCTGACTGTGGTCCGTTGCTCTGATTCGCGTTGGCTTTGTGAGACTGTGGTCAGTTGGTCAGTTTCTGGTTTCTAGCACAGAATGTTGTCAGTTGGTCATTTTCAGATTTCAAGTTCAGACTGTGGTCATTTTCGGGTTGTCTCGGTAAGACTGTGCACAGTTGGTCAGTTTCTGGTTTCGAGGTCAGACAGTGGTCAGTTGGTCATTTTCTGGTTTCTAGGTCAGGATGTGGTCAGTTCGTCAGTTTCTGGTTTCTACGTCAGACTATGGTCAGTTGGTCAGTTTCTGGTTCCTAGGTCAGAATGTGGTCAGTTGGTCAGTTTCTGGTTCCTAGTTCAGACTGTGGTCAGTTGGTCAGTTACTGGTTTCTCGTTGAGACTGTGGTCAGTTGGTCACTTTCTGGTTTCTAGGTCAGAATGTGGTCCGTTGGTCAGTTTCTGGTTTCTACGTCAGACTATGGTCAGTTGGTCAGTTTCTGGTTCCTAGGTCAGAATGTGGTCAGTTGGTCAGTTTCTGATTCCTAGTTCAGACTGTGGTCAGTTGGTCAGTTACTGGTTTCTAGCTCGGACTGTGGTCAGTTGGTCAGTTTCTGGGTCCGAAGTCTGACTATGGGCATTTGCTCAGTTTCTGGTTTCAAGATCCGACTGTGTTCAGTTGGTCAGTTTCTGGTTTCGAGGTCAGATGTGGTCAGATGCTATGATTCGCGTTGCCTCGGTGAGACTGTGGTCAGTTGGTCAGTTTCTAGTTTCTAAATCAGACTGTGGTCAGTTGGTCAGTTTCTGGTTTCTAGGTCAGACTGTGGTCAGTTGGTCAGTTTCTGGTTTCTATGCCAGAATGTGGTCAGTTGATCAGTTTGTGGTTCCTAGGTCAGACTGTGGTCAGTTGGTCAGTTTCTGGTTTCTACGTCAGAAAATGGTCAGCTGGTCAGTTTCTGGTTCCTATGTCAGACTGTGGTCAGTTGGTCAGTTTCTGGTTTCGAAGTCAGATTATGGTCAGTTGTTCAGTTTTTGGTTTCTAGGTCAGAATGTGGTCAGTTGGTCACTTTCAGGATTCTAGGTCAGACTGTGGTCAGTTGCTCAGTTTCTGGCTTTTAGGTCAGACTGTGGTCATTTGGTCAGTTTCTGGTTGTCTCGCTCAGATTGTGGGCAATTGGTCAGTTTCTGGTTTCGATGTCAGACTGTGGGCAGTTGGTCAGTTCCTTGTTTCGAGGTCAGACAGTGGTCACTTGGTCATTTTCGGGTTGTCTTGGTCAGAATGTGCGCAGTTGGTCAGTTTCTGGTTTTTCGCTAAGACTGTGGTCAGTTGGTCAGTTTCTGGTTTCTAGGTCAGAATGTGGTCAGTTGTTCAGTTTGTGGTTCCTCGGTCAGACTGTGGTCAGTTGGTTAGTTTCACGTTTCTAGTTCAGACTGTGGTCAGTTGTTCAGTTTCAGGTTTTCTCGGTCAGAAAGTGGGCAGTTGGTGAGTTTCTGGTTCCAAGGTCATACAGTGATCAGTTGGTCAGTTTCAGGTTGTCTCGGTCAGACTGTGGTCAATTGGTTAGTTTCTGGTTTCTAGGTCAGACTGTGGTCAGTTGGATATCTTCAAGTTGTCTCGGTCCGACTGTGGGCAGTTGGTCACTTTCTGCTTTTTCGGTCAGACAGTGGTCAGTTGGTTAGTTTCTGGTTGTCTCTGTCAGACTGTGCACTGTTGGTCAGTTTCTGCTTGCGAGGTCATGTTGTTATCAATTGGTCAGTTGTTGGTTTCTTGATCAGACTGTGGTCAGCTCCGTCAGTTCCTGGTTTCTAGGTCAGACTGCGGTTAGTTGGACAGTTTCGGTTCCGAGTTCAGACTGCGGTCAGATGGTCCATAAAGGTTTCTCGATCAGAATGTGATCAGATGGTCATTTTCAAAGTTTTTTGGTCAGACTTTGGTCAGTTGGTCAGTTTCTGGTTCCATGGTCAGACTCTGGGCATTTGCTCAGGTTCTGGTTTCTATGTCCGACAGTGGTCAGTTGGTCAGTTACTGGTTTCGTGTTCAGACAGTGGTCACTTAGTCATTTTCGGGTTGTCTCGGTCAGACTGTGCACAGTTGGTCAGTTTCTGGTTTCTCGGTGAGACTGTGGTCAGTTGGTCAGTTTCTGGTTCCTAGGTCAGACTGTGGTCAGTTGGTCAGTTACTGATTTCTAGGTCAGACTGTGGGCAGTTGGTCAGATTCTGGTTTCTAGGTCAGACTGTGGGCAGTTGGTCAGTTTCTGGTTTCTAGGTCAGACTGTGGTCATTTGGTCAGTTTCTGGTTGTCTCGCTCAGATTGTGGGCAATTGGTCAGTTTCTGGTTTAGATGTCAGACTGTGGGCAGTTGGTCAGTTCCTTGTTTCGAGGTCAGACAGTGTTCACTTGGTCATTTTCGGGTTGTCTTGGTCAGATTGTGCGCAGTTGGTCAGTTTCTGGTTCATCGCTGAGACTGTGGTCAGTTGGTCAGTTTCTGGTTTCTAGGTCAGAATGTGGTCAGTTGTTCAGTTTGTGGTTCCTAGGTCAGACTGTGGTCAGTTGGTCAGTTTCAGGTTGTCTCGGTCAGACTGTGGTCAATTGGTTAGTTTCTGGTTTCTAGTTCAGACTGTGGTCAGTTGGATATCTTCAAGTTGTCTCGGTCCGACTGTGGGCAGTTGGTCAGTTTCTGCTTTCTCGGTCAGACAGTGGTCAGTTGGTTAGTTTCTGCTTGTCTCGGTCAGACTGTGCACTGTTGGTCAGTTTCTGCTTGCGAGGTCATATTGTTATCAATTGGTCAGTTGTTGGTTTTTTGGTCAGACTTTGGTCAGTTGGTCAGTTTCTGGTACTGAGGTCAGACTCTGGGCATTTGCTCAGTTTCTGGTTTCTATGACCGACAGTGGTCAGTTGGTCAGTTTCTGGTTTCGAGGTCAGACTGTGGTCAGTTTGTGGTTGTCTCAGTCAGACTGTGAGCAGTTGGTCAATTTCTGGTTTCAAGTTCAGACTGTGGTTAGTTGGTCAGTTTTGGTTCCTTGATCAGACTGCGGTCAGTTGGTCCATTAAGGTTTCTCGCTCAGAATGTGGTCCTATGGTCATTTTCAACGTTTTTAGGTCATACTTTGGTCAGTTGGTCAGTTTCTGGTTCTGAGGTCAGATTTAGGGCATTTGCTCAGTTTCTGGTTTCTATTTCCGACAGTGGTCAGTTGGTCAGTTTCTGGCTTCGAGATCAGACTGTGGTCAGTTTCTGGTTGTCTCTGTCAGACTGTGGGCTGTTGGTCAGTTTCTGGTTTCGAGGTCAGACAGTGGTCAATTGGACATTTTCGGGTTGTCTCGGTCAGACTGGGCACAGTTGGTCAGTTTCTGGTTTCTCGGCGAGATTGTGGTCAGTTGGTCAGTTTCTGGTTTCTAGGTCAGAATGTGGTCAGTTGGTAAGTTTCTGGTTTCTACGTCAGACTATGGTCAGTTGGTCAGTTTCTGGTGCCTAGGTCAGAATGTGGTCAGTTGGTCAGTTTCTGATTCCTAGTTCAAACTGTGGTCAGTTGGTCAGTTACTGGTTTCTAGGTCAGGCTGTGGGCAGTTGGTCAGTTTCAGGTTTTCTCGGTCAGACAGTGGGCAGTTGGTCAGTTTATGGTTCCTATGTCAGACTGTGGTCAGTTGGTCAGTTTCTGGTTTTTAGATCAGACTGTGGTCAGTTGGTCAGTTTCTGGTTTCTAGTTCAGACTGCGGTCAGTTGGTCCGTCATTGTTTCTCGCTGAGAATGTAGTCAGTTGGTTATTTTCAAAGATTTTAGTTCAGACTTTGGTCAGCTGGTCAGTTTCTGGTTCCTATGTCAGACTGTGGTCAGTTGGTCAGTTTCTGGTTTCGAAGTCAGATTATGGTCAGTTGTTCAGTTTTTGGTTTCTAGGTCAGAATGTGGTCAGTTGTTCAGTTTCAGGATTCTAGGTCAGACTGTGGTCAGTTGCTCAGTTTCTGGCTTTTAGGTCAGACTGTGGTCAGTTAGTCATTTTCTGGTTTCTAGGTCAGACTGTGGTCATTTGGTCAGTTTCTGGTTGTCTCGCACATATTGTGGGCAATTGGTCAGTTTCTGGTTTCGATGTCAGACTGTGGGCAGTTGGTCAGTTCCTTGTTTCGAGGTCAGACAGTGGTCACTTGGTCATTTTCGGGTTGTCTTGGTCAGAATGTGCGCAGTTGGTCAGTTTCTGGTTTTTCGCTGAGACTGTGGTCAGTTGGTCAGTTTCTGGTTTCTAGGTCAGAATGTGGTCAGTTGTTCAGTTTGTGTTTCCTCGGTCAGACTGTGGTCAGTTGGTTAGTTTCACGTTTCTAGTTCAGACTGTGGTCAGTTGTTCAGTTTCAGGTTTTCTCGGTCAGACAGTGGGCAGTTGGTCAGTTTCTGGTTTCGATTTCAGACAGTGGTCACTTAGTCATTTTCGGGTTGTCTCGGTCAGACTGTGCACAGTTGGTCAGTGTCTGGTTTCTCGGTGAGACTGTGGTCAGTTGATCAGTTTCTGGTTCCTAGGTCAGACTGTGGTCAGTTGGTCAGTTACTGATTTCTAGGTCAGACTGTGGGCAGTTGGTCAGATTCTGGTTTCTAGGTCAGACTGTGGGCAGTTGGTCAGTTTCTGGTTTCTAGTTCAGACTGTGGTCATTTGGTCAGTTTCTGGTTGTCTCGCTCAGATTGTGGGCAATTGGTCAGTTTCTGGTTTAGATGTCAGACTGTGGGCAGTTGGTCAGTTCCTTGTTTCGAGGTCAGACAGTGTTTACTTGGTCATTTTCGGGTTGTCTTGGTCAGATTGTGCGCAGTTGGTCAGTTTCTGGTTCATCGCTGAGACTGTGGTCAGTTGGTCAGTTTCTGGTTTCTAGGTCAGAATGTGGTCAGTTGTTCAGTTTGTGGTTCCTAGGTTAGACTGTGGTCAGTTGGTTAGTTTCACCTTTCTAGTTCAGACTGTGGTCAGTTGTTCAGTTTCAGGTTTTCTCGTTCAGACAGTGGGCAGTGGGTGAGTTTCTGGTTCCTAGGTCATACTGTGATCAGTTGGTCAGTTTCAGGTTGTCTCGGTCAGACTGTGGTCAATTGGTTAGTTTCTGGTTTCTAGTTCAGACTGTGTTCAGTTGGATATCTTCAAGTTGTCTCGGTCCGACTGTGGGAAGTTGGTCAGTTTCTGCTTTCTCGGTCAGACAGTGGTCAGTTGGTTAGTTTCTGCTTGTCTCGGTCAGAATGTGCACTGTTGGTCAGTTTCTGCTTGCGAGGTCATATTGTTATCAATTGGTCAGTTGTTGGTTTTTTGGTCAGACTTTAGTCAGTTGCTCAGTTTCTGGTACTGAGGTCAGACTCTGGGCATTTGCTCAGTTTCTGGTTTCTATGTCCGACAGTGGTCAGTTGGCCAGTTTCTGGTTTCGAGGTCAGACTGTGGTCAGTTTGTGGTTGTCTCAGTCAGACTGTGAGCAGTTGGTCAATTTCTGGTTTCAAGGTCAGACTGTGGTTAGTTGGTCAGTTTTGGTTCCTTGATCAGACTGCGGTCAGTTGGTCCATTAAGGTTTCTCGCTCAGAATGTGGTCCTATGGTCATTTTCAACGTTTTTAGGTCATAATTTGGTCAGTTGGTCAGTTTCTGGTTCTGAGGTCAGATTTAGGGCATTTGCTCAGTTTCTGGTTTCTATTTCCGACAGTGGTCAGTTGGTCAGTTTCTGGCTTCGAGATCAGACTGTGGTCAGTTTCTGGTTGTCTCTGTCAGACTGTGGGCTGTTGGTCAGTTTCTGGTTTCGAGGTCAGACAGTGGTCAATTGGACATTTTCGGGTTGTCTCGGTCAGACTGGGCACAGTTGGTCAGTTTCAGGTTTCTCGGCGAGATTGTGGTCAGTTGGTCAGTTTCTGGTTTCTAGGTCAGAATGTGGTCAGTTGGTAAGTTTCTGGTTTCTACGTCAGACTATGGTCAGTTGGTCAGTTTCTGGTGCCTAGGTCAGAATGTGGTCAGTTGGTCAGTTTCTGATTCCTAGTTCAAACTGTGGTCAGTTGGTCAGTTACTGGTTTCTAGGTCAGGCTGTGGGCAGTTGGTCAGTTTCTGGTTTCTAGGTCAGAATGTGGTCAGTTGGTAAGTTTCTGGTTTCTACGTCAGACTATGGTCAGTTGGTCAGTTTCTGGTGCCTTGGTCAGAATGTGGTCAGTTGGTCAGTTTCTGATTCCTAGTTCAAACTGTGGTCAGTTGGTCAGTTACTGGTTTCTAGGTCAGGCTGTGGGCAGTTGGTCAGTTTCAGGTTTTCTCGGTCAGACAGTGGGCAGTTGGTCAGTTTATGGTTCCTATGTCAGACTGTGGTCAGTTGGTCAGTTTCTGGTTTCTAGGTCAGAATGTGGTCAGTTGGTAAGTTTCTGGTTTCTACGTCAGACTATGGTCAGTTGGTCAGTTTCTGGTGCCTAGGTCAGAATGTGGTCAGTTGGTCAGTTTCTGATTCCTAGTTCAAACTGTGGTCAGTTGGTCAGTTACTGATTTCTAGGTCAGGCTGTGGGCAGTTGGTCAGTTTCAGGTTTTCTCGGTCAGACAGTGGGCAGTTGGTCAGTTTATGGTTCCTATGTCAGACTGTGGTCAGTTGGTCAGTTTCTGGTTTTTAGATCAGACTGTGGTCAGTTGGTCAGTTTCTGGTTTCTGGTTCAGACTGCGGTCAGTTGGTCCGTCATTGTTTCTCGCTGAGAATGTAGTCAGTTGGTTATTTTCAAAGATTTTAGTTCAGACTTTGGTCAGTTGGTCTGTTTCTGGTTCTGAAGTCAGACTCTGGCCATTTGCTCAGTTTCTGGTTTCAAGATCCGACTGTGTTCAGTTGGTCACATCTGGTTTCGTGGCCAGATTGTGGTGAGTTGCTATGATTCGCGTTGTCTCGATGAGAATGTGGTCAGTTGGTCAGTTTCTAGTTCCTAAGTCAGACTGTGGTCAGTTGGTCAGTTTCTGGTTTTTAGATCAGACTGTGGTCAGTTGGACAGTTTCTGGTTTCTAGGCCAGAATGTGGTCAGTTGATCAGTTTGTGGTTCCTAGGTCAGACTGTGGTCAGTTGGCCAGTTTCTGGTTTCTACATCAGACTATGGTCAGCTGGTCAGTTTCTGGTTCCTATGACAAACTGTGGTCATTTGTTCAGTTTCTGGTTCTTAGGTCAAACTGTGGTCAGTTGGTCAGTTTCTGGTTTCTAGGTCAGACTGTGGTCAGTTGGTCAGTTTCTGGTTTCGAAGTCAGATTATGGTCAGTTATTCAGTTTCTGGTTTCTAGGTCAGAATGTGGTCAGTTCGTCAGTTACTGGTTTCTAGGTCAGACTGTGGTCAGTTGGTCAGTTTCTGGTTTCTAGGTCAGAATGTGGTCAGTTGTTCAGTTTGTGCTTCCTAGGTCAGACTGTGGTCAGTTGGTTAGTTTCTGGTTTCTCCGTCAGACTATGGTCAGTTGGTCAGTTTCTGGCTTCTAGGTCAGACTGTGGTTAGTTGGTTAGTTTCTGGTTTTTAGGTCAGACTGCGGTTAGTTGGTCAGTTTCAGGATTCTAGGTCAGACTGTGGTCTGTTGGTCAGTTTCTGGTTGTCTCGGTCAGTCTGTGGGCAGCAGGTCAGTTTATGGTTTCGAGGTCAGACAGTGGTCACTTGGTCATTTTCGGGTTTTCTTGGTCAGACTGTGCGCAGTTGGTCAATTTCTGGTTTTTCGTTGAGACTGTGGTCAGTTGGTCAGTTTCTGGTTTCTAGGTCAGAATGTGGTCAGTTGTTCAGTTTGTGGTTCCTAGGTCAGTCTGTGGTCAGTTTGTTAGTTTCTGGTTTCTACATCAGACTATGGGCAGTTGGTCACTTTCTGGTTCCTATGTAAGACGGTGATCAGTTGGTCAGTTTCTGATTTTTAGGTCAGACTGTGGTCAGTTAGTCAGTTACTGGTTTCTAGGTCAGACTGTGGTCAGTTAGGCAATTTCTTGTTTCGAAGTCCGATTATGGTCAGTTATTCATTTTCTGGTTTCTCGGTCAGAATGTGGTCAGTTGGTCAGTTTCAGGTTTCTAGGTCAGACTGTGGTCAGTTTGTCAGTTTCTGGTTGTCTCAGTCAGACTGTGGTCAGTTGGTTAGTTTCAGGTTTCTACTTCTGACTGTGGTCAGGTGTTCATTTTCAGGTTGTCTCTGTCAGAATGTGGGCAGTTGGTGAGTTTCTGGTTCCTAGGTCATACTGTGATCAGTTGGTCAGTTTCAGTTTGTCTCGGTCAGACTGTGGTCAATTGGTTAGTTTCTGGTTTCTAGGTCAGACTGTGGTCAGTTGGATATCTTCAAGTTGTCTCGGTCCGACTGTGGGCAGTTGGTCAGTTTCTGGTTTCTCGGTCAGACAGTGTTCAATTGGTTACTTTCTGCTTGTCTCGGTCAGACTGTGCACTGTTGGTCAGTTTCTGCTTTCGAGGTCATCCTGTGATCAATTGGTCATTTGTTGGTTTCTTGATCAGACTGTGGACAGCTCCGTCAGTTCCTGGTTTCTAGGTCAGACTGCGATTAGTTGGACAGTTTCGGTTCCTAGGTCAGACTGCGGTCAGATGGTCCATTAAGGTTTCTCGATCAGAATGTGGTCAGATGGTCATTTTCAAAGTTTTTTGGTCAGACTTTGGTCAGTTGGTCAGTTTCTGGTTCTAAGGTCAGACTCTGGGCATTTGCTCAGGTTCTGGTTTCTATGTCCGACAGTGGTCAGTTGGTCAGTTAGTGGTTTCGAGGTCAGACTGTGAGCAGTTGGTCAGTTTCTGGTTTTATAGGTCAGACTGTGGTTAGTTGGTCAGTTTTGGTTCCTTGGTCAGACTGTGGTCAGTTGGTCCGTTAAGGTTAATCGCTCAGAATGTGGTCCTGTGGTCATTTGCAAAGTTTTTAGGTCAGAATTTGGTCAGTTGGTCAGTTTCTGTTTCTGAGGTCAGACTCTGGGCATTTTCTCAGTTTCTGGTTTCTATGTCCGACAGTGGTCAGTTGGTCAGTTTCTGGTTTCGAGGTCTGACTGTGGTCCGTTGCTCTGATTCGCGTTGGCTTTGTGAGACTGTGGCCAGTTGGTCAGTTTCTGGTTTCTAGCACAGAATGTTGTCAGTTGTTCATTTTCAGATTTCAAGGTCAGACTGCAGTCAGTTTCTGGTTGTCTCGGTCAGACTGTGGGCTGTTGGTCAGTTTCTGGTTTCGAGGTCAGACAGTGGTCACTTAGTCATTTTCGGGTTGTCTCGGTAAGACTGTGCACAGTTGGTCAGTCTCTGGTTTCTCGGTGAGACTGTGGTCAGTTGGTCAGTTTCTGCTTTCTAGGTAAGAATGTGGTCAGTTGGTCAGTTTCTGGTTTCTACATCAGACTATGGTCAGTTGGTCAGTTTCTGGTTCCTAGGTCAGAATGTGGTCAGTTGGTCAGTTTCTGGTTCCTAGTTCAGACTGTGGTCAGTTGGTCAGTTACTGGTTTCTAGGTCAGACTGTGGGCAGTTGGTCAGTTTCTGGTTTCTAGGTCAGATTGTGGGCAGTTGGTCAGTTTCTGGTTTCTAGGTCAGACAGTGGTCACTTGGACATTTTCGGGTTGTCTCGGTCAGACTGTGCACAGTTGGTCAGTTTCTGGTTTCTAGGTCAGACTGTGGTCAGTTGGTCACTTTGTGGTTCCTAGGTCAGACTGTGGTCAGTTGTTCAGTTTCTGGTTTCTAGGTCAGACTAGGGTCAGTTGGTCAGTTTCTGGTTCGTATGTCAGACTGTGGTCAGTTGGTCAGTTTCTGGTTTTTAGATCAGACTGTGGTCAGTTGGTCAGTTTCTGGTATCGAAGTCAGATTATGTTCAGCTGTTCAGTTTCTGGTTTCGAGCTCAGACTGTGGGCAGTTGGTCAGTTTCTGGATTCCAGTTCAGACAGTGGTCACTTGGTTCATTTTCGGATTGATCGGTCAGACTGTGCACAGTTGGTCAGTTTCTGCTAGATAGGTCATCCTGTGGTCAATTGGTGTGTTGCTGGTTTGTTGATCAGACTGTGGTCAGTTCTGTCAGTTTCTGGTTTCTAGGTCAGACTGTGGTCAATTGGTCATTTTCTGGTTTCTAGGTCAGAGTGTAGTCAGTTGGTCATTTTCTGGTTTCTAGGTCAGACTGTAGTCAGTTGGTCAGTTTCTGGTTCCGAGGTCGGACTGTGGTCAGTTGGTCAGTTTCTGGTTCCTAGGTCAGACTGTGGTCAGCTGGTCAATTTCTGGTTTCGAGGTCAGACTCTGTTCCTTTGCTCTGATTCGCGTTGTCTCTGTGAGACTGTGGTCAGTTGGTCAGTTGGTTCATTTTCGGATTGATCGTTCAGACTGTGCACAGATGGTCAGTTTCTGCTTGATAGGTCATCCTGTTGTCAATTGGTGTGTTGCTGGTATGTTGATCAGACTGTGGTCATTTCTGTCAGTTTCTGGTTTCTAGGTCAGACTGTGGTCAGTTGGTCATTTTCTGGTATCTAGGTCAGACTGTGGTCAGTTAGTCAGTTTCTGGTTTCTAGGTCAGTATGTGGTCAGTTGGTCAGTTTGTGGTTCCTAGGTCAGACTGTGGTCAGTTGGTCAGTTTCTGGTTCCTAGGTCAGACTATGATCAGTTGGTCAGTTTCTGGTTCCTATGTCAGACTGTGGTCAGTTGGTCAGTTTCTGGATCTTAGGTCAGACTGTGGTCAGTTGGTCAGTTTCTGGTTTCGAAGTCAGATTATGGTCAGTTGTTCAGGTTCTGGTTTCTAGCTCAGAATGAGGTCAGTTGGTCAGTGTCAAGTTTCTAGTTCAGACTGTGGTTTGTTTCTGGTTGTCTCGGGCAGACTGTGGGCAGTTGGTCAGTTTCTTGCTTCGAGTTCAGAAAGTGGTCACTTGGTAATTTTCGGGTTGTGTAGGTCAGACTGTGCACCGTTGGTCAGTTTCTGCTTTCACGGTGAGACTGTGGTCAGTTGGTCAGTTTCTGGTTTCTAGGTCACAATGTGGTCAGTTCGTCAGTTTCTGGTTTCTACATCAGACTATGGTCAGTTGGTCAGCTTCTGGTTCCTATGTCAGAATGTGGTCAGTTGGTCAGTTTCTGGTTCCTAGTTCAGACTGTGGTCAGTTGGTCAGTTACTGGTTTCTAGGTCAGACTGTGGGCATTTGGTCTGTTTCTGGTTTCTAGGTCAGACTTTGGGCAGTTGGTCAGTTTCTGGTTGTCTCGTTAAGACTGTGGTAAGTTGTTCAGTTTCTGGTTTATAGGTCAGACTATGGTCAGTTGGTCAGTTTCTGGTGTCTAAGTCAGACTGTGGTCAGTTGGTCAGTTTCTGGTTTCTATTTCTCGGTAAGATTGTGGTAAGTTGTTCAGTTTCTGGTTTATAGGTCAGACTATGGTCAGTTGGTCAATTTCTGTTTTCTAGGTCATACTGTGGTCATTTGGTCAGTTTCAGGTTCCAAGGTCAGACTGTGGTCAGTTGGTCAGTTTGTGGTTCCTAGGTCAGACTGTGGTCAGTTGGTAAGTTTCTGGTTCCTATGTCAGGCTGTGGTCAGTTGGTCAGTTTCTGGTTTTTAGGTCAGACTGTGGTCAGTTGGTCAGTTTCTGTTTTCAATGTCAGACTGTGGTCAGTTGGTCAGTTTCTGGTTTAGAAGTCAGATTATTGTCAGCTGTTCAGTTTCTGGTTTCTAGGTCAGAATGTGGTCAGTTGGTCAGTTTCATGTTTCTAGGTCAGACTGTGGGCAGTTGGGCAGTTTCTGGTTTCGAGGTCAGACAGTGGTGACTTGATTTATTTTCGGATTTTCTCGGTCAGACTGTGCACAGTTGGTCAGTTTCTGCTTGTTAGGTTATCCTGTGGTCAATTGGTCATTTGCTGGTATCTTGATCAGACTGTGGTCAGTTCTGTCAGTTTCTGGTTTCGAGGTCAGACTGTGGTCAATTGGTCACTTTCTGGTTTCTAGGTCAGACTTTTGTCAGTTGGTCAGTTTCGGGTTGCTAGATCAGTCTGAGGTCAGTTTGGCAGTTTCTGTTTGCTAGGTCAGAATGTGGCCAGTTGGTCAGTTTCTGGTTGCTAGGTCAGACTGTGGTCAGTTGGTCAGAATCTTGTTCCTCGATCAGTATGAGTTCAGTTTGCAGGTTCTGGTTTCTAGGTCAGCCTGTGGTCAGATGGTCAGTTTCTGTTTTCTAGGTCAGATTGCGCTCGGTTGGTTAGTTTCTGGATTCTAAGTCAGACTGAGGTGAGTTGGTCGGTTACTGATTTCTCGGTCAGACTGTGGTCAGTTGGTCAGTTTCGGGTTGCTAGGTCAGACTGTGGTCAGTTGGTCAGTTTCTGATTTCTACGTCAGATTGTGGTCAGTTGCTCAGTTTCGGGTTTGGAGGTCAGACTGCGGAGAGTTGGTCAGATACTGGTTGCCAGATCAGAATGTGGCCAGTTGGTCAGTTTATGGTTGCTATGTCAGACTGTGGTCAGTTGGTCAGTTTCTGTTTCCTAGGTCAGTTTGAGGACAGTTTGTCAGGTTCTGGTTTCTAGGTCAGACTGTGGTCAGTTGGTCAGTTTCTGGTTTTTTGATTAGACTGTGGTCTGTTGGTGAGTTTCTGGTTTCTAGGACAGAATGTGGTCAGTTGGTCAGATTCTGGTTTTTAAGTCAGACTGTGGTCAGTTGGTCAGTTTCTGGTTTCTAGGCAATACTGTGGTCAGTTGGTCAGTTACTGCTTGCAAGGTCAGGCTGTGGTCAGTTGCTCAGTTTCTGGTATTTTCGGTCAGACTGTGGTCAACTAGTCAATTTCAGGTTTCTAGGTCTAAATGTGGTTAGTTGGTCAGTTTATATTTGCTAGGTTGGACTGTGGTCAGTTGGTTAGTTTCGGGTTGCTAGGTCTGACTGTGGTCAGTTTGTCAGTTTCTGATTCCGAGGTCAGACTGGGGTCAGTTAGTCAGTTTCTGGTTCCGAGGTCAGACTGTTGTCAGTTGGTCAGTTTCGGGTTGCTAGATCAGTCTGAGGTCAGTTTGGCAGTTTCTGGTTGCTAGGTCAGAATGTGGCCAGTTGGTCAGTTTCTGGTTGCTAGGTCAGACTGTGGTCAGTTGGTCAGTTTCTGGTTCCTAGATCAGTATGAGTTCAGTTTGCAGGTTCTGGTTTCTAGGTCAGACTGTGGTCAGACGGTCAGTTTCTGGTTTCTAGGTCAGACTGCGCTCGGTAGATAAGTTTCTGGATTCTAGGTCAGACTGAGGTGAGTTGGTCGGTTTCTGATTTCTAGGTCAGACTGTGGTCAGTTGGTCAGTTTCGGGTTGCTAGGTCAGACTGTGATCAGTTGGTCAGTTTCTGATTTCTACGTCAGATTGTGGTCTGTTGCTCAGTTTCGGGTTTCGAGGTCAGACTGCGGAGAGTTGGTCAGTTACTGGTTGCCAGATCAGAATGTGGCCAGTTGGTCAGTTTCTGGTTGCTATGTCAGGCTGTGGTCAGTTGGTCAGTTTCTGGTTCCTCGGTCAGTTTGAGGTCAGTTTGTCAGGTTCTAGTTTCTAGGTCAGACTGTGGTCAGTTGGTCAGTTTCTGGTTTTTTGGTTAGACTGTGTTCTGTTGGTGAGTTTCTGCTTTCTAGGACAGAATGTGGTCAGTTGGTCAGATTCTGGTTTTTAAGTCAGACTGTGGTCAGTTGGTCAGTTTCTGGTTTCTAGGCCATACTGTGGTCAGTTGGTCAGTTACTGCTTGCAAGGTCAGACTGTGGTCAGTTGCTCAGTTTCTGATATTTTCGGTCAGACTCTGGTCAACTGGTTAATTTCAGGTTTCTAGGTCGAAATGTGGTTAGTTGGTCAGTTTCTGGTTGCTAGGTTGGACTGTGGTCAGTTGGTTAGTTTCGGGTTGCTAGGTGTGACTGTGGTCAGTTTGTCAGTTTCTGGTTCCGAGGTCAGACTGGGGTCAGTTAGTCAGTTTCTGGTTCCGAGGTCAGATTGTTGTCAGTTGGTCAGTTTCGGGTTGCTAGATCAGTCTGAGGTCAGTTTGGCAGTTTCTGGCTGCTAGGTCAGAATGTGGCCAGTTGGTCAGTTTCTGCCTGCTAGGTCAGACTGTGGTCAGTTGGTCAGTTTCTGGTTCCTAGGTCAGAATCTGGCCAGTTGGTCAGTTTCTGGTTGCTAGTTCAGACTGTGGTCAGTTGGTCAGTTTCTGGTTCCTAGATCAGTATGAGTTCAGTTTGCAGGTTCTGGTTTCTAGGTCAGACTGCGCTCGGTGGGTAAGTTTCTGGATTCTAGGTCAGACTGAGGTGAGTTGGTCGGTTACTGATTTCTAGGTCAGACTGTGGTCAGTTGGTCAGTTTCGGGTTGCTCGGGCATACTCAGGTCAGTTGGTCGGTTTCTGTTTCTAGGTCAGACTCTGGTCAGTTAGTCAGTTTCGGGTTGCTAGGTTAGACTGTCGTCAGTTGGTCAGTTTCGGGTTTCTCGGTCAGACTAGGGTCAACTGGTCAATTTCAGGTTACTAGGTCTAAATGTGGTCAGTTGGACAGTTTCTGTTTCCTCGATCAGTCTGTGGTCAGTTGGTCAGTTACTCGCTGCTCGGTCAGACTGTGGTCAGTGGGTCAGTTTCAAGTTTCTAGGTCACACTATGGTCAGTTGGTCAGTTTCGGGTTGTCTCGGTTAGACTGTGGTCAGTAGCTCAGTTTCTGCTTTCTAGGTCAGACTGTGCTCAGCTATTCAGTTTCTGGTTTCTAGGTCAGAATGTGGTCAGTCAGTCAATTTCTGGTTTCTCGGTCAGACTGTGGTCAGTTGCTCAGTTACTGGCTGCTCGGTAAGACTGTGGTCAGTTGGTCAATTTCTGGTTTCTAGGTCACACTGTGCTCAGTTGGTCAGTTTCTGGTTTCTAACTCAGACTGTGGTCAGTTGGTCAGTTTTTGGTTTCTCGGTCAGACTGTGGTCAGTTGGTCAGTTTCTGGTTTCTAGTTCAGACTGTGGTCAGTTGGTCAATTTCTGATTTCTAGGTCATACTGTGGTCAGTTGGTCAGTTTCTGGTTCCAAGGTCAGACTGTGGTCAGTTGGTCAGTTTCGGATTGCTAGATCAGTCTGAGGTCAGTTTGGCAGTTTCTGGTTGCTAGGTTAGACTCTGGTCAGTTGGTCAGTTTTTGGTTCCAAGATCAGTATGAGTTCAGTTTGCACGTTTTGGTTTCTAGGTCAGACTGTGATCAGACGGTCAGTTTCTGGTTTCGAGGTCAGACTGCGCTCGGTTGGTAAGTTTCTGGATTCTAGGTCAGACTGAGGTGAGTTGGTCGGTTACTGATTTCTCGGTCAGACTGTGGTCAGTTGGTCAGTATCTGGATTCCATGTAAGATTGTGGTCAGCTGCTCAGTTTCGGGTTTCTAGATCATACTGAGGTCAGTTTGTCGGTTTCTGTTTCTAGGTCCGACTCTGGTCAGTTGGTCAGTTTCTGGTTGCTAGGTTAGACTGTGGTCAGTTGGTCAGTTTCGGGTTTCTAGGTCAGACTGCAGACAGTTGGTCAGTTACTGGTTGCAAGATGAGAATGTGGTCAGTTGGACAGTTTCTGTTTCCTCGGTCAGTCTGTGGTCAGTTGGTCAGTTTCTGGTGTCTAGGTCAAATTGTGGTCAGTTGCTCAGTTTTAGGTTTCTAGCTCAGAATGTGGTTATTTCTTCAGTTTCTTTTTTCTAGGTCAGAATGTCATCAGTTGCTCAGTTATTACTGCTCGGTCAAACTGTGGTCAGCTTGTCAGTTTCTCGTTTCTAGGTTACACTGTGGTCAGTTGGTCACTTTCGAGTTGTCTCGGTTAGACTGTGACAGTTCTTCAGTTTCTGGTTTCGAGGTTAGTCTATGGTCAGTTGTTCAGTTTTTGGTTTCTAGGTCAGATTGTGGTCAGTTGGTCAGTTTCTGTTTGTTTCGGTCAGACTGTGGTCAGTTGGTCATTTTCTGGTTTGTATGTCAGACTGTGGTCAGTGGGTCAGTTTCTGTTTTCTAGGTCAGACTATGGTCAGTTGGTCAGTTTCAGGTTTCAAGGTCAGAATGTGGTCAGATGGTGAGCTTCTGCTTTCTAGGACAGAATGTGGTCAGTTGGTCAGATTATGGTTTCGAAGTCAGACTGTGGTCAGTTGGTCAGTTTCTGTTTTCTAGGCTAGACTGTTGTCAGTTGGTCAGTTACTGGTTGCAAGGTCAGACTGTGGTCAGTTGCTCAGTATCTGTTACTATCGGTCAGACTGTTGTCAACTGGTCAGTTTCAGGTTTCTAGGTCTAAATGTGGTCAGTTGGTCAGTTTCTGGTTCCTAGGTCAGACTGAGGTCAGTTGGTCAGTTACTGGTTGCGAGGTCAGACTGTTGTCAGTTGGTCAGTTTCTGGTTTCTAGGTCAGACTGTAGTCAGTTGCTCAGTTTCTGGTACCTAGGTCAGACTGTGGTCAATTCTTCAGTTTCTGTTTCCTTGGCGAGACTGTAGTCAGTTGGTCAGTTTCTGGTTTCTAGGTCAGACTGTGGTCACTTCGTCAGTTTCTGGTTTCTCGTTCAGAATGTGGTCAGTTGGTCAATTTCTAGTTTCTAGGTCAGACTGTGGTCAGTTGGTCAGTTACGGGTTACTAGGTCAGAATGTGGTCAGTTGCTCAGTTACTCGCTGCTCGGTCAGACTGTGGTCAGTTGGTCAGTGTCAAGTTTCTAGGTCACACTGTGGTCAGTTGGTCAGTTTCGGTTGTCTCGGTTAGACTGTGATCAGTCCTTCAGTTTCTGGTTTCTAGGTCAGTCTGTTGTCAGTTGGTCAGTTTCGTGTTGCGCGGTCAGACTGTGGTCAGTTGGTCAGTTTCTGGTTTTAGGTCAGTATGAGATCAGTTTGCAGGTTCTGATTTCTAGGTGAGATTGTGGTCAGTTAGTCAGTTTCTGGTTTCTATGTCAGACTGCGCTCAGTTGGTCAGTTTCTGGTTTCTAGGTCAGACGAAGTCAACTGGTCAGTTTCTGATTTCTAGGTCAGACTGTGGTCAGTTGGCCAGTTTCTGGTTTGGACGTCAGATTGTGGTCAGTTGCTCAGTTTCGGGTTTCTAGATAGGACTGCGGACAGTTGGTCAGTTACTGGTTGCTATGTCAGAATGTGGCCAGTTGGTCAGTTTTTGGTTGCTAGGTCAAACTGTGGTCAGTTGGCCAGGTTCTGGTTTCTCGGTCAGTCTGAGGCCTGTTGGTCAGATTCTGGTTTCTAAGTCAGACTGTGGTCAGTTGGTCCGATTCTGGTTTCTACGCCAGATTGTGGTCAGTTGGTCCGTCACTGGTTGCAAGGTCTGACTGTGGTCAGTTGGTCAGTTTCTGGTATTCTCGGTCAGACTGCGGTGAACTGGACAATTTCAGGTTTCTAGGTCTAAATGTGGTCAGTTGGTCAGTTTCTTTTTCCTAGATCAGTCTGTGGTCAGTTGGTCAGTTTCTGGTTAGCTCAGACTGTGGTCAGTTGCTCAGTTTCTGGGTTCTAGGTCAGTCAGTGGTCAGTTGGTCAGTTTCTTGTTCCGAGGTCAGACTGTGGTCAGTTGTTCAGTTTCTGGTTTTCACAGTCAGAATGTGGTCAATTGGTCACTTTCTGGTATCTAGGTCAGACTGTGGTAAGTGGATCAGTTTCTGGTTTCTGGGTCAGACTGTGGTCAGTTGGTCAGTTACTATTTGCTGGGTCAGACTTTGGCCAGTTGGTCAGTTTCTGTTTCATAGGTAAGACTATGGTCAGTTTTTCAGTTTCGGGTTTCTAGGTCAGGCTGTGGTCAGTTGCTCAGTTTCTGGTTTCTCGGTCAGACTGTGGTCAGTTGGTCAGATTTTAGTTTCTAGGTCATACTGTGGTCAGTTGATCAATTTCTGGTTCCGAGGTCAGACTGTGGTCAGTTGGTCAGTTTCGGGTTGCTAGGTCAGACTGTGGTCAGTTGGTCAGTTTCTGGTTTCTACGTCAGATTTTGGTCAGTTGCTCAGTTTCGGCTTTCTAGGTCAGACTGCGGGCAGTTGGTCAGTTTTTGGTTGCTAGTTCGGACTGTGGCCAGTTGGTCGGTTTCTGGTTGCTCGGTCAGCCTGTGGTCAGTTGGTCAGTTTCAGGTTCCTGGGTCAGTCTGAGGTCAGTTTGTCAGTTTCTGGTTTCTAGGTGAGACTATGGTCATTTTGTCAATTTCAGGTTTCTCGGTCAGACTGTGGACAGTTGGTCAGTTTCTGGTTGTCTCAGTCAGACTGTGGTCATTTGGTCAGTTTCTGGTTACAAGGTCAGACTGTGGTCAGTTGTTCAGTTATGGTTTCCATTTCAGACTCTGGTCAGTTGGTCAGTTTCAAGGCTCCTAGGTCAGACTGTGATCAGTTGGTCATTTTCTGGTTCCCACGTCGGACTGTGGACAGTTAGTCATTTTCTGGTTTCTAGGTCAGACTGCGGTCAGTCGCTTTGTTTTGCATTGTCTCGGTCAAAGTGTGGTCATTTGGACAGTTTCGAGTGTCTAAGTCAGGTTGTGGTTAATTGTTCAGTTTCTGGTTCCGAGGTCAGACTGTCGTCAGTTGGTCATTTTCTGGTTCCTAGGTCAGACTGCAGTCAGTTGGTCAGTTTCTGGTTTCCAGGTCAGACTGTGGTCAGTTGGTCAGTTTCTGGTTTCTAGGTCATACTGTGGTCATTTTGTCATTTTCTGGTTCCTAGTTCAGACTGTGTTCAGTTGGTCAGTTTCTGGTTTCTAGGTCAGATTGTGATCAGTTCGTCAGTTTCTGGTTCCTAGGGCAGACTGTGTTCAGTTGAAAAGTTTCTGGTTCCTAGGTCAGACTCTGTTCAGTTGGGCAGTTTCGGGTTGCGAGGTCAGACTGTGATCAGTTGGTCAATTTCTGCTAAAAAGGTCAGACTGTGTTCAGTTGGCGAATTTCTGGTATCTAGGTCAGACTGTTGTCAGTTGGTCAGTTTCTGGTTTCTAGTTGAGAATGTGATCAGTTGGACAGTTTCTTGTTCCTAGGTCAGACTGTGTTCAGTTGGTCAATTTCTGGTTTCTCGGTCAGACTTTGGTCAGTTGTTCAGTTTCTCGTTCCTAGCTCAGACTGTGTTCAGTTGGTCAGTTTCTGGTTTCTAGTTCAGACTGTGGTCAGTTGGTCAATTTCTGTTTTCTCGGTCAATTAGTCAGTTTCTGGTTCCGAGGTCAGACTGTGGTCAGTTGGTCAGTTTCGGGTTGCTAGGTCAGACTGTGGTCAGTTGGTCAGTTTCAGTTCCTGGTTCAGTCTGAGGTCAGTTTGTCTGTTTCTGGTTTCTAGGTGAGACTGTGGTCTGTTGGTCAGATTCTGGTTTCTCGGTCAGACTGTGCTCAGTTGGTCAGTTTCTGGTTTCAAGGTCAGTCTGTGGTCAGTTGGTCAGTTTCGGGTTACTACGTGAGAATGTGGTCAGTTGCTCAGTTACTCGCTGCTCGGTCAGACTGTGGTCTGTTGGTCAGTTTCAAGTCTCTAGGTCATACTGTGGTCAGTTGGTCAGTTTCAGTTGTCTCGGTTAGACTGTGATCAGTTCTTCAGTTTCTGGTTTCTAGGCCAGCTGTGGTCAGTTGGTCAGTTTCTGGTTCCTAGATCAGTATGAGTTTAGTTTGCAGGTTCTGGTTTCTAGGTCAGACTGTAGTCAGACGGTCAGTTTCTGGTTTCTAGGTCAGACTGCGCTCGGTTGATAAGTTTCTGGATTCTAGGTCAGACTGAGGTGAGTTGGTCGGTTACTGATTTCTAGGTCAGACTATGGTCAGTTGGTCAGTTTCGGGTTGCTAGGTCAGACTGTGGTCAGTTGGTCAGTTTCTGATTTCTACGTCAGATTGTGGTCAGTTGCTCAGTTTCGGGTTTCGAGGTCAGACTGCGGAGAGTTGGTCAGTTACTGGTTGCCAGATCAGAATGTGGCCAGTTAGTCAGTTTCTGGTTGCTATGTCAGACTGTGGTCAGTTGGTCAGATTCTGGTTCCTAGGTCAGAATCTGGCCAGTTGGTCAGTTTCTGGTTGCTAGTTCAGACTGTGGTCAGTTGGTCAGTTTCTGGTTCCTAGATCAGTATGAGTTCAGTTTGCAGGTTCTGGTTTCTAGGTCAGACTGCGCTCGGTGGGTAAGTTTCTGGATTCTAGGTCAGACTGAGGTGAGTTGGTCGGTTACTGATTTCTCGGTCAGACTGTGGTCAGTTGCTCAGTTTCGGGTTGCTCGGTCAGACTGTGGTCAGTTGGTCAGTTTCAGGATTCCATGTCAGATTGTGGTCAGCTGCTCAGTTTCGGGTTGCTAGGTCATACTCAGGTCAGTTGGTCGGTTTCTGTTTCTAGGTCAGACTCTGGTCAGTTAGTCAGTTTCAATTTGCTAGGTTAGACTGTCGTCAGTTGGTCAGTTTCGGGTTTCTCGGTCAGACTGAGGTCAACTGGTCAATTTCAGGTTACTAGGTCTAAATGTGGTCAGTTGGACAGTTTCTGTTTCCTCGATCAGTCTGTGGTCAGTTGGTCAGTTACTCGCTGCTCGGTCAGACTGTGGTCAGTGGGTCAGTTTCAAGTTTCTAGGTCACACTATGGTCAGTTGGTCAGTTTCGGGTTGTCTCGGTTAAACTGTGGTCAGTAGCTCAGTTTCTGCTTTCTAGGTCAGACTGTGCTCAGCTATTCAGTTTCTGGTTTCTAGGTCAGAATGTGGTCAGTCAGTCAATTTCTGGTTTCTCGGTCAGACTGTGGTCAGTTGCTCAGTTACTGGCTGCTCGGTAAGACTGTGGTCAGTTGGTCAATTTCTGGTTTCTAGGTCACACTGTGCTCAGTTGGTCAGTTTCTGGTTTCTAACTCAGACTGTGGTCAGTTGGCCAGTTTTGGTTTCTCGGTCAGACTGTGGTCAGTTGGTCAGTTTCTGGTTTCTAGTTCAGACTGTGGTCAGTTGGTCAATTTCTGATTTCTAGGTCATACTGTGGTCAGTTGGTCAGTTTCTGGTTCCAAGGTCAGACTGTGGTCAGTTGGTCAGTTTCGGATTGCTAGATCAGTCTGAGGTCATTTTGGCAGTTTCTGGTTGCTAGGTTAGACTGTGGTCAGTTGGTCAGTTTTTGGTTCCAAGATCAGTATGAGTTCAGTTTGCACGTTTTGGTTTCTAGGTCAGACTGTGATCAGACGGTCAGTTTCTGGTTTCGAGGTCAGACTGCGCTCGGTTGGTAAGTTTCTGGATTCTAGGTCAGACTGAGGTGAGTTGGTCGGTTACTGATTTCTAGGTCAGACTGTGGTCAGTTGGTCAGTTTCGGGTTGCTCGGTCAGACTGTAGTCAGTTGGTCAGTATCTGGATTCCATGTAAGATTGTGGTCAGCTGCTCAGTTTCGGGTTTCTAGATCATACTGAGGTCAGTTTGTCGGTTTCTGTTTCTAGGTCCGACTCTGGTCAGTTGGTCAGTTTCTGGTTGCTAGGTTAGACTGTGGTCAGTTGGTCAGTTTCGGGTTTCTAGGTCAGACTGCGGACAGTTGGTCAGTTACTGGTTGCAAGATGAGAATGTGGTCAGTTGGACAGTTTCTGTTTCCTCGGTCAGTCTGTGGTCAGTTGGTCAGTTTCTGGTGTCTAGGTCAAACTGTGGTCAGTTGCTCAGTTTTAGGTTTCTAGCTCAGAATGTGGTTATTTCTTCAGTTTCTTTTTTCTAGGTCAGAATGTCATCAGTTGCTCAGTTATTACTGCTCGGTCAAACTGTGGTCAGCTTGTCAGTTTCTCGTTTCTAGGTTACACTGTGGTCAGTTGGTCACTTTCGAATTGTCTCGGTTAGACTGTGACAGTTCTTCAGTTTCTGGTTTCGAGGTTAGTCTATGGTCAGTTGTTCAGTTTTTGGTTTCTAGGTCAGATTGTGGTCAGTTGGTCAGTTTCTGTTTGTTTCGGTCAGACTGTGGTCAGTTGGTCATTTTCTGGTTTGTATGTCAGACTGTGGTCAGTGGGTCAGTTTCTGTTTTCTAGGTCAGACTATGGTCAGTTGGTCAGTTTCAGGTTTCAAGGTCAGAATGTGGTCAGATGGTGAGCTTCTGCTTTCTAGGACAGAATGTGGTCAGTTGGTCAGATTATGGTTTCTAAGTCAGACTGTGGTCAGTTGGTCAGTTTCTGTTTTCTAGGCTAGACTGTTGTCAGTTGGTCAGTTACTGGTTGCAAGGTCAGACTGTGGTCAGTTGCTCAGTATCTGTTACTATCGGTCAGACTGTTGTCAACTGGTCAATTTCAGGTTTCTAGGTCTAAATGTGGTCAGTTGGTCAGTTTCTGGTTCCTAGGTCAGACTGAGGTCAGTTGGTCAGTTATTGGTTGCGAGGTCAGACTGTGGTCAGTTGGTCAGTTTCTGGTTTCTAGGTCAGACTGTAGTCAGTTGCTCATTTTCTGGTACCTAGGTCAGACTGTGGTCAATTCTTCAGTTTCTGTTTCCTTGGCGAGACTGTAGTCAGTTGGTCAGTTTCTGGTTTCTAGGTCAGACTGTGGTCACTTCGTCAGTTTCTGGTTTCTCGTTCAGAATGTGGTCAGTTGGTCAATTTCTAGTTTCTAGGTCAGACTGTGGTCAGTTGGTCAGTTACGGGTTACTAGGTCAGAATGTGGTCAGTTGCTCAGTTACTCGCTGCTCGGTCAGACTGTGGTCAGTTGGTCAGTGTCAAGTTTCTAGGTCACACTGTGGTCAGTTGGTCAGTTTCGGTTGTCTCGGTTAGACTGTGATCAGTCCTTCAGTTTCTGGTTTCTAGGTCAGTCTGTTGTCAGTTGGTCAGTTTCGTGTTGCGGGGTCAGACTGTGGTCAGTTGGTCAGTTTCTGGTTTTAGGTCAGTATGAGATCAGTTTGCAGGTTCTGATTTCTAGGTGAGATTGTGGTCAGTTAGTCAGTTTCTGGTTTCTGTGTCAGACTGCGCTCAGTTGGTCAGTTTCTGGTTTCTAGGTCAGACGAAGTCAACTGGTCAGTTTCTGATTTCTAGGTCAGACTGTGGTCAGTTGGCCAGTTTCTGGTTTGGACGTCAGATTGTGGTCAGTTGCTCAGTTTCGGGTTTCTAGGTCAGACTGCGGACAGTTGGTCAGTTACTGGTTGCTATGTCAGAATGTGGCCAGTTGGTCAGTTTTTGGTTGCTAGGTCAAACTGTGGTCAGTTGGCCAGGTTCTGGTTTCTCGGTCAGTCTGAGGCCTGTTGGTCAGATTCTGGTTTCTAAGTCAGACTGTGGTCAGTTGGTCCGTTTCTGGTTTCTAGGCCAGATTGTGGTCAGTTGGTCCGTCACTGGTTGCAAGGTCTGACTGTGGTCAGTTGGTCAGTTTCTGGTATTCTCGGTCAGACTGCGGTCAACTGGTCAATTTCAGGTTTCTAGGTCTAAATGTGGTCAGTTGGTCAGTTTCTTTTTCCTAGATCAGTCTGTGGTCAGTTGGTCAGTTTCTGGTTAGCTCAGACTGTGGTCAGTTGCTCAGTTTCTGGGTTCTAGGTCAGTCAGTGGTCAGTTGGTCAGTTTCTTGTTCCGAGGTCAGACTGTGGTCAGTTGTTCAGTTTCTGGTTTTCACAGTCAGAATGTGGTCAATTGGTCACTTTCTGGTATCTAGGTCAGACTGTGGTAAGTGGATCAGTTTCTGGTTTCTGCGTCAGACTGTGGTCAGTTGGTCAGTTACTATTTGCTAGGTCAGACTTTGGCCAGTTGGTCAGTTTCTGTTTCATAGGTCAGACTATGGTCAGTTTTTCAGTTTCGGGTTTCTAGGTCAGGCTGTGGTCAGTTGCTCAGTTTCTGGTTTCTCGGTCAGACTGTGGTCAGTTGGTCAGATTTTAGTTTCTAGGTCATACTTTGGTCAGTTGATCAATTTCTGGTTCCGAGGTCAGACTGTGGTCAGTTGGTCAGTTTCGGGTTGCTAGGTCAGACTGTGGTCAGTTGGTCAGTTTCTGGTTTCTACGTCAGATTGTGGTCAGTTGCTCAGTTTCGGCTTTCTAGGTCAGACTGCGGGCAGTTGGTCAGTTTTTGGTTGCTAGTTCGGACTGTGGCCAGTTGGTCGGTTTCTGGTTGCTCGGTCAGCCTGTGGTCAGTTGGTCAGTTTCAGGTTCCTGGGTCAGTCTGAGGTCAGTTTGTCAGTTTCTGGTTTCTAGGTGAGACTATGGTTATTTTGTCAATTTCAGGTTTCTCGGTCAGACTGTGGACAGTTGGTCAGTTTCTGGTTGTCTCAGTCAGACTGTGGTCATTTGGTCAGTTTCTGGTTACAAGGTCAGACTGTGGTCAGTTGTTCAGTTATGGTTTCCATTTCAGACTCTGGTCAGTTGGTCAGTTTCAAGGCTCCTAGGTCAGACTGTGATCAGTTGGTCATTTTCTGGTTCCCACGTCGGACTGTGGACAGTTAGTCATGTTCTGGTTTCTAGGTCAGACTGCGGTCAGTCGCTTTGTTTTGCATTGTCTCGGTCAAAGTGTGGTCATTTGGACAGTTTCGAGTGTCTAAGTCAGGTTGTGGTTAATTGTTCAGTTTCTGGTTCCGAGGTCAGACTGTCGTCAGTTGGTCATTTTCTGGTTCCTAGGTCAGACTGCAGTCAGTTGGTCAGTTTCTGGTTTCCAGATCAGACTGTGGTCAGTTGGTCAGTTTCTGGTTTCTAGGTCATACTGTGGTCATTTTGTCATTTTCTGGTTCCTAGTTCAGACTGTGTTCAGTTGGTCAGTTTCTGGTTTCAAGGTCAGATTGTGATCAGTTCGTCAGTTTCTGGTTCCTAGGGCAGACTGTGTTCAGTTGAAAAGTTTCTGGTTCCTAGGTCAGACTCTGTTCAGTTGGGCAGTTTCGGGTTGCGAGGTCAGACTGTGATCAGTTGGTCAATTTCTGCTTAAAAGGTCAGACTGTGTTCAGTTGGCGAATTTCTGGTATCTAGGTCAGACTGTTGTCAGTTGGTCAGTTTCTGGTTTCTAGTTGAGAATGTGATCAGTTGGACAGTTTCTTGTTCCTAGGTCAGACTGTGTTCAGTTGGTCAATTTCTGGTTTCTCGGTCAGACTTTGGTCAGTTGTTCAGTTTCTCGTTCCTAGCTCAGACTGTGTTCAGTTGGTCAGTTTCTGGTTTCTAGTTCAGACTGTGGTCAGTTGGTCAATTTCTGTTTTCTCGGTCAATTAGTCAGTTTCTGGTTCCGAGGTCAGACTGTGGTCAGTTGGTCAGTTTCGGGTTGCTAGGTCAGACTGTGGTCAGTTGGTCAGTTTCAGTTCCTGGTTCAGTCTGAGGTCAGTTTGTCTGTTTCTGGTTTCTAGGTGAGACTGTGGTCTGTTGGTCAGATTCTGGTTTCTCGGTCAGACTGTGCTCAGTTGGTCAGTTTCTGGTTTCAAGGTCAGTCTGTGGTCAGTTGGTCAGTTTCGGGTTACTACGTGAGAATGTGGTCAGTTGCTCAGTTACTCGCTGCTCGGTCAGACTGTGGTCTGTTGGTCAGTTTCAAGTATCTAGGTCACACTGTGGTCAGTTGGTCAGTTTCAGTTGTCTCGGTTAGACTGTGATCAGTTCTTCAGTTTCTGGTTTCTAGGCCAGCTGTGGTCAGTTGGCAGTTTATGGTTCCTTGGTAAAACAGCGATTTGTTGGTCAGTTTCTGGTTTCTAGGTCAGACTGTGGTCAGTAGCTCAGTTTGTGGTTTCTGGGTCAGACAATGCTCAGCTCTTCAGTTTCTGGTTTCTAGATCAGAATGTGGTCAGTTAGTCAATTTCTGGTTTCTCGGTCAGACTGTGGTCTGTTGCTCAGTTACTGGCTGCTCGGTAAGACTGTGGTCAGTTGGTCAATTTCTGGTTTCTAGGTCACACTCTGCTCAGTTGGTCAGTTTATGGTTTCTAAGTCAGACTTTGGTCAGTTGGTAAGTTTATGGTTTCTAGTTCAGACTGTGGTCAGTTGGTCAATTTCTGATTTCTAGGTCATACTGTGGTCAATTGGTCAGTTTCTGATTCCGAGGTCAGACTGTGGTCAGTTGGTCAGTTTCCTGTTTCTACGTCAGATTGTGGTCAGTTGCTTAGTTTCGGCTTTCTAGGTCAGACTGCGGACAGTTGGTCAGTCACTGGTTGCTAGGTCAGACTGTGGCCAGTTGGTCAGTTTCTGGTTGCTCGATCAGACTGTGGTCAGTTGGTCAGTTTCAGGTTCCTGTGTCAGTCTGAGGTAATTTGGTCAGTTTCTGGTTTCTAGGTGAGACAGTGGTCAGTTGGTCATTTTCTGGTTTCTAGGTCAGACTGTGCTCAGTTGGTCAGTTTCTGGTTTCTAGGTCAGACTGTGGTCAGTTGGTCAGTTACTGGTTGCTAGGTCAGACTGTGGTCAGTTGGTCAGTTTCGGTTTACTAGGTCAGAATGTGGTCAGTTGCTCAGTTTCTGGTTTCTAGGTCAGACTGTGGTCAGTTGGTCAGTTACTGGTTGCTCGGTCAGACTGTGGTCAGTTGGTCAGTTTCGGGTTACTAGGTCAGAATGTGGTCAGTTGATCAGTTACTCGCTGCTCGGTCAGACTGTGGTCAGTTGGTCAGTGTCAAGTTTCTAGGTCACACTGTGGTCAGTTGGTCAGTTTCGGGTTGTCTCGGTTAGACTGTGATCAGTCCTTCAGTTTCTGGTTTCGAGGTAATTCTGTTGTCAGTTGGTCAGTTTATGGTTCCTAGGTAAGACTGTGATCTGTTGGTCAGTTACTGGTTTCTAGGTCAGACTGTGGTCAGTAGCTCAGTTTCTGGTTTCGAGGTCAGACTATGCTCAGCTCTTCAGTTTCTGGTTTCTAGTTCAGAATGTGGTCAGTTAGTCAATTTCTGGTTTCTCAGTCAGACTGTGGTCATTTGCTCAGTTACTGGCTGCTCGGTTAGACTGTGCTCACTTGGTAAATTTCTTATTTCTAGGTCACACTGAGCTCAGTTGGTCAGTTGCTGGTTTCTAAGTCAGACTGTGGTCAGTTGGTCAGTTTTTGGTTTCTCGGTCAGACTGTGTTCAGTTGGTCAGTTTCTGGTTTCTAGTTCAGACTGTGGTCAGTTGGTCAATTTCTGATTTCGAGGTCATACTTTGGTCAATTGGTCATTTTCTGGTTCCGATATCAGACTGTGGTCAGTTGGTCAGTTTCTAGTTTCTACGTCAGATTGTGGTCAGTTGCTCAGTTTCGGATTTCTATGTCAGACTGCAGACAGTTGGTCAGTTACTGGTTGCCAGGTTAGACTTTGGCCAGTTGGTCAGTTTCTGGTTCCTTGGTCAGACAGTGGTCAGTTGGTCAGTTTCTTGCTTCTACGTCAGATTGTGGTCAGTTGCTCAGTTTATGATTCCTCGGTCAGACTGTATTCAGTTGGTCAATTTTTGGTTTCTAGGTCTGACTGTGGTCAGTTTGTCAGTTTCTGGTTTCTTGGTCAGACTGTGGTCAGTTGGTAAGTTTCTGGTTCCTAGGTGAGTCTGTGTTCAGTTGGGCAGTTTCGGGTTGTTAGCTCAGACTGTGGTCATTTGGTCTATTTCTGGTTTCTAGGTCAGACTGTGTTCAGTTGGTTAATTTATGGTTTCTAGGTCAGACTGTGGTCAGTTGGTCAGTTTCTGGTTTCTTGTTGAGAATGTGATCAGTTGGACAGTTTCTTGTTCCTAGGTCAGACTGTGTTCAGTTGGTCAATTTCTGGTTTCTAGGTCAGACTTTGATCAGTTGTTCAGATTCTGGTTCCTAGGTCAGACTGTGTTCAGTTGGTCAGTTTCTTGTTTTTAGTTCAGACTGTGGTCAGTTCGACAATTTCTGTTTTCTCGGTCATACTGTGGTCAATTAGTCAGTTTCTGGTTCCGCGGTCAGACTGTGGTCAGTTGGTCAGTTTCGGGTTGTTAGGTCAGACTGTGGTCAGTTGGTCAGTTTCTTGTTTCTACGTCAGATTGTGGTCAGTTGCTCAGTTTCGGCTTTCTCGGTCAGACTGCGGAAAGTTGGTCAGTTACTGGTTGCTCGGTCAGACTGTGGCCAGTTGGTCAGTTTCTGGTTGCTCGATCAGACTGTGGTCAGTTGGTCAGTTTCTGGTTTCTAGGTCAGTCTGAGATCATTTTGTCATTTTCTGGTTTCTAGGTGAGACTGTGGTCAGTTGGCCAGTTTCTGGTTTCCAGGTCAGACTGTGGTCAGTTGGTCAGTTACTGGTTGCTAGATCAGACTGTGGTCAGTGGTCAGTTTCGGGCTACTAGGTCAGAATGTGGTCAGTTGCTCAGTGTCAAGTTTCTAGGTCACACTGTGGTCAGTTGTTCAGTTTCGGGTTGTCTCAGTTAGACTGTGATCAGTCCTTCAGTTTCTGGTTTTTAGGTCAGTCTGTGGTCAGTTGCTCAGTTTCTGGTTTCGAGGTCAGACTATGCTCAGCACCTTCAGTTTCTGGTTTCTAGGTCAGAATGTGGTCAGTTAGTCAATTTCTGGTTTCTCGGTCAGACTGTGGTCAGTTGCTCAGTTACTCGCTGCTCGGTAAGACTGTGGTCAGTTGGTCAATTTCTGATTTATAGGTCACACTGTTCTCAGTTGGTCAGTTTCTGGTTTCTAAGTCAGACTGTGGTCAGTTGGTCAGTTTTTGGTTTCTCGGTCAGACTATTTTCAGTTGGTCAGTTTCTGCTTTCGAGTTCAGACTGTGGTCAGTTGGTCAATTTCTGATTTCAAGGTCATACTTTGGTGAATTGGTCAGTTTCTGGTTCCGAGGTCAGACTGTGGTCAGTTGGTCAGTTTCTAGTTTCTACGTCAGATTGTGGTCAGTTGCTCAGGATCGGCTTTCTAGGTCAGACTGCGGACAGTTGGTTAGTTACTGGTTGCAAGGTTAGACTGTGGTCAGTTGATCAGTTTCTGCTTTCTAGGTCAGACTGTGGTCAGTTGGTCAGTTACTGGTTGCTAGGTCAGACTGTGGTCATTTCTTCAGTTTCTGGTTTCTCGTTCAGAATGTGGTCAGTTGCTCAGTTACTGGCTGCTCGGTCAAACTGTGGTCAGTTGGAAAGTTTCTGATTTCTAGGCCACACTGTGGTCAGTTTATCAGTTTCGGGTTGTCTCGGTTAGATTGTGATCAGTTCTTCAGTTTCTGGTTTCTAGGTCAGTCTGTGGTCAGTTGGTCAGTTTCTGGTTCCTAATTAAGACTGTGGTCAGTTGGTCAGTTTCTGTTTGTTCCGGTCAGACTGTGGTCAGTTGGTCAGTGTCTGGTTTGTCGGTCAGACTGTGATGACTTGGTCAGTTTCTGTATTCCAGGTAAGACTGTGGTCAGTTGGTCAGTTTCTGGTTTCTAGTTCAGACAGTGGTCTGCTGGTCAGTGTCTGGTTTCTAGGTCAGACTGTGGTCAGTTGTTCAGTTTCTGGTTTCGAGGTCAGATTGTGCTCAGCTCAAGTTTCTGGTTTCTAGGTCAGACTGTGGTCAGTTGCTCAGTTACTGGCTGCTCGGTAAGACTGTGGTCAGTTGGTCAATTTCTGGTTTCTAGATCACACTGTGGACCGTTGGTCAGTTTCTGGTTTCTAGGTCACACTGTGCTCAGTTGGTCAGTTTCTGGTTTCGAGATCAGAATGTGGTCAGTTGGACAGATTCTGGTTTCTAAGTCAGACTGTGGTCAGTTGGTCAGTTTTTGGTTTCTAGGTCAGACTCTGGTCAGTTGGTCAGTTTCTGGTATTTTCGGTCAATTTGTGTTCAGCTGGACAATTTCAGGTTTCTAGTTCAGACTGTGGTCATTTGGTCAATTTCTGGTTTCTAAATCATACTGTGGTCATTTGGTCAGTTTCCGTTTCCTAGGTCAGACTGTGGTCAGTTGTTCAGTTACTGGTTGCTAGGTCAGAATGTGGCCAGTTATCCAGTTTCTGGTTGCTAGGTCAGACTGTGGTCAGTTGGTCAGTTTCCGGTTTCTAGGTCAGAATGTGGTCAGTTGGTCAGATTCTGGTTGCTAGGTCAGTCTGTGGTCAGTTGGTCAGTTTCGAGTTTCTTGGTCAGATTCTGGTCAGTTACTCAGTTTTTCGTTTCCAGGTCAGAATGTGGTCATTTCTTAACATAGAAACATAGAAACATAGAAAATAGGTGCAGGAGCAGGCCATTCAGCCCTTCTAGCCTGCACCGCCATTCAATGAGTTCATGGCTGAACATGAAACTTCAGTATCCCTTCCTGCTTTCTCGCCATAACCCTTGATCCCCCGAGTAGTAAGGACTTCATCTAACTCCCTTTTGAATATATTTAGTGAATTGGCCTCAACTACTTTCTGTGGTAGAGAATTCCACAGGTTCACCACTCTCTGGGTGAAGAAGTTTCTCCTCATCTCGGTCCTAAATGGCTTACCCCTTATCCTCAGACTGTGACCCCTGGTTCTGGACTTCCCCAACATTGGGAACATTCTTTCTGCATCTAACCTGTCTAAACCCGTCAGAATTTTAAACGTTTCTATGAGGTCCCCTCTCATTCTTCTGAACTCCAGTGAATACAAGCCCAATTGATCCAATCTTTCTTGATAGGTCAGTCCCGCCATCCCGGGAATCAGTCTGGTGAACCTTCGCTGCACTCCCTCAATAGCAAGAATGTCCTTCCTCAAGTTAGGAGACCAAAACTGTACACAATACTCCAGGTGTGGCCTCACCAAGGCCCTGTACAACTGTAGCAACACCTCCCTGCCCCTGTATTCAAATCCCCTCGCTATGAAGGCCAACATGCCATTTGCTTTCTTAACCGCCTGCTGTACCTGCATGCCAACCTTCAATGACTGATGTACCATGACACCCAGGTCTCGTTGCACCTTCCCTTTTCCTAATCTGTCACCATTCAGATAATAGTCTGTCTCTCTGTTTTTACCACCAAAGTGGATAACCTCACATTTATCCACATTATACTTCATCTGCCATGCATTTGCCCACTCACCTAACCTATCCAAGTCACTCTGCAGCCTAATAGCATCCTCCTCGCAGCTCACACTGCCACCCAACTTAGTATCATCCGCAAATTTGGAGATACTGCATTTAATCCCCTCGTCTAAATCATTAATGTACAATGTAAACAGCTGGGGCCCCAGCACAGAACCTTGCAGCACTCCACTAGTCACTGCCTGCCATTCTGAAAAGTACCCGTTTACTCCTACTCTTTGCTTCCTGTCTGACAACCAGTTCTCAATCCACGTCAGCACACTACCCCCAATCCCATGTGCTTTAACTTTGCACATTAATCTCTTGTGTGGGACCTTGTCGAAAGCCTTCTGAAAGTCCAAATATACCACATCAACTGGTTCTCCTTTGTCCACTTTACTGGAAACATCCTCAAAAAATTCCAGAAGATTTGTCAAGCATGATTTCCCTTTCACAAATCCATGCTGACTTGGACCTATCATGTCACCATTTTCCAGATGCACTGCTATGACATCCTTAATAATTGATTCCATCATTTTACCCACTACTGAGGTCAGGCTGACCGGTCTATAATTCCCTGTTTTCTCTCTCCCTCCTTTTTTAAAAAGTGGGGTTACATTGGCTACCCTCCACTCCATAGGAACTGATCCAGAGTCAATGGAATGTTGGAAAATGACTGTCAATGCATCCGCTATTTCCAAGGCCACCTCCTTAAGTACTCTAGGATGCAGGCCATCAGGCCCTGGGGATTTATCTGCCTTCAATCCCATCAATTTCCCCAACACAATTTCCCGACTAATAAAGATTTCCCTCAGTTCCTCTTCCTTACTAGACCCTCTGACCCCTTTTATATCCTGAAGGTTGTTTGTATCCTCCTTAGTGAATACCGAACCAAAGTACTTGTTCAATTGATCCGCCATTTCTTTGTTCCCCGTTATGACTTCCCCTGATTCTGACTGCAGGGGACCTACGTTTGTCTTCACCAACATTTTTCTCTTTACATACCTATAGAAACTTTTGCAATCCGCCTTAATGTTCCCTGCAAGCTTCTTCTCGTACTCCATTTTCCCTGTCCTAATCAAACCCTTTGTCCTCCTCTGCTGAGTTCTAAATTTCTCCCAGTCCCCAGGTTCGCTGCTATTTCTGGCCAATTTGTATGCCACTTCCTTGGCTTTAATACTATCCCTGATTTCCCTAGATAGCCACGGTTGAGCCACCTTCCCCTTTTTATTTTTACGCCAGACAGGAATGTACAATTGTTGTACTTCATCCATGCGGTTTCTAAATGTCTGCCATTGCCCATCCACAGTCAACCCCCTAAGTATCATTCGCCAATCTATCCTAGCCAATTCTCGCCTCATACCTTCAAAGTTACCCTTCTTTAAGTTCTGGACCATGGTCTCTGAATTTACTGTTTCATTCTCCATCCTAATGCAGAATTCCACCATATTATGGTCACTCTTCCCCAAGGGGCCTCGCACAATGAGATTGCTAATTAATCCTCTCTCATTACACAACACCCAGTCTAAGATGGCCTCCCCCCTAGTTGGTTCCTCAACATATTGGTCTAGAAAACCATCCCTTATGCACTCCAGGAAATCCTCCTCCACCGTATTGCTTCCAGTTTGGCTAGCCCAATCTATGTGCATATTAAAGTCACCCATTATAACTGCTACACCTTTATTGCATGCACCCCTAATTTCCTGTTTGATGCCCTCCCCAACATCCCTATTACTGTTTGGAGGTCTGTACACAACTCCTACTAACGTTTTTTGCCCTTTGGTGTTCTGCAGCTCTACCCATATAGATTCCACATCATCCAAGCTAATGTCTTTCCTAACTATTGCATTAATCTCCTCTTTAACCAGCAATGCTACCCCACCTCCTTTTCCTTTTATTCTATCCTTCCTGAATGTTGAATACCCCTGAATGTTGAGTTCCCAGCCCTGATCATCCTGGAGCCACGTCTCCGTAATCCCAATCACATCATATTTGTTAACATCTATTTGCACAATTAATTCATCCACCTTATTGCGGATACTCCTTGCATTAAGACACAAAGCCTTCAGGCTTGTTTTATTAACACCCTTTGTCCTTTTAGAATTTTGCTGTACAGTGGCCCTTTTTGTTCTTTGCCTTGGGTTTCTCTGCCCTACACTTTTCCTCATCTCCTTTCTGTCTTTTGCTTTTGGCTCCTTTTTGTTTCCCTCTGTCTCCCTGCATTGGTTCCCATCCCCCTGCCATATTAGTTTAAATCCTCCCCAACAGCACTAGCAAACACTCCCCCGAGGACATTGGTTCCAGTCCTGCCCAGGTGCAGACCGTCCGGTTTGTACTGGTCCCACCTCCCCCAGAACCGGTCCCAATGCCCCAGGAATTTGAATCCCTCCCTGCTGCACCACTGCTCAAGCCACGTATTCATCTGCGCTATCCTGCGATTCCTACTCTGACTATCACGTGGCACTGGTAGCAATCCCGAGATTACTACTTTTGAGGTCCTACTTTTTAATTTAGCTCCTAGCTCCTTAAATTCGTTTCGTAGGACCTCATCCCTTTTTTTGCCTATGTCGTTGGTACCAATGTGCACCACGACAACTGGCTGTTCTCCCTCCCATTTCAGAATGTCCTGCACCCGCTCCGAGACATCCTTGACCCTTGCACCAGGGAGGCAACATACCATCCTGGAGTCTCGGTTGCGGCCGCAGAAACGCCTATCTATTCCCCTCACAATTGAATCCCCTATCACTATCGCTCTCCCACTCTTTTTCTTGCCCTCCTGTGCAGCAGAGCCAGCCACGGTGCCATGAACTTGGCTGCTGCTGCCCTCCCCTGATGAGTCATTCCCCTCAACAGTACCCAAAGCGGTGTATCTGTTTTGCAGGGGGATGACCGCAGGGGACCCCTGCACTACCTTCCTTGCTCTACTCTTCCTGCTGGTCTTCCATTCCCTATCTGGCTGTGGACCCTTTCCCTGCGGTAAGACCAACTCACTACACGTGATACTCACGTCATTCTCAGCATCGTGGATGCTCCAGAGTGAATCCACCCTCAGCTCCAATTCCGTAACGCGGACCGTCAGGAGCTGGAGGCGGATACACTTCCCGCACACATAGTCGTCAGGGACACCGGAAGCGTCCCTGAGTTCCCACATGGTACAGGAGGAGCATAACACCCGACCGAGCTCTCCTGCCATGACTTAACCCTTAGATACACTTAAACTGGTAATAACAATCAGTTTTCTAGGTCAAAATGTGGTCATTTGCTCAGTTACTGGCTGCTGGGTCAGACTGTGTTCAGTTGGTCAGTTTCTGGTTTCTAAGTCACACTGTGGTCAGTTGGACAGTTTGTGTTAGTCTCGGTTAGACTGTGATCAGTTCTTCAGTTTCTGGTTTCTAGGTCAGTCTGTGGTCAGATGCTCAGTTTCTGGTTCCTAGGTCAGACTGTGGTCAGTTGGTCAGTTTCTGGTTTTCTCAGTCAGAATGTGGTCAATTGGTCAGTTTCTAGTTTCGAGGTCAGAGTAAGGTCAGTTGGTCAGTTTCTTGTTTCTAGATCAGACTGTGGTAAGTTGATCAGTTTCTGGTTTCTGTATCAGACTGTGGTCAGTTGGTCATTTACTATTTGTGAGGTCAGACTGTGGTCAGTTGGTCAGTTTCTGTTTCATAGGTCAGACTATGGTCAGTTTTTCAGTTTCGGGTTTCTAGGTCAGAGTGTGGTCAATTCTTCAGTTTCTAATTTCTCGATCAGAATGTAGTCAATTTGTCAGTTTCTGGTTTCTCAGTCAGACTGTGGTCAGTTGCTCAGTTACGGGCTGCTCGGTCAGACGGTGGTCCATTGGTCAATTTGTGGTTTCTAGGTCACACTGTGCTCTGTTGGTCAGCATCTGCTTTCTTGGTCAGACGTTGCTCAGTTGGTCAGTTTCTGGTTTCTAGTTCAGAATGTGGTCAGTTGGTCAGTTTATGGTTTCTAATTTAGACTGTGATCAGTTGGTCAGTTTTTACTTTCTAGATCAGACTGTGGTCAGTTGGTCAGTTTCTGTTTTCTAGTTCAGACTGTCGTCAGTTGGTCAATTTCTGTTTTCTCGGTCATACTGTGGTCAATTGGTCAGTTTCTGGTTCCGAGGTCAGACTGTGGTCACTTGGTCAGTTTCTGGTTTCTGTGTCAGATTGTGGTCAGTTCCTCAGTTTCGGTTGCTAGGTCAGACTGCGAGCAGTTGGTCAGTTTCTGGTTGCTAGGTCAGACTGTGGCCAGTTGGTCGGTTTCTGGTTGCTCAGTCAGACTGTGGTTAGTTGGTCAGATTCAGGTGCCTGGGTAAGTCTGAGATCAGTTTGTCAGTTTCTGGTTTCTATGTGGGTCTATGGACAGTTGGTCAGTTTCTGGTTTCTAGTTCAGACTGTGCTCAGTTGGTCAGTTTCTAGTTTATATGTCAGACTGTGGTCAGTTGGTCAGATTCTGGTTTCTAAGTCAGACTGTGGTCAGTTGGTCAGTTACTGGTTGCTAGGTCAGACTGTGGTCAGTTGGTCAGTTTCTGGTATTGTCGGTCAGACCCTGGTCAGCTGGTCAATTTCAGGTTTCTAGGTCAGACTGTGTTCAGTTGGTCAGATTCTGGTTTCTAGGTTAGTCGGTGGTCAGTTGGTCAGTTTCGGGTTACTAGGTCAGACTGTGGTCAGTTGCTCAGTATCTGGTTTTTAGGTCAGTCTGTTTTCAGTTGGTCAGTTTCTTCTTTGTCGGTAAGAATGTGATCAGTTGGTCAGTTTCTGTTTTCCAGGTCAGAATGCGGTCAGTTAATCAGTTACTGGCTGCTCGCTCAGACTGTGGTCAGTTTGTCATTTTTTTGGTTTCTAGGTCAGAATGTGGTCAATTAGTCAGTTTCTCGTTTCTAGGTCAGACTGCGGTCAGTTGCTCAGTTACTGGCTGCTCGGTCAGACTGTGTTCAGTTGGTCAGTTTCTGGTTTCTAGGTCACACTGTGGTCAGTTGGACAGTTTGAGTTTGTCTGGGTTAGACTGTGATCAGTTCTTCAGTTTCTGGTTTCTAGGTCACTCTGTGGTCAGATGGTCAGTTTCTGGTTCCTAGGTCAGACTATGGTCAGTTTTTCAGTTTCGGGTTCCTAGGTCAGGCTGTGGTCAGTTCTTCAGTTTCTAATTTCTCGATCAGAATGTAGTCAGTTTGTCAGTTTCTGGTTTCTCGGTCAGACTGTGGTCAGTTGCTCAATTATGGGATGCTTGGTCAGACGGTGGTCCATTGGTCAATTTGTGGTTTCTAGGTCACACTGTGAACTGTTGGTCAGCATCTGCTTTCTTGGTCAGACGGTGCTCAGTTGGTCAGTTTCTGGTTTCTAGTTCAGAATGTGGTCAGTTGGTCAGATTATGATTTCTAATTTAGACTGTGATCAGTTGGTCAGTTTTTAGTTTCTAGATCAGACTGTGGTCAGTTGGTCAATTTCAGGTTTCTAGTTCAGACTGTCGTCAGTTGGTCAATTTCTGTTTTCTCCGTCATACTGTGGTCAATTGGTCAGTTTCTGGTTCCGAGGTCAGACTGTGGTCAGTTGGTCAGTTTCTGGTTTCTGTGTCAGATTGTGGGCAGTTCCTCAGTTTCGGCTTGCTAGGTCAGACTGCGAGCAGTTGGTCAGTTTCTGGTTGCTAGTTCAGACTGTGGCCAGTTGGTCGGTTTCTGGTTGCTCAGTCAGACTGTGGTTAGTTGGTCAGATTCAGGTTCCTGGGTAAGTCTGAGATCAGTTTGTCAGTTTCTGGTTTCTATGTGGGTCTATGGACAGTTGGTCAGTTTCTGGTTTCTAGTTCAGACTGTGCTCAGTTGGTCAGTTTCTAATTTATATGTCAGACTGTGGTCAGTTGGTCAGATTCTGGTTTCTAAGTCAGACTGTGGTCAGTTGGTCAGTTACTGGTTGCTAGGTCAGACTGTGGTCAGTTGCTCAGTTTCTGGTTTCTAGGTCAGAATGTGATCAGTTAATCAGTTACTGGCTGCTCGGTCAGACTGTGTTCAGCTGGTCAATTTCAGGTTTCTAGATCAGACTGTGGTCTGTTGGTCAGCTTTTGGTTGTACGGTCAATCGGTGGTCAGTTTCTCAGTTTCTGTTTTCGAGGTCAGACTGTGGTCATTTGTTCAGTTTCTGGTTTCTAGGTCAGACTCTGGTCAGTTGGTCAGTTTCTGGTATTTTCGGTCAATTTGTGTTCAGCTGGACAATTTCAGGTTTCTAGTTCAGACTGTGGTCATTTGGTCAATTTCTGGTTTCTAAATCATACTGTGGTCATTTGGTCAGTTTCCGTTTCCTAGGTCAGACTGTGGTCAGTTGTACAGTTACTGGTTGCTAGGTCAGAATGTGGCCAGTTATCCAGTTTCTGGTTGCTAGGTCAGACTGTGGTCAGTTGGTCAGTTTCCGGTTTCTAGGTCAGAATGTGGTCAGTTGGTCAGATTCTGGTTGCTAGGTCAGTCTGTGGTCAGTTGGTCAATTTCGAGTTTCTTGGTCAGATTCTGGTCAGTTACTCAGTTTTTCGTTTCCAGGTCAGAATGTGGTCATTTCTTAAGTATCAGTTTTCTAGGTCAAAATATGGTCATTTGCTCAGTTACTGGCTGCTGGGTCAGACTGTGTTCAGTTGGTCAGTTTCTGGTTTCTAAGTCACACTGTGGTCAGTTGGACAGTTTGTGTTAGTCTCGGTTAGACTGTGATCAGTTCTTCAGTTTCTGGTTTCTAGGTCAGTCTGTGGTCAGATGCTCAGTTTCTGGTTCCTAGGTCAGACTGTGGTCAGTTGGTCAGTTTCTGGTTTTCTCAGTCAGAATGTGGTCAATAGGTCAGTTTCTAGTTTCGAAGTCAGAGTAAGGTCAGTTTATCAGTTTCTTGTTTCTAGATCAGACTGTGGTAAGTTGATCAGTTTCTGGTTTCTGTATCAGACTGTGGTCAGTTGGTCATTTACTATTTGTGAGGTCAGACTGTGGTCAGTTGGTCAGTTTCTGTTTCATAGGTCAGACTATGGTCAGTTTTTCAGTTTCGGGTTTCTAGGTCAGAGTGTGGTCAATTCTTCAGTTTCTAATTTCTCGATCAGAATGTAGTCAGTTTGTCAGTTTCTGGTTTCTCAGTCAGACTGTGGTCAGTTGCTCAGTTACGGGCTGCTCGGTCAGACGGTGGTCCATTGGTCAATTTGTGGTTTCTAGGTCACACTGTGCTCTGTTGGTCAGCATCTGCTTTCTTGGTCAGACGTTGCTCAGTTGGTCAGTTTCTGGTTTCTAGTTCAGAATGTGGTCAGTTGGTCAGTTTATGGTTTCTAATTTAGACTGTGATCAGTTGGTCAGTTTTTACTTTCTAGATCAGACTGTGGTCAGTTGGTCAGTTTCTGTTTTCTAGTTCAGACTGTCGTCAGTTGGTCAATTTCTGTTTTCTCGGTCATACTGTGGTCAATTGGTCAGTTTCTGGTTCCGAGGTCAGACTGTGGTCATTTGGTCAGTTTCTGGTTTCTGTGTCAGATTGTGGTCAGTTCCTCAGTTTCGGTTGCTAGGTCAGACTGCGAGCAGTTGGTCAGTTTCTGGTTGCTAGGTCAGACTGTGGCCAGTTGGTCGGTTTCTGGTTGCTCAGTCAGACTGTGGTTAGTTGGTCAGATTCAGGTGCCTGGGTAAGTCTGAGATCAGTTTGTCAGTTTCTGGTTTCTATGTGGGTCTATGGACAGTTGGTCAGTTTCTGGTTTCTAGTTCAGACTGTGCTCAGTTGGTCAGTTTCTAGTTTATATGTCAGACTGTGGTCAGTTGGTCAGATTCTGGTTTCTAAGTCAGACTGTGGTCAGTTGGTCAGTTACTGGTTGCTAGGTCAGACTGTGGTCAGTTGGTCAGTTTCTGGTATTGTCGGTCAGACTCTGGTCAGCTGGTCAATTTCAGGTTTCTAGGTCAGACTGTGTTCAGTTGGTCAGATTCTGGTTTCTAGGTTAGTCAGTGGTCAGTTGGTCAGTTTCGGGTTACTAGGTCAGACTGTGGTCAGTTGCTCAGTATCTGGTTTTTAGGTCAGTCTGTTTTCAGTTGGTCAGTTTCTTCTTTGTCGGTAAGAATGTGATCAGTTGGTCAGTTTCTGTTTTCCAGGTCAGAATGTGGTCAGTTAATCAGTTACTGGCTGCTCGCTCAGACTGTGGTCAGTTTGTCATTTTTTTGGTTTCTAGGTCAGAATGTGGTCAATTAGTCAGTTTCTCGTTTCTAGGTCAGACTGCGGTCAGTTGCTCAGTTACTGGCTGCTCGGTCAGACTGTTCAGTTGGTCAGTTTCTGGTTTCTAGGTCACACTGTGGTCAGTTGGACAGTTTGAGTTTGTCTGGGTTAGACTGTGATCAGTTCTTCAGTTTCTGGTTTCTAGGTCACTCTGTGGTCAGATGGTCAGTTTCTGGTTCCTAGGTCAGACTAGGGTCAGTTTTTCAGTTTCGGGTTCCTAGGTCAGGCTGTGGTCAGTTCTTCAGTTTCTAATTTCTCGATCAGAATGTAGTCAGTTTGTCAGTTTCTGGTTTCTCGGTCAGACTGTGGTCAGTTGCTCAGTTATGGGATGCTCGGTCAGACGGTGGTCCATTGGTCAATTTGTGGTTTCTAGGTCACACTGTGAACTGTTGGTCAGCATCTGCTTTCTTGGTCAGACGGTGCTCAGTTGGTCAGTTTCTGGTTTCTAGTTCAGAATGTGGTCAGTTGGTCAGATTATGATTTCTAATTTAGACTGTGATCAGTTGGTCAGTTTTTAGTTTCTAGATCAGACTGTGGTCAGTTGGTCAATTTCTGGTTTCTAGTTCAGACTGTCGTCAGTTGGTCAATTTCTGTTTTCTCGGTCATACTGTGGTCAATTGGTCAGTTTCTGGTTCCGAGGTCAGACTGTGGTCAGTTGGTCAGTTTCTGGTTTCTGTGTCAGATTGTGGGCAGTTCCTCAGTTTCGGCTTGCTAGGTCAGACTGCGAGCAGTTGGTCAGTTTCTGTTTGCTAGTTCATACTGTGGCCAGTTGGTCGGTTTCTGGTTGCTCAGTCAGACTGTGGTTAGTTGGTCAGATTCAGGTTCCTGGGTAAGTCTGAGATCAGTTTGTCAGTTTCTGGTTTCTATGTGGGTCTATGGACAGTTGGTCAGTTTCTGGTTTCTAGTTCAGACTGTGCTCAGTTGGTCAGTTTCTACTTTATATGTCAGAATGTGGTTAGTTGGTCAGATTCTGGTTTCTAAGTCAGACTGTGGTCAGTTGGTCAGTTACTGGTTGCTAGGTCAGACTGTGGTCAGTTGCTCAGTTTCTGGTTTCTAGGTCAGAATGTGGTCAGTTAATCAGTTACTGGCTGCTCGCTCAGACTGTGTTCAGCTGGTCAATTTCAGGTTTCTAGATCAGACTGTGGTCTGTTGGTCAGCTTTTGGTTGTACGGTCAATCAGTGGTCAGTTTCTCAGTTTCTGTTTTCGAGGTCAGACTGTGGTCATTTGTTCAGTTTCTGGTTTCTAGGTCAGAATGTGGTCAGTTGGTCAGTTTCTAGTTTCTAGGTCAGAATTTGGTCAGTTGGTCAGTTTCTGGTTTCTAGTTCAGACGGTGTCAATTGGTCAATTTCTGGTTTCTAAGTCATACTGTTGTCATTTGGTCAGTTTCTGTTTCCCAGGTCAGACTGTGGTCATTTGTTCAGTTTCTGTTTCCTCGGTCAGAATGTGGTCAGTTGGTCTGTTTCTGGTTCGTAGGTCAGTCTGTGTTCAGTTGCTCAGTCTCGGGTTTCTAGTTCAGACTGCGGACAGTTGCTCAGTTTCTGGTTTCTAGGTCAGAATGTGGTTAGTTGGTCAGATTCTGGTTTCTAGGTCAGTCTGTGGTCAGTTGGTCAGTTTCGAGTTTCTAGATCAGACTCTGGTCAGTTGCTCAGTTTTTCGTTTCCAGGTCAGAAAGTGGTCATTTCGTCAGTATCAGTTTTCTAGGTCAAAATGTGGTCATTTGCTCAGTTACTGGCTGCTCGGTCAGACTGTGGTCAGTTGGTCAGTTTCTGGTTTCTAGGTCACACTGTGGTCAGTTGGACAGTTTGAAGTTGTCTCGGTTAGACTGTGATCAGTTCTTCAGTTTCTAGTTTCTAGGTCAGTCTGTGGTCAGTTGGTCAGTTTCTGGTTCCTAGGTCAGACTGTGGTCAGTTGATCAGTTTCTGGTTTTCTCAGTCAGAATGTGGTCAATTGGTCAGTTTCTGGTTTCGAGGTCAGAGTGTGGTCAGTTGGTCAGTTTCTTGTTTCTAGGTCAGACTGTGGTCAGTTGCTCAGTTTCTGGTTTCTCAGTCAGTCTGTGGTCAGTTGCTCAGTTACGGGCTGCTCGGTCAGACGGTGGTCCGTTGGTCAATTGGTGGTTTCTAGTTCACACTGTGCTCAGTTGGTCAGTTTCTGGTTTCTAGTTCAGAATGTGGTCAGTTGGTCAGATTATGGTTTCTAATTCAGACTGTTGTCAGTTGGTCAATTTCTGTTTTCTCGGTCATACTGTGGTCAATTGGTCAGTTTCTGGTTTCTAGGTCAGACTGTGGTCAGTTGGTCAGTTTCTGGTTGCTAGGTCAGACTGTGGTCAGTTGGTCAGTTTCTGATTTCTACGTTATATTGTCGTCAGTTGCTCAGTTTCGGCTTGCTAGGTCAGACTGCGAGCAGTTGGTCAGTGTCTGGTTGCTAGGTCAGACTGTGGCCAGTTGCTCGGTTTCTGGTTGCTCACTCAGACAGTGGTCAGTTGGTCAGATTCAGGTTCCTGGGTCAGTCTGAGGTCAGTTGGTCAGATTCTGGTTTCTAGGTCAGTCTGTGGTCAGTTGGTCAGTTTCGACTTTCCAGATCAGACTCTGGTCAGTTGCTCAGTTTTTCGTTTCCAGGTCAGAATGTGGTCATTTCTTCAGTATCAGTTTTCTAGGTCAAAATGTGGTCATTTGCTCAGTTACTGGCTGCTCGGTCAGACTGTGGTCAGTTGGTCAGTTTCTGGTTTCTGGCTTACACTGTGGTCAGTTGGACAGTTTGAAGTTGTCCCGGTTAGACTGTGATCAGTTCTTCAGTTTCAAGTTTCTAGGTCAGTCTGTGGTCAGTTGGTCAGTTTCTGGTTCCTAGGTCAGATTGTGATCAGTTGGTCAGTTTCTGGTTTTCTCAGACAGAATGTGGTCAATTGTTCAGTTTCTGGTTTCGAAGTCAGAGTGTGGTCAGTTTGTCGGTTTTTGGTTGCTCAGTCAGACTGTGGTCAGTTGGTCAGATTCAGGTTCCTGGGCAAGTCTGAGATCAGTTTGTCAGTTTCTGGTTTCTATGTGGGACAATGGTCAGTTGGTCAGTTTCTGGTTTCTAGTTCAGAGTGTGCTCAGTTGGTCAGTTTCTGGTTTATAAGTCAGACTGTGGTCAGTTGGTCAGATTCTGGTTTCTAAGTCAGACTGTGGTCAGTTGGTCAGTTTCTGGTTTCTAAGTCAGACTATGGTCAGTTGGTCAGTTACTGGTTGCTAGGTCAGACTGTGGTCAGTTGGTCAGTTTCTGGTATTGTCTGTCAGAATCTGGTCAGCTGGTCAATTTCAGGTTTCTAGGTCAGACTGTGTTCAGTTGGTCAGATTCTGGTTTCTAGGTTAGTCTGTGGTCAGTTGGTCAGTTTCGGGTTCCTAGGTCAGACTGTGGTCAGTTGCTCAGTTTCTGGTTTCTAGGTCAGTCTATGGTCAGATGGTCAGTTTCATCTTTGTCGGTCAGAATGTGATCAGTTGGTCAGTTTCTGTTTTCCAGGTCAGAATGTGGTCAGTTACTCAGTTACTGGCTGCTCGCTCAGACTGTGGTCAGTTGGTCATTTTGTGGTTTCTAGGTCAGAATGTGGTCAGTTAGTCAGTTTCTCGTTTCTAGGTCAGACTGCGGTCAGTTGTTCATTTACTGGCTGCTCGGTCAGACTGTGGTCAGTTGTTCAATTTCTGGTTTCTAGGTCAAACTGTGCTCAGTTTGTCAGTTTCTAGTTTCCAGGCCAGACTGTGGTCAGCTGGTCAGTTTCTGGTATTTTCGGTCAGACTGTGTTCAGCTGGTCAATTTCAGGTTTCTAGATCAGACTGTGGTCTGTGGGTCAGTTTTTGGTTGTACGGTCAATCAGTGGTCAGGTTCTCAGTTTCTGTTTTCGAGGTCAGACTGTGGTCATTTGTTCAGTTTCTGGTTTCTAGGTCAGAATGTGGTCAGTTAGTCAGTTTCTACTTTCTAGGTCAGAATATGGTCACTTGGTCACTTTCTGTTTTCTAGGTCAGTCTGTGGTCAGTTGGTCAGTTTCTGGTTTCTAGTTCAGACGGTGGTCAATTGGTCAGATTCTGGTTTCTAGGTCAGTCTGTGGTCAGTTGGTCAGTTTCGACTTTCCAGATCAGACTCTGGTCAGTTGCTCAGTTTTTCGTTTCCAGGTCAGAATGTGGTCATTTCTTCAGTATCAGTTTTCTAGGTCAAAATGTGGTCATTTGCTCAGTTACTGGCTGCTCGGTCAGACTGTGGTCAGTTGGTCAGTTTCTGGTTTCTGGCTTACACTGTGGTCAGTTGGACAGTTTGAAGTTGTCCCGGTTAGACTGTGATCAGTTCTTCAGTTTCAAGTTTCTAGGTCAGTCTGTGGTCAGTTGGTCAGTTTCTGGTTCCTAGGTCAGATTGTGATCAGTTGGTCAGTTTCTGGTTTTCTCAGACAGAATGTGGTCAATTGTTCAGTTTCTGGTTTCGAAGTCAGAGTGTGGTCAGTTTGTCGGTTTTTGGTTGCTCAGTCAGACTGTGGTCAGTTGGTCAGATTCAGGTTCCTGGGCAAGTCTGAGATCAGTTTGTCAGTTTCTGGTTTCTATGTGGGACAATGGTCAGTTGGTCAGTTTCTGGTTTCTAGTTCAGAGTGTGCTCAGTTGGTCAGTTTCTGGTTTATAAGTCAGACTGTGGTCAGTTGGTCAGATTCTGGTTTCTAAGTCAGACTGTGGTCAGTTGGTCAGTTTCTGGTTTCTAAGTCAGACTATGGTCAGTTGGTCAGTTACTGGTTGCTAGGTCAGACTGTGGTCAGTTGGTCAGTTTCTGGTATTGTCTGTCAGAATCTGGTCAGCTGGTCAATTTCAGGTTTCTAGGTCAGACTGTGTTCAGTTGGTCAGATTCTGGTTTCTAGGTTAGTCTGTGGTCAGTTGGTCAGTTTCGGGTTCCTAGGTCAGACTGTGGTCAGTTGCTCAGTTTCTGGTTTCTAGGTCAGTCTATGGTCAGTTGGTCAGTTTCATCTTTGTCGGTCAGAATGTGATCAGTTGGTCGGTTTCTGTTTTCCAGGTCAGAATGTGGTCAGTTACTCAGTTACTGGCTGCTCGCTCAGACTGTGGTCAGTTGGTCATTTTGTGGTTTCTAGGTCAGAATGTTGTCAGTTAGTCAGTTTCTCGTTTCTAGGTCAGACTGCGGTCAGTTGTTCATTTACTGGCTGTTCGGTCAGACTGTGGTCAGTTGTTCAATTTCTGGTTTCTAGGTCAAACTGTGCTCAGTTTGTCAGTTTCTAGTTTCCAGGCCAGACTGTGGTCAGCTGGTCAGTTTCTGGTATTTTCGGTCAGACTGTGTTCAGCTGGTCAATTTCAGGTTTCTAGATCAGACTGTGGTCTGTGGGTCAGTTTTTGGTTGTACGGTCAATCAGTGGTCAGGTTCTCAGTTTCTGTTTTCGAGGTCAGACTGTGGTCATTTGTTCAGTTTCTGGTTTCTAGGTCAGAATGTGGTCAGTTGGTCAGTTTCTACTTTCTAGGTCAGAATATGGTCAGTTGGTCACTTTCTGTTTTCTAGGTCAGTCTGTGGTCAGTTGGTCAGTTTCTGGTTTCTAGTTCAGACGGTGGTCAATTGGTCAATTTCTGGTTTCTAAGTCATACTGTGGTCATTTGTTCAGTTTCTGTTTCCTCGGTCAGAATGTGGTCAGTTGGTCTGTTTCTACTTTCTAGGTCAGAATGTGGTCAGTTGGTCCGTTTCTGGTTCGTAGGTCAGTCTGTGTTCAGTTGCTCAGTCTCGGGTTTCTAGTTCAGACTGCGGACAGTTGCTCAGTTTCTGGTTTCTAGGTCAGAATGTGGTCAGTTGGTCAGATTCAGGTTTCTAGGTCAGTCTGTGGTCAGTTGGTCAGTTTCGAGTTTCTAGATCAGACTCTGGTCAGTTGCTCAGTTTTTCGTTTCCAGGTCAGAAAGTGGTCATTTATTCAGTATCAGTTTTCTAGGTCAAAATGTGGTCATTTGCTCAGTTACTGGCTGCTCGGTCAGACTGTGGTCAGTTGGTCAGTTTCTGGTTTCTAGGTCACACTGTGGTCAGTTGGACAGTTTGAAGTTGTCTCGGTTAGACTGTGATCAGTTCTTCAGTTTCTAGTTTCTAGGTCAGTCTGTGGTCAGTTGGTCAGTTTCTGGTTCCTAGGTCAGACTGTGGTCAGTTGGTCAGTTTCTGGTTTTCTCAGTCAGAATTTGGTCAATTGGTCAGTTTCTGGTTTCGAGATCAGAGTGTGGTCAGTTGGTCAGTTTCTTGTTTCTAGGTCAGACTATGGTCAGTTGCTCAGTTTCTGGTTTCTCAGTCAGTCTGTGGTCAGTTGCTCAGTTATGGGCTGCTCGGTCAGACGGTGGTCCGTTGGTCAATTTGTGGTTTCTAGTTCACACTGTGCTCAGTTGGTCAGTTTCTGGTTTCTAGGTCAGAATGTGGTCAGTTGGTCAGATTATGGTTTCTAATTCAGACTGTTGTCAGTTGGTCAATTTCTGTTTTCTCGGTCATACTGTGGTCAATTGGTCAGTTTCTGTTTCTAGGTCAGACTGTGGTCAGTTGGTCAGTTTCTGCTTGCTAGGTCAGACTGTGGTCAGTTGGTCAGTTTCTGATTTCTACGTTATATTGTCGTCAGTTGCTCAGTTTCGGCTTGCTAGGTCAGACTGCGAGCAGTTGGTCAGTGTCTGGTTGCTAGGTCAGACTGTGGCCAGTTGCTCGGTTTCTGGTTGCTCACTCAGACAGTGGTCAGTTGGTCAGATTCAGGTTCCTGGGTCAGTCTGAGGTCAGTTGGTCAGTTTCTGGTTTCTAGGTCAGACTGTGTTCAGTTGGTCAGTTTCTGGTTTCTAGGTCAGACTGTGGTCAGTTGGTCAGATTCTGGTTTCTAAGTCAGACTGTGGTCAGTTGGTCAGTTTCTGGGTTCTAAGTCAGGCTGTGGTCAGTTGGTCAGTTCCTGGTTGCTAGGTCAGACTCTGGTCAGTTGCTCAGCTTTTCGTTTCCAGGTCTAGAATGTGGTCATTTCTTTTGTTTCAGTTTTCTAGGTCAAAATGTTGTCATTTGCTCAGTTACTGGCTGCTCGGTCAGACTGTGGTCAGTTGGTCAGTTTCTGGTTTCTAGGTCAGACTGTGGTCAGCTGGTCAGTTTCTGGTATTTTCGGTCAGACTGTGTTCAGCTGGTCAATTTCAGGTTTCTAGATCAGACTGTGGTCTGAGGGTCAGCTTTTGGTTGTACGGTCAATCAGTGGTCAGGTTCTCAGTTTCTGTTTTCGAGGTCAGACTGTGGTCATTTGTTCAGTTTCTGGTTTCTAGGTCAGAATGTGGTCAGTTGGTCAGTTTCTACTTTCTAGGTCAGAATATGGTCAGTTGGTCACTTTCTGTTTTCTAGGTCAGTCTGTGGTCAGTTGGTCAGTTTCTGGTTTCTAGTTCAGACGGTGTTCAATTGGTCAATTTCTGGTTTCTAAGTCATACTGTGGTCATTTGTTCAGTTTCTGTTTCCTCGGTCAGAATGTGGTCAGTTGGTCTGTTTCTACTTTCTAGGTCAGAATGTGGTCAGTTGGTCTGTTTCTGGTTCGTAGGTCAGTCTGTGTTCAGTTGCTCAGTCTCGGGTTTCTAGTTCAGACTGCGGACAGTTGCTCAGTTTCTGGTTTCTAGGTCAGAATGTGGTCAGTTGGTCAGATTCTGGTTTCTAGGTCAGTCTGTGGTCAGTTGGTCAGTTTCGAGTTTCTAGATCAGACTCTGGTCAGTTGCTCAGTATTTCGTTTCCAGGTCAGAAAGTGGTCATTTATTCAGTATCAGTTTTCTAGGTCAAAATGTGGTCATTTGCTCAGTTACTGGCTGCTCGGTCAGACTGTTGTCAGTTGGTCAGTTTCTGGTTTCTAGGTCACACTGTGGTCAGTTGGACAGTTTGAAGTTGTCTCGGTTAGACTGTGATCAGTTCTTCAGTTTCTAGTTTCTAGGTCAGTCTGTGGTCAGTTGGTCAGTTTCTGGTTCCTAGGTCAGACTGTGGTCAGTTGGTCAGTTTCTGGTTTTCTCAGTCAGAATTTGGTCAATTGGTCAGTTTCTGGTTTCGAGGTCAGAGTGTGGTCAGTTGGTCAGTTTCTTGTTTCTAGGTCAGACTATGGTCAGTTGCTCAGTTTCTGGTTTCTCAGTCAGTCTGTGGTCAGTTGCTCAGTTACGGGCTGCTCGGTCGGACGGTGGTCCGTTGGTCAATTTGTGGTTTCTAGTTCACACTGTGCTCAGTTGGTCAGTTTCTGGTTTCTAGGTCAGAATGTGGTCAGTTGGTCAGATTATGGTTTCTAATTCAGACTGTTGTCAGTTGGTCAATTTCTGTTTTCTCGGTCATACTGTGGTCAATTGGTCAGTTTCTGTTTCTAGGTCAGACTGTGGTCAGTTGGTCAGTTTCTGGTTGCTAGGTCAGACTGTGGTCAGTTGGTCAGTTTCTGATTTCTACGTTATATTGTCGTCAGTTGCTCAGTTTCGGCTTGCTAGGTCAGACTGCGAGCAGTTGGTCAGTGTCTGGTTGCTAGGTCAGACTGTGGCCAGTTGCTCGGTTTCTGGTTGCTCACTCAGACAGTGGTCAGTTGGCCAGATTCAGGTTCCTGGGTCAGTCTGAGGTCAGTTGGTCAGTTTCTGGTTTCTAGGTCAGACTGTGTTCAGTTGGTCAGTTTCTGGTTTCTAGGTCAGACTGTGGTCAGTTGGTCAGATTCTGGTTTCTAAGTCAGACTGTGGTCAGTTGGTCAGTTTCTGGGTTCTAAGTCAGGCTGTGGTCAGTTGGTCAGTTCCTGGTTGCTAGGTCAGACTCTGGTCAGTTGCTCAGCTTTTCGTTTCCAGATCTAGAATGTGGTCATTTCTTTTGTTTCAGTTTTCTAGGTCAAAATGTTGTCATTTGCTCAGTTACTGGCTGCTCGGTCAGACTGTGGTCAGTTGGTCAGTTTCTGGTTTCTAGGTCACACTGTGGTCAGTTGGACAGTTTGAAGTTGTCTCGATTAGACTGTGATCAGTTGTTCAGTTTCTGTTTTCTAGGTCAGTCTGTGGTCAGTTGGGCAGTTTCTCGTTCCTAGGTCAGACTGTGGTCAGTTGGTCAGTTTCTGGTTTTCTCAGTCAGAATGTGGTCATTTGTTCAGTTTCTGGTTTCGAGGTCAGAGCGTGATCATTTGGTCAGTTTCTTGTTTCTAGGTCAGACTGTGGTCAGTTGCTCAGTTTCTGGTTTCTCAGTCAGTCTGTGGTCAGTTGCTTAGTTACGGGCTGCTCGGTCAGACGGTGGTCCGTTGGTCAATTTGTGGTTTCTAGGTCACACTGTGCTCAGTTGGTCAGTTTCTGGTTTCTAGTTCAGACGGTGGTCAATTGGTCAATTTCTGGTTTCTAAGTCATACTGTGGTCATTTGTTCAGTTTCTGTTTCCTCGGTCAGAATGTGGTCAGTTGGTCTGTTTCTACTTTCTAGGTCAGAATGTGGTCAGTTGGTCCGTTTCTGGTTCGTAGGTCAGTCTGTGTTCAGTTGCTCAGTCTCGGGTTTCTAGTTCAGACTGCGGACAGTTGCTCAGTTTCTGGTTTCTAGGTCAGAATGTGGTCAGTTGGTCAGATTCTGGTTTCTAGGTCAGTCTGTGGTCAGTTGGTCAGTTTCGAGTTTCTAGATCAGACTCTGGTCAGTTGCTCAGTTTTTCGTTTCCAGGTCAGAAAGTGGTCATTTATTCAGTCTCAGTTTTCTAGGTCAAAATGTGGTCATTTGCTCAGTTACTGGCTGCTCGGTCAGACTGTGGTCAGTTGGTCAGTTTCTGGTTTCTAGGTCACACTGTGGTCAGTTGGACAGTTTGAAGTTGTCTCGGTTAGACTGTGATCAGTTCTTCAGTTTCTAGTTTCTAGGTCAGTCTGTGGTCAGTTGGTCAGTTTCTGGTTCCTAGGTCAGACTGTGGTCAGTTGGTCAGTTTCTGGTTTTCTCAGTCAGAATTTGGTCAATTGGTCAGTTTCTGGTTTCGAGGTCAGAGTGTGGTCAGTTGGTCAGTTTCTTGTTTCTAGGTCAGAATATGGTCAGTTGCTCAGTTTCTGGTTTCTCAGTCAGTCTGTGGTCAGTTGCTCAGTTACGGGCTGCTCGGTCAGACGGTGGTCCGTTGGTCAATTTGTGGTTTCTAGTTCACACTGTGCTCAGTTGGTCAGTTTCTGGTTTCTAGGTCAGAATGTGGTCAGTTGGTCAGATTATGGTTTCTAATTCAGACTGTTGTCAGTTGGTCAATTTCTGTTTTCTCGGTCATACTGTGGTCAATTGTTCAGTTTCTGTTTCTAGGTCAGACTGTGGTCAGTTGGTCAGTTTCTGCTTGCTAGGTCAGACTGTGGTCAGTTGGTCAGTTTCTGATTTCTACGTTATATTGTCGTCAGTTGCTCAGTTTCGGCTTGCTAGGTCAGACTGCGAGCAGTTGGTCAGTGTCTGGTTGCTAGGTCAGACTGTGGCCAGTTGCTCGGTTTCTGGTTGCTCACTCAGACAGTGGTCAGTTGGTCAGATTCAGGTTCCTGGGTCAGTCTGAGGTCAGTTGGTCAGTTTCTGGTTTCTAGGTCAGACTGTGTTCAGTTGGTCAGTTTCTGGTTTCTAGGTCAGACTGTGGTCAGTTGGTCAGATTCTGGTTTCTAAGTCAGACTGTGGTCAGTTGGTCAGTTTCTGGGTTCTAAGTCAGGCTGTGGTCAGTTGGTCAGTTCCTGGTTGCTAGGTCAGACTCTGGTCAGTTGCTCAGCTTTTCGTTTCCAGGTCTAGAATGTGGTCATTTCTTTTGTTTCAGTTTTCTAGGTCAAAATGTTGTCATTTGCTCAGTTACTGGCTGCTCGGTCAGACTGTGGTCAGTTGGTCAGTTTCTGGTTTCTAGGTCAGACTGTGGTCAGCTGGTCAGTTTCTGGTATTTTCGGTCAGACTGTGTTCAGCTGGTCAATTTCAGGTTTCTAGATCAGACTGTGGTCTGAGGGTCAGTTTTTGGTTGTACGGTCAATCAGTGGTCAGGTTCTCAGTTTCTGTTTTCGAGGTCAGACTGTGGTCATTTGTTCAGTTTCTGGTTTCTAGGTCAGAATGTGGTCAGTTGGTCAGTTTCTACTTTCTAGGTCAGAATATGGTCAGTTGGTCACTTTCTGTTTTCTAGGTCAGTCTGTGGTCAGTTGGTCAGTTTCTGGTTTCTAGTTCAGACGGTGGTCAATTGGTCAATTTCTGGTTTCTAAGTCATACTGTGGTCATTTGTTCAGTTTCCGTTTCCTCGGTCAGAATGTGGTCAGTTGGTCTGTTTCTACTTTCTAGGTCAGAATGTGGTCAGTTGGTCTGTTTCTGGTTCGTAGGTCAGTCTGTGTTCAGTTGCTCAGTCTCGGGTTTCTAGTTCAGACTGCGGACAGTTGCTCAGTTTCTGGTTTCTAGGTCAGAATGTGGTCAGTTGGTCAGATTCTGGTTTCTAGGTCAGTCTGTGGTCAGTTGGTCAGTTTCGAGTTTCTAGATCAGACTCTGGTCAGTTGCTCAGTATTTCGTTTCCAGGTCAGAAAGTGGTCATTTATTCAGTATCAGTTTTCTAGGTCAAAATGTGGTCATTTGCTCAGTTACTGGCTGCTCGGTCAGACTGTGGTCAGTTGGTCAGTTTCTGGTTTCTAGGTCACACTGTGGTCAGTTGGACAGTTTGAAGTTGTCTCGGTTAGACTGTGATCAGTTCTTCAGTTTCTAGTTTCTAGGTCAGTCTGTGGTCAGTTGGTCAGTTTCTGGTTCCTAGGTCAGACTGTGGTCAGTTGGTCAGTTTCTGGTTTTCTCAGTCAGAATTTGGTCAATTGGTCAGTTTCTGGTTTCGAGGTCAGAGTGTGGTCAGTTGGTCAGTTTCTTGTTTCTAGGTCAGACTATGGTCAGTTGCTAAGTTTCTGGTTTCTCAGTCAGTCTGTGGTCAGTTGCTCAGTTACGGGCTGCTCGGTCAGACGGTGGTCCGTTGGTCAATTTGTGGTTTCTAGTTCACACTGTGCTCAGTTGGTCAGTTTCTGGTTTCTAGGTCAGAATGTGGTCAGTTGGTCAGATTATGGTTTCTAATTCAGACTGTTGTCAGTTGGTCAATTTCTGTTTTCTCGGTCATACTGTGGTCAATTGGTCAGTTTCTGTTTCTAGGTCAGACTGTGGTCAGTTGGTCAGTTTCTGGTTGCTAGGTCAGACTGTGGTCAGTTGGTCAGTTTCTGGTTGCTAGGTCAGACTGTGGTCAGTTGGTCAGTTTCTGATTTCTACGTTATATTGTCGTCAGTTGCTCAGTTTCGGCTTGCTAGGTCAGACTGCGAGCAGTTGGTCAGTGTCTGGTTGCTAGGTCAGACTGTGGCCAGTTGCTCGGTTTCTGGTTGCTCACTCAGACAGTGGTCAGTTGGTCAGATTCAGGTTCCTGGGTCAGTCTGAGGTCAGTTGGTCAGTTTCTGGTTTCTAGGTCAGACTGTGTTCAGTTGGTCAGTTTCTGGTTTCTAGGTCAGACTGTGGTCAGTTGGTCAGATTCTGGTTTCTAAGTCAGACTGTGGTCAGTTGGTCAGTTTCTGGGTTCTAAGTCAGGCTGTGGTCAGTTGGTCAGTTCCTGGTTGCTAGGTCAGACTCTGGTCAGTTGCTCAGCTTTTCGTTTCCAGATCTAGAATGTGGTCATTTCTTTTGTTTCAGTTTTCTAGGTCAAAATGTTGTCATTTGCTCAGTTACTGGCTGCTCGGTCAGACTGTGGTCAGTTGGTCAGTTTCTGGTTTCTAGGTCACACTGTGGTCAGTTGGACAGTTTGAAGTTGTCTCGATTAGACTGTGATCAGTTGTTCAGTTTCTGTTTTCTAGGTCAGTCTGTGGTCAGTTGGGCAGTTTCTCGTTCCTAGGTCAGACTGTGGTCAGTTGGTCAGTTTCTGGTTTTCTCAGTCAGAATGTGGTCATTTGTTCAGTTTCTGGTTTCGAGGTCAGAGTGTGATCATTTGGTCAGTTTCTTGTTTCTAGGTCAGACTGTGGTCAGTTGCTCAGTTTCTGGTTTCTCAGTCAGTCTGTGGTCAGTTGCTTAGTTACGGGCTGCTCGGTCAGACGGTGGTCCGTTGGTCAATTTGTGGTTTCTAGGTCACACTGTGCTCAGTTGGTCAGTTTCTGGTTTCTAGGTCAGACATTGCTCAATGGTCAGTTTCTGCTTTCTAGGTCAGAATGTGGTCAGTTGGTCAGATTATGGTTTCTAATTCAGACTGTCGTCAGTTGGTCAATTTCTGTTTTCTCGGTCATACAGTGGTCAATTGGTCAGTTTCTGGTTTCTAGGTCAGACTGTGGTCAGTTGGTCAGTTTCGGGTTGCTAGGTCAGACTGTGGTCAGTTGGTCAGTTTCTGGTTTCTACGTTAGATTGTCGTCAGTTGCTCAGTTTCGGCTTGCTAGATCAGACTGCGAGCAGTTGGTCAGTGTCTGGTTGCTAGGTCAGACTGTGGTCAGTTGGTCGGTTTCTGGTTTCTAGGTCAGACTGTGTTCAGTTGGTCAGTTTCTGGTTTCTAGGTCTGACTGTGGTCAGTTGGTCAGATTCTGGTTTCTAAGTCAGACTGTGGTCAGTTGGTCAGTTTCTGGGTACTAAGTCAGACTGTGGTCATTTGGTCAGTTCCTCGTTGCTAGGTCAGACTCTGGTCAGTTGCTCAGCTTTTCGTTTCCAGGTCAGAATGTGGTCATTTCTTCAGTATCAGTTTTCTAGGTCAAAATGTTGTCATTTGCTCAGTTACTGGCTGCTCGGTCAGACTGCGGTCAGTTGGTCAGTTTCTGGTTTCTAGGTCACACTGTGGTCATTTGGACAGTTTGAAGTTGTCTCGGTTAGACTGTGATCAGTTCTTCAGTTTCTGGTTTCTAGGTCAGTCTGTGGTCAGTTGGGCAATTTCTCGTTCCTAGGTCAGATTGTGGTCAGTTGGTCAGTTTCTGGTTTTCTCAGTCAGAATGTGGTCAATTGTTCAATTTCTGGTTGCGAGGTCAGAGTGTGATCATTTGGTCAGTATCTTGTTTCTAGGTCAGACTGTGGTCAGTTGCTCAATTTCTGGTTTCTCGCTCAGTCTGTGGTCAGTTGCTCAGTTACGAGCTGCTCGGTCAGAACGGTGGTCCGTTGGTCAATTTGTGCTTGCGAGGTCTCACTGTGCTCAGTTGGTCAGTTTCTAGTTTCTAGGTCAGACTGTGCTCAGTTGGTCAGATTATGGTTTCTAATTCAGATTGTGATCAGTTGGTCAGTTTTTAGTTTCTAGATCAGACTGTGGTCAGTTGGTCAGTTTCTGGTTTCTAGGTCAGAATGTGGTGAGTTGGTCAGATTATGGTTTCTAATTCAGATTGTGATCAGTTGGTCAGTTTTTAGTTTCTAGATCAGACTGTGGTCAGTTGGTAAGTTTCTGGTTTCTAGTTCATTCTGTCGTCAGTTGGTCAACTTCTGTTTTCTCGGTTATACTGTGGTCAATTGGTCAGTTTCTGGTTCCGAGGTCAGACTGTGATCAGTTGGTCAGTTTCGGGTTGCTAGGTCAGACTGTGGTCAGTTGGTCAGTTTCTGGTTTTGACGTCAGATTGTGGCCAGTTGCTCAGTTTCGGCTTGCTAGCTCAGACTGCGAGCAGTTGGTCAGTGTCTGGTTGCTAGGTCACACTGTGGCCAGTGGTCGGTTTCTGGTTGCTCAGTCAGAAAGTGGTCAGTTCGTCAGATTCAGTTTCCTGGGTCAGTCTGAGGTCAGTTGGTCAGTTTCTGGTTTCTCGGTCAGTCTGTGTTCAGTTGCTCAGTTTCGGGTTTCTAGTTCAGACTGCGGACAGTTGCTCAGTTTCTGGTTTCTAGGTCAGAATGTGGTCAGTTGGTCAGATTCTGGTTTCTAGGTCAGTCTGTGGTCAGTTGGTCAGTTTCGAGTTTCTAGATCAGACTCTGGTCAGTTGCTCAGTTTTTCGTTTCCAGGTCAGAAAGTGGTCATTTCTTCAGTATCAGTTTTCTAGGTCAAAATGTGGTTGTTTGCTCAGTTACTGGCTGCTCGGTCAGACTGTGGTCAGTTGGTCAGTTTCTGGTTTCTAGATCAGACTGTGGTCAGTTGGTCAGTTTCTGGTTTTCTCAGTCAGAATGTGGTCAATTGGTCAGTTTCTGGTTTCGAGGTCAGAGTGTGGTCAGTTGGTCAGTTTCTGGTTTCTAGATCAGACTGTGGTCAGTTGCTCAGTTTCTGGTTTCTCAGTCAGTCTGTGGTCAGTTGCTCAGTTACGGGCTGCTCGGTCAGACGGTGGTCCGTTGGTCAATTTGTGGTTTCTAGGTCACACTGTGCTCAGTTGGTCAGTTTCTGGTTTCTAGGTCAGACTGTGCTCAGGTGATCAGTTTCTGGTTTCTAGGTCAGAATGTGGTCAGTTGGTCAGATTATGGTTTCTAATTCAGACTGTCGTCAGTTGGTCAATTTCTGTTTTCTCGGTCATACTGTGGTCAATTGGTCAATTTCTGATTTCTAGGTCAGACTGTGGTCAGTTGGTCAATTTCGGGTTGCGAGGTCAGACTGTGGTCAGTTGGTCAGTTTCTGATTTCTACGTTAGATTGTCGTCAGTTGCTCAGTTTCGGCTTGCTAGGTCAGACTGCGAGCAGTTGGTCAGTGTCTGGTTGCTAGGTCAGACTGTGGCCAGTTGGTCGGTTTCTGCTTGCTCACTGAGACTGTGGTCAGTTGGTCAGTTTCTGGTTTCTAGGTCAGAATGTGGTGAGTTGGTCAGATTATGGTTTCTAATTCAGATTGTGATCAGTTGGTCAGTTTCTGGTTTCTAGTTCAGACTGTCGTCAGTTGGTCAATTTCTGTTTTCTCGGTTATACTGTGGTCAATTGGTCAGTTTCTGGTTCCGAGATCAGACTGTGGTCAGTTGCTCAGTTTCGGCTTGCTGGTCAGACTGCGAGCAGTTGGTCAGTGTCTGGTTGCTAGGTCAGTCTGTGTTCAGTTGCTCAGTTTCGGGTTTCTCGTTCAGACTGCGGACAGTTGCTCAGTTTCTGGTTTCTAGGTCAGAATGTGGTCATTTGGTCAGATTCTGGTTTCTAGCTCAGTCTGTGGTCAGTTGGTCAGTTTCGAGTTTCTAGATCAGACACTGGTCAGTTGCTCAGTTTTTCGTTTCCAGGTCAGAAAGTGGTCATTTCTTCAGTATCAGTTTTCTAGGTCAAAATGTGGTCATTTGCTCAGTTACTGGCTGCTCGGTCAGACTGTGGTCAGTTGGTCAGTTTCTGGTTTCTAGGTCACACTGTGGTCAGTTGGACAGTTTGAAGTTGTCTCGGTTAGACTGTGATCAGTAATTCAGTTTCTAGTTTCTAGGTCAGTCTGTGGTCAGTTGGTCAGTTTCTGGTTCCTAGGTCAGACTGTGATCAGTTGGTCAGTTTCTGGTTTTCTCAGTCAGAATATGGTCAATTGGACAGTTTCTGGTTTCGAGGTCAGAGTGTGGTCAGTTGGTCAGTTTCTTGTTTCTCGGTCAGACTGTGGTCAGTTGCTCAGTTTCTGGTTTCTCAGTCAGTCTGTGGTCAGTTGCTCAGTTACGGGCTGCTCGGTCAGACTGTGGTCAGTTGGTCAGTTTCTGGTTTCTAGGTCACACTGTGGTCAGTTGGACAGTTTGAAGTTGTCTCGGTTAGACTGTGATCAGTAATTCAGTTTCTAGTTTCTCGGTCAGTCTGTGGTCAGTTGGTCAGTTTCTGGTTCCTAGGTCAGACTGTGATCAGTTGGTCAGTTTCTGGTTTTCTCAGTCAGAATGTGGTCAATTGGACAGTTTCTGGTTTCGAGGTCAGAGTGTGGTCAGTTGGTCAGTTTCTTGTTTCTCGGTCAGACTGTGGTCAGTTGCTCAGTTTCTGGTTTCTCAGTCAGTCTGTGGTCAGTTGCTCAGTTACGGGCTGCTCGGTCAGACGGTGGTCCGTTGGTCAATTTGTGATTTCTAGGTCACGCTGTGCTCAGTTGGTCAGTTTCTGGTTTCTAGGTCAGACTGTGATCAGTTGGTCAGTTTCTGGTTTCTAGGTCAGAATGTGGTCAGATGGTCAGATTATGGTTTCTAATTTAGACTGTCGTCAGTTGGTCAATTTCTGTTTTCTCGGTCATACTGTTGTCAATTGGTCAGTTTCTGGTTTCTAGGTCAGACTGTTGTCAGTTGGTCAGTTTCGGGTTGCTAGGTCAGACTGTGGTCAGTTGGTCAGTTTCTGGTTTCTACGTTAGATTGTCGTCAGTTGCTCAGTTTCGGCTTGCTCGGTCAGACTGCGAGCAGTTGGTCAGTGTCTGGTTGCTAGGTCAGACTGTGGCCAGTTGGTCGGTTTCTGGTTGCTCACTCAGACAATGGTCAGTTGGTCAGATTCAGGATCCTGGGTCAGTCTGAGGTCAGTTGGTCAGTTTCTGGTTTCTAGGTCAGACTGTGTTCAGTTGGTCAGTTTCTGGTTTCTAGGTCAGACTGTGGTCAGATGGTCAGATTCTGGTTTCTAAGTCAGACTGTGGTCAGTTGGTCAGTTTCTGGGTTCTAAGTCAGACTGTGGTCAGTTGATCAGTTCCTGGTCGCTAGGTCAGACTCTGGTCAGTTGCTCAGCTTTTCGTTTCCAGGTCAGAATGTGGTCATTTCTTCAGTATCAGTTTTCTAGGTCAAAATGTTGTCATTTGCTCAGTTACTGGCTGCTCGGTCAGACTGTGGTCAGTTGGTCAGTTTCTGGTTTCTAGGTCACACTGTGGTCATTTGGAAAGTTTGAAGTTGTCTCGGTGAGACTGTGATCAGTTCTTCAGTTTCTGGTTTCTAGGTCAGTCTGTGGTCAGTTGGGCAGTTTCTCGTTCCTAGATCAGACTGTGCTCAGTTGGTCAGTTTCGGCTTGCTAGGTCAGACTGTGGCCAGTTGGTCGGTTTCTGCTTGCTCACTCAGACAGTGGTCAGTTGGTCAGATTCAGGTTCCTGGGTCAGTCTGAGGTCAGTTGGTCTGTTTCTGGTTTCTCGGTCAGACTGTGGTCAGTTGGTCAGATTCTGGTTTCTAATTCAGACTGTCGTCAGTTGGTCAGTTTCTGGGTTCTAAATCAGACTGAGGTCATTTGGTCAGTTCCTGGTTGCTAGGTCAGACTCTGTTCAGTTGCTCAGCTTTTATTTTCCAGGTCAGAATGTGGACATTTCTTCAGTATCAGTTTTCTAGGTCAAAATGTTGTCATTTGCTCAGTTACTGGCTGCTCGGTAAGACTGTGGTCAGTTGGTCAGTTTCTGGTTTCTAGGTCACACTGTGGTCAGTTGGACAGTTTGAAATTGTCTCGGTTAGACTGTGATCAGTTCTGCAGTTTCTGGTTTCTCGGTCAGTCTGTGGTCAGTTCAGCAGTTTCTCGTTCCTAGGTCAGACTGTGGTCAGTTGGTCAGTTTCTGGTTTTCTCAGTCAGAATGTGGTCAATTGTTCAGTTTCTGGTTTCGTGGTCAGAGTGTGATCATTTGGTCAGTTTCTTGTTTCTCGGTCAGACTGTGGTCAGTTGCTCGGTTTCTGGTTTCTCAGTCAGTCTGTGGTCAGTTGCTCAGTTACGGGCTGCTCGGTCAGACGGTGGTCCGTTGGTCAATTTGTGGTTTCTAGTTCACACTGTGCTCAGTTGGTCAGTTTCTGGTTTCTAGGTCAGACTGTGCTCAGTTGGTCAGATTATGGTTTCTAATTCAGATTGTGATCAGTTGGTCAGTTTTTAGTTTCTAGATCAGACTGTGGTCAGTTGGTCAGTTTCTGGTTTCTAGGTCAGAATGTGGTGAGTTGGTCAGATTATGGTTTCTAATTCAGATTGTGCTCAGTTGGTCAGTTTCTGGTTTCTAGTTCAGACTGTCGTCAGTTGGTCAATTTCTGTTTTCTCGGTTATACTGTGGTCAATTAGTCAGTTTCTGGTTCCGAGGTCAGACTGTGGTCAGTTGGTCAGTTTCGGGTTGCTAGGTCAGACTGTGGTCAGTTGGTCAGTTTCTGGTTTTTACGTCAGATTGTGGCCAGTTGCTCAGTTTCGGCTTGCTAGGTCAGACTGCGAGCAGTTGGTCAGTGTCTGGTTGCTAGGTCAGACTGTGGCCAGTGGTCGGTTTCTGGTTGATCAGTCAGACAGTGGTCAGTTGGTCAGATTCAGGTTCCTGGGTCAGTCTGAGGTCAGTTGGTCAGTTTCTGGTTTCTAGGTCAGTCTGTGTTCAGTTGCTCAGTTTCGGGTTTCTAGTTCAGACTGCGGACAGTTGCTCAGTTTCTGGTTTCTAGGTCAGAATGTGGTCATTTGGTCAGATTCTGGTTTCTAGGTCACACTGTGGTCAGTTGGACAGTTTGAAGTTGTCTCGATTAGACTGTGATCAGTAATTCAGTTTCTAGTTTCTAGGTCAGTCTGTGGTCAGTTGGTCAGTTTCTGGGTCCTAGGTCAGACTGTGATCAGTTGGTCAGTTTCTGGTTTTCTCAGTCAGAATGTGGTCAATTGGTCAGTTTCTGGTTTCGCGGTCAGAGTGTGGTCAGTTGGTCAGTTTCTTGTTTCTCGGTCAGACTGTGGTCAGTTGCTCAGTTTCTGGTTTCTCAGTCAGACTGTGGTCAGTTGCTCAGTTACGGGCTGCTCGGTCAGACGGTGGTCCGTTGGTCAATTTGTGGTTTCCAGGTCACGCTCTGCTCAGTTGGTCAGTTTCTGGTTTCTAGGTCAGACTGTGATCAGTTGGTCAGTTTCTGGTTTCTAGGTCAGAATGTGGTCAGATGGTCAGATTATGTTTTCTAATTCAGACTGTCGTCAGTTGGTCAATTTCTGTTTTCTCGGTCATACTGTTGTCAATTGGTCAGTTTCTGATTTCTAGGTCAGACTGTTGTCAGTTGGTCAGTTTCGGGTTGCTAGGTCAGACTGTGGTCAGTTGGTCAGTTTCTGGTTTCTACGTTAGATTATCGTCAGTTGCTCAGTGTCTGGTTGCTAGGTCAGACTGTGGCCAGTTGGTCGGTTTCTTGTTGCTCACTCAGACAATGGTCAGTTGGTCAGATTCAGGTTCCTGGGTCAGTCTGAGGTCAGTTGGTCAGTTTCTGGTTTCTAGGTCAGACTGTGTTCAGTTGGTCAGTTTCTGGTTTCTCGGTCAGACTGTGGTCAGTTGGTCAGTATCTGGTTTCTCAGTCAGACTGTGGTCAGTTGCTCAGTTTCTGGGTTCTAAATCAGACTGTGGTCATTTGGTCAGTTCCTGGTTGCTAGGGCAGACTCTGGTCAGTTGCTCAGCTTTTCGTTTCCAGGTCAGAATGTGGTCATTTCTTCAGTATCAGTTTTCTAGGTCAAAATGTTGTCATTTGCTCAGTTACTGGCTGCTCGTTCAGACTGTGGTCAGTTGGTCAGTTTCTGGTTTCTAGGTCACACTATTGTCATTTGGACAGTTTGAAGTTGTCTCGGTTAGACTGTGATCAGTTCTTCAGTTTCTGGTTTCTAGGTCAGTCTGTGGTCAGTTGGGCAGTTTCTCGTTCCTAGATCAGACTGTGGTCAGTTGGTCAGTTTCGGGTTACTAGGTCAGACTGTGGTCAGTTGGACAGTTTCTGGTTTTTACGTCAGATTGTGGCCAGTTGCTCAGTTTCGGCTTGCTAGGTCAGACTGGGCGCAGTTGGTCATTGTCTGGTTGCTAGGTCAGACTGTGGCCAGTGGTCAGTTTCTGTTTTTTTCAGTCAGAATGTGGTCAATTATTCTTTCTGGTTTCGAGGTCAGAGTGTGATCATTTGGTCAGTTTCTTGTTTCTAGGTCACACTGTGGTCAGTTGGACAGTTTGAAATTGTCTCGGTTAGACTGTGATCAGTTCTTCAGTTTCTGGCTTCTAGGTCAGTCTGTGGTCAGTTCAGCAGTTTCTCGTTCCTAGGTCAGACTGTGGTCAGTTGGTCAGTTTCTGGTTTTCTCAGTCAGAATGTGGTCAATTGTTCAGTTTCTGGTTTCGAGGTCAGAGTGTGATCATTTGGTCAGTTTCTTGTTTCTAGGTCAGACTGTGGTCAGTTGCTCAATTTCTGGTTTCTCGGTCAGTCTGTGGTCAGTTGCTCAGTTACGAGCTGCTCGGTCAGAAGGGTGGTCCGTTGGTCAATTTGTGCTTTCTAGGTCACACTGTGCTCAGTTGGTCAGTTTCTAGTTTCTAGGTCAGACTGTGCTCAGTTGGTCAGATTATGGTTTCTAATTCAGATTGTGATCAGTTGGTCAGTTTTTAGTTTCTAGATCAGACTGTGGTCAGTTGGTCAGTTTCTGGTTTCTAGGTCAGAATGTGTTGAGTTGGTCAGATTATGGTTTCTAATTCAGATTGTGATCAGTTGGTCAATTTCTGGTTTCTAGTTCAGACTGTCGTCAGTTGGTCAATTTCTGTTTTCTCGGTTATACTGTGGTCATTTGGTCAGTTTCTGGTTACGAGATCAGACTGTGGTCAGTTGCTCAGTTTCGGGTTGCTAGGTCAGACTGTGGTCAGTTGGTCAGTTTCTGGTTTTTACGTCAGATTGTGGCCAGTTGCTCAGTTTCGGCTTGCTAGGTGAGACTGCGAGCAGTTGGTCAATGTCTGGTTGCTAGGTCGGACTGTGGCCAGTGGTCGGTTTCTGGTTGATCAGTCAGACAGTGGTCAGTTGGTCAGATTCAGGTTCCTGGGTCAGTCTGAGGTCAGTTGGTCAGTTTCTGGTTTCTAGGTCAGTCTGTGTTCAGTTGCTCAGTTTCGGGTTCCTAGTTCAGAATGCGGACAGTTGCTCAGTTTCTGGTTTCTAGGTCAGAATGTGGTCATTTGGTCAGATTCTGGTTTCTAGGTCAGTCTGTGGTCAGTTGATCAGTTTCGAGTTTCTAGATCAGACACTGGTCAGTTGCTCAGTTTTTCGTTTCCAGGTCAGAAAGTGGTCATTTCTTCAGTATCAGTTTTCTAGCTCAAAATATGGTCATTTGCTCAGTTACTGGCTGCTCGGTCAGACTGTGGTCAGTTGGTCAGTTTCTGGTTTCTAGGTCACACTGTGGTCGGTTGGACAGTTTGAAGTTGTCTCGGTTAGACTGTGATCAGTAATTCAGTTTCTAGTTTCTAGGTCAGTCTGTGGTCAGTTGGTCAGTTTCTGGTTCCGAGGTCAGACTGTGATCAGTTGGTCAGTTTCTGGTTTTCTCAGTCAGAATGTGGTCAATTGGTCAGTTTCTGGTTTCGAGGTCAGAGTGTGGTCAGTTGGTCAGTTTCTTGTTTCTCGGTCAGACTGTGGTCAGTTGCTCAGTTTCTGGTTTCTCAGTCAGTCTGTGGTCAGTTGCTCAGTTACGGGCTGCTCGGTCAGACGGTGGTCCGTTGGTCAATTTGTGGTTTCTAGGTCACGCTGTGCTCAGTTGGTCAGTTTCTGGTTTCTAGGTCAGACTGTGATCAGTTGGTCAGTTTCTGGTTTCTAGGTCAGAATGTGGTCAGATGGTCAGATTATGGTTTCTAATTTAGACTGTCGTCAGTTGGTCAATTTCTGTTTTCTCGGTCATACTGTTGTCAATTGGTCAGTTTCTGGTTTCTAGGTCAGACTGTGGTCAGTTGTTCAGTTTCGGGTTGCTAGGTCAGACTGTGGTCAGTTGGTCAGTTTCTGGTTTCTACGTTAGATTGTCGTCAGTTGCTCAGTTTCGGCTTGCTACGTCAGACTGCGAGCAGTTGGTCAGTGTCTGGTTGCTAGTTCAGACTGTGGCCAGTTGGTCGTTTTCTGGTTGCTCACTCAGACAATGGTCAGTTGGTCAGATTCAGGTTCCTGGCTCAGTCTGAGGTCAGTTGGTCAGTTTCTGGTTTCTAGGTCAGACTGTGTTCAGTTGGTCAGTTTCTGGTTTCTAGGTCAGACTGTGGTCAGTTGGTCAGATTCTGGTTTCTAAGTCAGACTGTGGTCAGTTGGTCAGTTTCTGGGTTCTAATTCAGACTGTGGTCAGTTGGTCAGTTCCTGGTTGCTTGGTCAGACTCTGGTCAGTTGCTCAGCTTTTCGTTTCCAGGTCAGAATGTGGTCATTTCTTCAGTATCAGTTTTCTAGGTCAAAATGTTGTCATTTGCTCAGTTACTGGCTGCTCGGTCAGACTGTGGTCAGTTGGTCAGTTTCTGGTTTCTAGGTCACACTGTGGTCATTTGGACAGTTTGAAGTTGTCTCGGTTAGACTGTGATCAGTTCTTCAGTTTCTGGTTTCTAGGTCAGTCTGTGGTCAGTTGGGCAGTTTCTCGTTCCTAGATCAGACTGTGGTCAGTTGGTCAGTTTCGGGTTACTAGGTCAGACTGTGGTCAGTTGGTCAGTTTCTGGTTTTTACGTCAGATTGTGGCCAGTTGCTCAGTTTCGGCTTACGAGGTCAGACTGGGCGCAGTTGGTCAGTTTCTGGTTTCTAGGTCAGACTGTGATCAGTTGGTCAGTTTCTGGTTTCTAGGTCAGAATGTGGTCAGATGGTCAGATTATGGTTTCTAATTTAGACTGTCGTCAGTTGGTCAATTTCTGTTTTCTCGGTCATACTGTTGTCAATTGGTCAGTTTCTGGTTTCTAGGTCAGACTGTTGTCAGTTGGTCAGTTTCGGGTTGCTAGGTCAGACTGTGGTCAGTTGGTCAGTTTCTGGTTTCTACGTTAGATTGTCGTCAGTTGCTCAGTTTCGGCTTGCTAGGTCAGACTGCGAGCAGTTGGTCAGTGTCTGGTTGCTAGGTCAGACTGTGGCCAGTTGGTCGGTTTCTGGTTGCTCACTCAGACAATGGTCAGTTGGTCAGATTCAGGATCCTGGGTCAGTCTGAGGTCAGTTGGTCAGTTTCTGGTTTCTAGGTCAGACTGTGTTCAGTTGGTCAGTTTCTGGTTTCTAGGTCAGACTGTGGTCAGTTGGTCAGATTCTGGTTTCTAAGTCAGACTGTGGTCAGTTGGTCAGTTTCTGGGTTCTAAGTCAGACTGTGGTCAGTTGATCAGTTCCTGGTCGCTAGGTCAGACTCTGGTCAGTTGCTCAGCTTTTCGTTTCCAGGTCAGAATGTGGTCATTTCTTCAGTATCAGTTTTCTAGGTCAAAATGTTGTCATTTGCTCAGTTACTGGCTGCTCGGTCAGACTGTGGTCAGTTGGTCAGTTTCTGGTTTCTAGGTCACACTGTGGTCATTTGGAAAGTTTGAAGTTGTCTCGGTTAGACTGTGATCAGTTCTTCAGTTTCTGGTTTCTAGGTCAGTCTGTGGTCAGTTGGGCAGTTTCTCGTTCCTAGATCAGACTGTGGTCAGTTGGTCAGTTTCGGCTTGCTAGGTCAGACTGTGGCCAGTTGGTCGGTTTCTGCTTGCTCACTCAGACAGTGGTCAGTTGGTCAGATTCAGGTTCCTGGTTCAGTCTGAGGTCAGTTGGTCAGTTTCTGGTTTCTCGGTCAGACTGTGGTCAGTTGGTCAGATTCTGGTTTCTAATTCAGACTGTCGTCAGTTGGTCAGTTTCTGGGTTCTAAATCAGACTGAGGTCATTTGGTCAGTTCCTGGTTGCTAGGTCAGACTCTGTTCAGTTTGCTCAGCTTTTATTTTCCAGGTCAGAATGTGGTCATTTCTTCAGTATCAGTTTTCTAGGTCAAAATGTTGTCATTTGCTCAGTTACTGGCTGCTCGGTAAGACTGTGGTCAGTTGGTCAGTTTCTGGTTTCTAGGTCACACTGTGGTCAGTTGGACAGTTTGAAATTGTCTCGGTTAGACTGTGATCAGTTCTGCAGTTTCTGGTTTCTCGGTCAGTCTGTGGTCAGTTCAGCAGTTTCTCGTTCCTAGGTCAGACTGTGGTCAGTTGGTCAGTTTCTGGTTTTCTCAGTCAGAATGTGGTCAATTGTTCAGTTTCTGGTTTCGTGGTCAGAGTGTGATCATTTGGTCAGTTTCTTGTTTCTCGGTCAGACTGTGGTCAGTTGCTCAATTTCTGGTTTCTCGGTCAGCCTGTGGTCAGTTGCTCAGTTACGAGCTGCTCGGTCAGAAGGGTGGTCCGTTGGTCAATTTGTGCTTTCTAGGTCACACTGTGCTCAGTTGGTCAGTTTCTAGTTTCTAGGTCAGACTGTGCTCAGTTGGTCAGATTATGGTTTCTAATTCAGATTGTGATCAGTTGGTCAGTTTTTAGTTTCTAGATCAGACTGTGGTCAGTTGGTCAGTTTCTGGTTTCTAGGTCAGAATGTGGTGAGTTGGTCAGATTATGGTTTCTAATTCAGATTGTGCTCAGTTGGTCAGTTTCTGGTTTCTAGTTCAGACTGTCGTCAGTTGGTCAATTTCTGTTTTCTCGGTTATACTGTGGTCAATTGGTCAGTTTCTGGTTCCGAGGTCAGACTGTGGTCAGTTGGTCAGTTTCGGGTTGCTAGGTCAGACTGTGGTCAGTTGGTCAGTTTCTGGTTTTTACGTCAGATTGTGGCCAGTTGCTCAGTTTCGGCTTGCTAGGTCAGACTGCGAGCAGTTGGTCAGTGTCTGGTTGCTAGGTCAGACTGTGGCCAGTGGTCGGTTTCTGGTTGATCAGTCAGACAGTGGTCAGTTGGTCAGATTCAGGTTCCTGGGTCAGTCTGAGGTCAGTTGGTCAGTTTCTGGTTTCTAGGTCAGTCTGTGTTCAGTTGCTCAGTTTCGGGTTTCTAGTTCAGACTGCGGACAGTTGCTCAGTTTCTGGTTTCTAGGTCAGAATGTGGTCATTTGGTCAGATTCTGGTTTCTAGGTCAGTCTGTGGTCAGTTGGTCAGTTTCGAGTTTCTAGATCAGACTCTGGTCAGTTGCTCAGTTTTTCGTTTCCAGGTCAGAAAGTGGTCATTTCTTCAGTATCAGTTTTCTAGGTCAAAATGTGGTCATTTGCTCAGTTACTGGCTGCTCGGTCAGACTGTGGTCAGTTGGTCAGTTTCTGGTTTCTAGGTCACACTGTGGTCAGTTGGACAGTTTGAAGTTGTCTCGATTAGACTGTGATCAGTAATTCAGTTTCTAGTTTCTAGGTCAGTCTGTGGTCAGTTGGTCAGTTTCTGGTTCCTAGGTCAGACTGTGATCAGTTGGTCAGTTTCTGGTTTTCTCAGTCAGAATGTGGTCAATTGGTCAGTTTCTGGTTTCGCGGTCAGAGTGTGGTCAGTTGGTCAGTTTCTTGTTTCTCGGTCAGACTGTGGTCAGTTGCTCAGTTTCTGGTTTCTCAGTCAGACTGTGGTCAGTTGCTCAGTTACGGGCTGCTCGGTCAGACGGTGGTCCGTTGGTCAATTTGTGGTTTCCAGGTCACGCTGTGCTCAGTTGGTCAGTTTCTGGTTTCTAGGTCAGACTGTGATCAGTTGGTCAGTTTCTGGTTTCTAGGTCAGAATGTGGTCAGATGGTCAGATTATGTTTTCTAATTCAGACTGTCGTCAGTTGGTCAATTTCTGTTTTCTCGGTCATACTGTTGTCAATTGGTCAGTTTCTGATTTCTAGGTCAGACTGTTGTCAGTTGGTCAGTTTCGGGTTGCTAGGTCAGACTGTGGTCAGTTGGTCAGTTTCTGGTTTCTACGTTAGATTATCGTCAGTTGCTCAGTGTCTGGTTGCTAGGTCAGACTGTGGCCAGTTGGTCGGTTTCTGGTTGCTCACTCAGACAATGGTCAGTTGGTCAGATTCAGGTTCCTGGGTCAGTCTGAGGTCAGTTGGTCAGTTTCTGGTTTCTAGGTCAGACTGTGTTCAGTTGGTCAGTTTCTGGTTTCTCGGTCAGACTGTGGTCAGTTGGTCAGTATCTGGTTTCTCAGTCAGACTGTGGTCAGTTGCTCAGTTTCTGGGTTGTAAATCAGACTGTGGTCATTTGGTCAGTTCCTGGTTGCTAGGGCAGACTCTGGTCAGTTGCTCAGCTTTTCGTTTCCAGGTCAGAATGTGGTCATTTCTTCAGTATCAGTTTTCTAGGTCAAAATGTTGTCATTTGCTCAGTTACTGGCTGCTCGTTCAGACTGTGGTCAGTTGGTCAGTTTCTGGTTTCTAGGTCACACTATTGTCATTTGGACAGTTTGAAGTTGTCTCGGTTAGACTGTGATCAGTTCTTCAGTTTCTGGTTTCTAGGTCAGTCTGTGGTCAGTAGGGCAGTTTCTCGTTCCTAGATCAGACTGTGGTCAGTTGGTCAGTTTCGGGTTACTAGGTCAGACTGGGCGCAGTTGGTCATTGTCTGGTTGCTAGGTCAGACTGTGGCCAGTGGTCAGTTTCTGTTTTTTTCAGTCAGAATGTGGTCAATTATTCTTTCTGGTTTCGAGGTCAGAGTGTGATCATTTGGTCAGTTTCTTGTTTCTAGGTCACACTGTGGTCAGTTGGACAGTTTGAAATTGTCTCGGTTAGACTGTGATCAGTTCTTCAGTTTCTGGCTTCTAGGTCAGTCTGTGGTCAGTTCAGCAGTTTCTCGTTCCTAGGTCAGACTGTGGTCACTTGGTCAGTTTCTGGTTTTCTCAGTCAGAATGTGGTCAATTGTTCAGTTTCTGGTTTCGAGGTCAGAGTGTGATCATTTGGTCAGTTTCTTGTTTCTAGGTCAGACTGTGGTCAGTTGCTCAATTTCTGGTTTCTCGGTCAGTCTGTGGTCAGTTGCTCAGTTACGAGCTGCTCGGTCAGAAGGGTGGTCCGTTGGTCAATTTGTGCTTTCTAGGTCACACTGTGCTCAGTTGGTCAGTTTCTAGTTTCTAGGTCAGACTGTGCTCAGTTGGTCAGATTATGGTTTCTAATTCAGATTGTGATCAGTTGGTCAGTTTTTAGTTTCTAGATCAGACTGTGGTCAGTTGGTCAGTTTCTGGTTTCTAGGTCAGAATGTGTTGAGTTGGTCAGATTATGGTTTCTAATTCAGATTGTGATCAGTTGGTCAATTTCTGGTTTCTAGTTCAGACTGTCGTCAGTTGGTCAATTTCTGTTTTCTCGGTTATACTGTGGTCATTTGGTCAGTTTCTGGTTCCGAGATCAGACTGTGGTCAGTTGCTCAGTTTCGGGTTGCTAGGTCAGACTGTGGTCAGTTGGTCAGTTTCTGGTTTTTACGTCAGATTGTGGCCAGTTGCTCAGTTTCGGCTTGCTAGGTGAGACTGCGAGCAGTTGGTCAATGTCTGGTTGCTAGGTCGGACTGTGGCCAGTGGTCGGTTTCTGGTTGATCAGTCAGACAGTGGTCAGTTGGTCAGATTCAGGTTCCTGGGTCAGTCTGAGGTCAGTTGGTCAGTTTCTGGTTTCTAGGTCAGTCTGTGTTCAGTTGCTCAGTTTCGGGTTTCTAGTTCAGAATGCGGACAGTTGCTCAGTTTCTGGTTTCTAGGTCAGAATGTGGTCATTTGGTCAGATTCTGGTTTCTAGGTCAGTCTGTGGTCAGTTGATCAGTTTCGAGTTTCTAGATCAGACACTGGTCAGTTGCTCAGTTTTTCGTTTCCAGGTCAGAAAGTGGTCATTTCTTCAGTATCAGTTTTCTAGCTCAAAATATGGTCATTTGCTCAGTTACTGGCTGCTCGGTCAGACTGTGGTCAGTTGGTCAGTTTCTGGTTTCTAGGTCACACTGTGGTCGGTTGGACAGTTTGAAGTTGTCTCGGTTAGACTGTGATCAGTAATTCAGTTTTATAGTTTCTAGGTCAGTCTGTGGTCAGTTGGTCAGTTTCTGGTTCCGAGGTCAGACTGTGATCAGTTGGTCAGTTTCTGCTTTTCTCAGTCAGAATGTGGTCAATTGGTCAGTTTCTGGTTTCGAGGTCAGAGTGTGGTCAGTTGGTCAGTTTCTTGTTTCTCGGTCAGACTGTGGTCAGTTGCTCAGTTTCTGGTTTCTCAGTCAGTCTGTGGTCAGTTGCTCAGTTACGGGCTGCTCGGTCAGACGGTGGTCCGTTGGTCAATTTGTGGTTTCTAGGTCACGCTGTGCTCAGTTGGTCAGTTTCTGGTTTCTAGGTCAGACTGTGATCAGTTGGTCAGTTTCTGGTTTCTAGGTCAGAATGTGGTCAGATGGTCAGATTATGGTTTCTAATTTAGACTGTCGTCAGTTGGTCAATTTCTGTTTTCTCGGTCATACTGTTGTCAATTGGTCAGTTTCTGGTTTCTAGGTCAGACTGTGGTCAGTTGTTCAGTTTCGGGTTGCTAGGTCAGACTGTGGTCAGTTGGTCAGTTTCTGGTTTCTACGTTAGATTGTCGTCAGTTGCTCAGTTTCGGCTTGCTTCGTCAGACTGCGAGCAGTTGGTCAGTGTCTGGTTGCTAGTTCAGACTGTGGCCAGTTGGTCGTTTTCTGGTTGCTCACTCAGACAATGGTCAGTTGGTCAGATTCAGGTTCCTGGGTCAGTCTGAGGTCAGTTGGTCAGTTTCTGGTTTCTAGGTCAGACTGTGTTCAGTTGGTCAGTTTCTGGTTTCTAGGTCAGACTGTGGTCAGTTGGTCAGATTCTGGTTTCTAAGTCAGACTGTGGTCAGTTGGTCAGTTTCTGGGTTCTAATTCAGACTGTGGTCAGTTGGTCAGTTCCTGGTTGCTTGGTCAGACTCTGGTCAGTTGCTCAGCTTTTCGTTTCCAGGTCAGAATGTGGTCATTTCTTCAGTATCAGTTTTCTAGGTCAAAATGTTGTCATTTGCTCAGTTACTGGCTGCTCGGTCAGACTGTGGTCAGTTGGTCAGTTTCTGGTCTCTAGGTCACACTGTGGTCATTTGGACAGTTTGAAGTTGTCTCGGTTAGACTGTGATCAGTTCTTCAGTTTCTGGTTTCTAGGTCAGTCTGTGGTCAGTTGGGCAGTTTCTCGTTCCTAGATCAGACTGTGGTCAGTTGGTCAGTTTCGGGTTACTAGGTCAGACTGTGGTCAGTTGGTCAGATTCTGGTTTTTACGTCAGATTGTGGCCAGTTGCTCAGTTTCGGCTTACGAGGTCAGACTGGGCGCAGTTGGTCAGTGTCTGGTTGCTAGGTCAGTCTGTGGCCAGTGGTCAGTTTCTGTTTTTTTCAGTCAGAATATGGTCAATTATTCTTTCTGGTTTCGAGGTCAGAGTGTGATCATTTGGTCAGTTTCTTGTTTCTAGGTCAGACTGTGGTCAGTTGCTCAATTTCTGTTTTCTCGGTCAGTCTGTGGTCAGTTGCTCAGTTACGAGCTGCTCGGTCACAAGGGTGGTCCGTTGGTCAATTTGTGCTTTCTAGGTCACACTGTGCTCAGTTGGTCAGTTTCTGGTTTCTAGGTCAGACTGGGCTCAGTTGGTCAGATTATGGTTTCTAATTCAGATTGTGATCATTTGGTCAGTTTTTAGTTTCTAGATCAGACTGTCGTCAGTTGGTCAGTTTCTGTTTTCTCGGTTATACTGTGGTCAATTGGTCAGTTTCTGGTTCCGAGGTCAGACTGTGGTCAGTTGGTCAGTTTCGGGTTGCTAGGTCAGACTGTGGTCAGTTGGTCAGTGTCTGGTTTTTACGTCAGATTGTGGCCAGTTGCTCAGTTTCGGCTTGCTAGGTCAGACTGCGAGCAGTTGGTCAGTGTCTGGTTGCTAGGTCAGACTGTGGCCAGTGGTCGGTTTCTGGTTGCTCAGTCAGGCAGTGGTTGTTGGTCAGATTGAGGTTCCTGGGTCAGTCTGAGGTCAGTTGGTCAGTTTCTGGTTTCTAGGTCAGTCTGTGTTCAGTTGCTCAGTTTCGGGTTTCTAGTTCAGACTGCGGACAGTTGCTCAGTTCCTGGTTTCTAGGTCAGAATTTGGACAGTTGGTCAGATTCTGGTTTCTAGGTCAGTCTTTGGTCAGTTGCTCAGTTTCGAGTTTCTAGATCAGACTCTGGTCAGTTGCTCAGTTTTTCGTTTCCAGGTCAGAAAGTGATCATTTCTTCAGTATCAGTTTTCTAGGTCAAAATTTGGTCATTTGCTCAGTTACTGGCTGCTCGGTCAGACTGTGGTCAGTTGGTCAGTATCCGGTTTCTAGGTCACACTGTGGTCAGTTGGACAGTTTGAAGTTGTCTCGGTTAGACTGTGATCAGTTCTTCAGTTTCTAGTTTCTAGGTCAGTCTGTGGTCAGTTGGTCAGTTTCTGGTTCCTAGGTCAGGCTGTGGTCAGTTGGTCAGTTTCTGATTTTCTCAGTCAGAATGTGGTCAATTGGTCAGTTTCTGGTTTCGATGTCAGAGTGTGGTCAGTTGGACAGTGTCTTGTTTCTAGGTCAGACTGTGGTCAGTTGCTCAGTTTCTGGTTTCTCAGTCAGTCTGTGGTCAGTTGCTCAGTTACGGGCTGCTCGGTCAGACGGTGGTCTGTTGGTCAATTTGTGGTTTCTAGGTCACACTGTGCTCAGTTGGTCAGTTTCAGGTTTCTAGGTCGGAATGTGGTCAGTTGGTCAGATTATGGTTTCTTATTCAGACTGTCGTCAGTTGGTCAATTTCTGTTTTCTCGGTCATACTCTGGTCAATTGGTCAGTTTCTGATTTCTAGGTCAGACTGTGGTCAGTTGGTCAGTTTCGGGTTGCGAGGTCAGACTGTGGTCAGTTGGTCAGTTTCTGGTTTCTACGTTAGATTGTCGTCAGTTGCTCAGTTTCGGCTTGCTAGGTCAGACTGCGAGCAGTTGGTCAGTGTCTGGTTGCTAGGTCAGACTGTGGCCAGTTGGTCGGTTTCTGGTTGCTCACTCAGACAGTGGTCAGTTGGTCAGATTCAGGTTCCTGGGTCAGTCTGAGGTCAGTTGGTCAGTTTCTGGTTTCCAATTCAGACTGTGTTCAGTTGGTCAGTTTCTGGTTTCTAGGTCAGACTGTGGTCAGTTGGTCAGATTCTGGTTTCTAAGTCAGACTGTGGTCAGTTGGTCAGTTTCTGTGCTCTAAGTCAGACTGTGGTCAGTTGGTCAGTTCCTGTTGCTAGGTCAGACTCTGGTCAGTTGCTCAGCTTTTCGTTTCCAGGTCAGAATGTGGTCATTTCTTCAGTATCAGTTTTCTAGGTCAAAATGTTGTCATTTGCTCAGTTACTGGCTGCTCGGTCAGACTGTGGTCAGTTGGTCAGTTTCTGATTTCTAGGTCACACTGTGGTCAGTTGGACAGTTTGAAGTTGTCTCGGTTAGACTTTGATCAGTTCTTCAGTTTCTGGTTTCCAGGTCAGTCTGTGGTCAGTTGAGCAGTTTCTCGTTCCTAGGTCAGACTGTGGTCAGTTGGTCAGTTTCTGGTTTTCTCAGTCAGAATGTGGTCAATTGTTCAGTTTCTGGTTTCGAGGTCAGAGTGTGATCATTTGGTCAGTTTCTTGTTTCTAGGTCAGACTGTGGTCAGTTGCTCAATTTCTGGTTTCTCGGTCAGTCTGTGGTCAGTTGCTCAGTTACGAGCTGCTCGGTCAGAAGGGTGGTCCGTTGGTCAATTTGTGCTTTCTAGGTCACACTGTGCTCAGTTGGTCAGTTTCTAGTTTCTAGGTCAGACTGTGCTCAGTTGGTCAGATTATGGTTTCTAATTCAGATTGTGATCAGTTGGTCAGTTTTTAGTTTCTAATCAGACTGTGGTCAGTTGGTCAGTTTCTGGTTTCTAGGTAAGAATGTGGTGAGTTGGTCAGATTATGGTTTCTAATTCAGATTGTGTTCAGTTGGTCAGTTTTTACTTTCTAGATCAGACTGTGGTCAGTTGGTCAGTTTCTAGTTTCTAGTTCAGACTGTCGTCAGTTGGTCAATTTCTGTTTTCTCGGTTATACTGTGGTCAATTGATCAGTTTCTGGTTCCGAGGTCAGACTGTAGTCAGTTGGTCAGTTTCGGGTTGCTAGGTCAGACTGTGGTCAGTTGGTCAGTTTCTGGTTTTGACGTCAGATTGTGGCCAGTTGCTCAGTTTCGGCTTGCTAGGTCAGACTGCGAGCAGTTGGTCAGTGTCTGGTTGCTAGGTCAGACTGTGGCCAGTGGTCGGTTTCTGGTTGCTCAGTCAGACAGTGGTCAGTTGGTCAGATTCAGGTTTCTCGGTCAGTCTGAGGTCAGTTGGTCAGTTTCTGGTTTCCAGGTCAGTCTGTGTTCAGTTGCTCAGTTTCGGGTTTCTAGTTCAGACTGCGGACAGTTGCATAGTTTCTGGTTTCTAGGTCAGAATGTGGTCAGTTGGTCAGATTCTGGTTTCTAGGTCAGTCTGTGGTCAGTTGGTCAGTTTCGAGTTTCTAGATCAGACTCTGGTCAGTTGCTCAGTTTTTCGTTTCCAGGTCAGAAACTGGTCATTTCTTCAGTATCAGTTTTCTAGATCAAAATGTGGTCATTTGCTCAGTTACTGGCTGCTCGGTCAGACTGTGGTCAGTTGATCAGTTTCTGGTTTCCACGTCACACTGTGGTCAGTTGGACAGTTTGAAGTTGTCTCGGTTATACTGTGATCAGTTCTTCTGTTTCTAGATTCTATGTCAGTCTGTGGTCAGTTGGTCAGTTTCTGGTTCCTAGGTCAGACTGTGGTCAGTTGCTCAGTTTCTGGTGTCTCAGTCAGTATGTGGTCAGTTGCTCAGTTACGGGCTGCTCGGTCAGACGGTGGTCAGTTGGTCAATTTGTGGTTTCTAGGTCACACTGTGCTCAGTTGGTCAGTTTCTGGTTTCGAGCTCAGACTGTGCTCAGTTGGTCAGTTTCTGGTTTCTAGGTCAGAATGTGATCAGTTGGTCAGATTAATGTTTCTAATTCAGACTGTCCTCAGTTGGTCAATTTCTGTTTTCTCGGTCATACTGTGGTCAATTGGTCAGTTTCTGGTTTCTCGGTCAGACAGTGGTCAGTTGGTCAGTTTCTGGTTTCTACGTTAGATTGTCGTCAGTTGCTCAGTTTCGGCTTGCTAGGTCAGACTGCGAGCAGTTGGTCAGTGTCTGGTTGCTAGGTCAGACTGAGGCCAGTTGGTCGGTTTCTGGTTGCTCACTCAGACAGTGGTCAGTTGGTCAGATTCAGGTTGCTGGGTCAGTCTGAGGTCAGTTGGTCAGTTTCTGGTTTCTAGGTCAGACTGTTTTCAGTTGGTCAGTTTCTGGTTTCTAGGTCAGACTGTGGTCAGTTGGACAGATTCTGGATTCTAATTCAGACTGTGGTCAGTTGGTCAGTTTCTGTGTTCTAAGTCAGACTGTGGTCAGTTGGTCAGTTCCTGGTTGCTAGGTCAGACTCTAGTCAGTTGCTCAGCTTTTCGTTTCCAGGTCAGAATGTGGTCATTTCATCAGTATCAGTTTTCTAGGTCAAAATGTTGTCATTTGCTCAGTTACTGGATGGTCGGTCAGACTGGGGTCAGTTGGTCAGTTTCTGGTTTCTAGGTCACACTGTGGTCAGTTGGACAGTTTGAAGTTGTCTCGGTTAGACTGTGATCAGTTCTTCAGTTTCTAGTTTCTAGGTCAGTCTGTGGTCAGTTGGTCAGTTTCTGGTTCCTAGGTCAGGCTGTGGTCAGTTGGTCAGTTTCTGATTTTCTCAGTCAGAATGTGGTGAATTGGTCAGTTTCTGGTTTCGATGTCAGAGTGTGGTCAGTTGGCCAGTGTCTTGTTTCTAGGTCAGACTGTGGTCAGTTGCTCAGTTTCTGGTTTCTCAGTCAGTCTGTGGTCAGTTGCTCAGTTACGGGCTGCTCGGTCAGACGGTGGTCTGTTGGTCAATTTGTGGTTTCTAGGTCACACTGTGCTCAGTTGGTCAGTTTCAGGTTTCTAGGTCGGAATGTGGTCAGTTGGTCAGATTATGGTTTCTTATTCAGACTGTCGTCAGTTGGTCAATTTCTGTTTTCTCGGTCATACTCTGGTCAATTGGTCAGTTTCTGATTTCTAGGTCAGACTGTGGTCAGTTGGTCAGTTTCGGGTTGCGAGGTCAGACTGTGGTCAGTTGGTCAGTTTCTGGTTTCTACGTTAGATTGTCGTCAGTTGCTCAGTTTCGGCTTGCTAGGTCAGACTGCGAGCAGTTGGTCAGTGTCTGGTTGCTAGGTCAGACTGTGGCCAGTTGGTCGGTTTCTGGTTGCTCACTCAGACAGTGGTCAGTTGGTCAGATTCAGGTTCCTGGGTCAGTCTGAGGTCAGTTGGTCAGTTTCTGGTTTCCAATTCAGACTGTGTTCAGTTGGTCAGTTTCTGGTTTCTAGGTCAGACTGTGGTCAGTTGGTCAGATTCTGGTTTCTAAGTCAGACTGTGGTCAGTTGGTCAGTTTCTGTGCTCTAAGTCAGACTGTGGTCAGTTGGTCAGTTCCTGTTGCTAGGTCAGACTCTGGTCAGTTGCTCAGCTTTTCGTTTCCAGGTCAGAATGTGGTCATTTCTTCAGTATCAGTTTTCTAGGTCAAAATGTTGTCATTTGCTCAGTTACTGGCTGCTCGGTCAGACTGTGGTCAGTTGGTCAGTTTCTGATTTCTAGGTCACACTGTGGTCAGTTGGACAGTTTGAAGTTGTCTCGGTTAGACTTTGATCAGTTCTTCAGTTTCTGGTTTCCAGGTCAGTCTGTGGTCAGTTGAGCAGTTTCTCGTTCCTAGGTCAGACTGTGGTCAGTTGGTCAGTTTCTGGTTTTCTCAGTCAGAATGTGGTCAATTGTTCAGTTTCTGGTTTCGAGGTCAGAGTGTGATCATTTGGTCAGTTTCTTGTTTCTAGGTCAGACTGTGGTCAGTTGCTCAATTTCTGGTTTCTCGGTCAGTCTGTGGTCAGTTGCTCAGTTACGAGCTGCTCGGTCAGAAGGGTGGTCCGTTGGTCAATTTGTGCTTTCTAGGTCACACTGTGCTCAGTTGGTCAGTTTCTAGTTTCTAGGTCAGACTGTGCTCAGTTGGTCAGATTATGGTTTCTAATTCAGATTGTGATCAGTTAGTCAGTTATTAGTTTCTAATCAGACTGTGGTCAGTTGGTCAGTTTCTGGTTTCTAGGTCAGAATGTGGTGAGTTGGTCAGATTATGGTTTCTAATTCAGATTGTGTTCAGTTGGTCAGTTTTTACTTTCTAGATCAGACTGTGGTCAGTTGGTCAGTTTCTAGTTTCTAGTTCAGACTGTCGTCAGTTGGTCAATTTCTGTTTTCTCGGTTATACTGTGGTCAATTGGTCCGTTTCTGGTTCCGAGGTCAGACTGTAGTCAGTTGGTCAGTTTCGGGTTGCTAGGTCAGACTGTGGTCAGTTGGTCAGTTTCTGGTTTTGACGTCAGATTGTGGCCAGTTGCTCAGTTTCGGCTTGCTAGGTCAGACTGCGAGCAGTTGGTCAGTGTCTGGTTGCTAGGTCAGACTGTAGCCAGTGGTCGGTTTCTGGTTGCTCAGTCAGACAGTGGTCAGTTGGTCAGATTCAGGTTTCTGGGTCAGTCTGAGGTCAGTTGGTCAGTTTCTGGTTTCCAGGTCAGTCTGTGTTCAGTTGCTCAGTTTCGGGTTTCTAGTTCAGACTGCGGACAGTTGCTTAGTTTCTGGTTTCTAGGTCAGAATGTGGTCAGTTGGTCAGATTCTGGTTTCTAGGTCAGTCTGTGGTCAGTTGGTCAGTTTCGAGTTTCTAGATCAGACTCTGGTCAGTTGCTCAGTTTTTCGTTTCCAGGTCAGAAACTGGTCATTTCTTCAGTATCAGTTTTCTAGATCAAAATGTGGTCATTTGCTCAGTTACTGGCTGCTCGGTCAGACTGTGGTCAGTTGATCAGTTTCTGGTTTCCACGTCACACTGTGGTCAGTTGGACAGTTTGAAGTTGTCTCGGTTATACTGTGATCAGTTCTTCTGTTTCTAGATTCTATGTCAGTCTGTGGTCAGTTGGTCAGTTTCTGGTTCCTAGGTCAGACTGTGGTCAGTTGCTCAGTTTCTGGTGTCTCAGTCAGTCTGTGGTCAGTTGCTCAGTTACGGGCTGCTCGGTCAGACGGTGGTCAGTTGGTCAATTTGTGGTTTCTAGGTCACACTGTGCTCAGTTGGTCAGTTTCTGGTTTCGAGCTCAGACTGTGCTCAGTTGGTCAGTTTCTGGTTTCTAGGTCAGAATGTGATCAGTTGGTCAGATTAAGGTTTCTAATTCAGACTGTCCTCAGTTGGTCAATTTCTGTTTTCTCGGTCATACTGTGGTCAATTGGTCAGTTTCTGGTTTCTCGGTCAGACAGTGGTCAGTTGGTCAGTTTCTGGTTTCTACGTTAGATTGTCGTCAGTTGCTCAGTTTCGGCTTGCTAGGTCAGACTGCGAGCAGTTGGTCAGTGTCTGGTTGCTAGGTCAGACTGAGGCCAGTTGGTCGGTTTCTGGTTGCTCACTCAGACAGTGGTCAGTTGGTCAGATTCAGGTTGCTGGGTCAGTCTGAGGTCAGTTGGTCAGTTTCTGGTTTCTAGGTCAGACTGTTTTC